>NW_006293001.1:7176283-7239664 GCF_000327345.1 Myotis davidii
CCAGATCCTGACAGGTTTTAGCGAAGCTTCACTGTCCATGGCTGTGTAACTCCTAAACTCTCCACCACTCGGGCCTAACCTGGGGACCCCAGGGCTTCCTCTGAGACTGCCAATGGGCTAGCCTGCCTGGACGCTCAGCCTGCCTGGACACTCCACGTAGGCTCTTTACCAAGCATGTCAAACTCAAAGGCTAACACAGACGGGCCCAATAAACAAGGTCTAACTGTATGCGGGCTGCAAAAAACCAAAAGCTTCAATTTTCATAGAATGGAGGTTTATTTCGATAGAGATATGCTGAATACAAACGGCTGAAATAAATGAGTAATTGTTAACATAAAATAATAGAACATTTTAATAAAAATGAACATTTTTTTCTTGAATATTAACTTACCAGACACTGAATAATGGCACAAATTAATAAGCGTAATGCAAATAAACCTATTTTTCTTGTTCTCTGAAAGCGAAATATTTCCTGCTGCGCACACCAAACAAGTCAGTCCAAGACTAATGACATGGCAATCGGCTGCTAAAATATTCGCGGCTGGTATTAGTGGAGAGAAATGGTGCGCCTGTGCGTTAGGCACGTGAGGGAAATGAATGCAACACTTAGTGGAGAGAAACGGTGCACCTGGGTGTAAGGCACGTAAGGGAAATGAATGCAACACGATTATAGTGATCAGTCATTAGCGAACGTAGTTCATTATTTATAATTATGAATAACAGGAGATTGTAAAAACTAAGTTAGGAAATTTCACGTTTCTGACATACCATTATATTGGCTGGGCCACAAAAATATTCGTTGTGTCCCGCGAGTTTGACATGCTTGGTCTAAACCTAAAGGGACTGGCCGTGTCCTAGTAGTGCTGACAGAGGCAGGGCCCATCCCTGCTGTTCTGGGTCTCATTGGCTGTTCTCTAGTTTCATGCATTCCCTCCCCCATCCCCTCTTCATCTACAAAAGTCTTTTCCCTTTTCCACAAATCCCCTTTCTATTCTTTTAAGAATATAGGCATCTGGAAAACAAAAGCAAGAAACACCTTGCATGCTCATGGCCGTGCCTAATAGTATCTCACCCATGATATAACCTGAGAACATAACACCAAAGGACAGGTGAGGAATAGGCAGTTTTTTAAGAGGTTGAAGTGATTTGGTGCAAGAACATTACTCTCTGATTTAATTTATAAATACAAATATTTATCTCCATACCATCTCCCGAAGGGGAATGGAGGAGTTTACACAAATACCATACACTACAAGTATAAAACACATTGCCCCGCTGGTGTAACTCAGTGGCTGAGCCTTGACCTATGAACCAGGAGTTCATGGTTCTATTCCCTGTCAGGGCACATGCCCAGGTTGCAGGCTTGATCTCCAGTAGGGGTTGTGCAGGAGGCAGCCGATCAGTGATTTTCATCATTGATATTTCTCTCTCTCTCTCTCTCTCTCTCTCCTTCTCCCTTCCTCTCTGAAATCAGTAAAAATATATTTTTAAAAAGGATAAAATACATAATAAAGGAAATTTGAATGTATATGGGAATGGAGGCTTTATAAAGTAATACATGTCAAGATCAAGATTAGTACCCAATATTGAATGCTAAGACTCAGTTCAAAATTTCTCTCTAAGTGTCCTAGAGTGGAACCCTAGCAACACAAACCTTCAGACATTTCACAGTGTCCAACAAGATAAATTTGAGCTAAGTGTCTGTGGAAACATAGCTATCTGTCCTTAAGAGAATTTCTCCCATGGATCCATATAAAGGAGAAACTCTCAATAGTGAACAGTGGCCTCTACTTAAACAAACAAATCCATACAGCAAATGAGTTTCTTCTGAAAGCAAATATATACAAGGCTATAATGAAAAAAGTGGAGACTTGGGAAAAAAAGAGACAGAGTTTGGATTTCAGCTCTGCTGCTGCCTCAGGTGTGACCACAGTGAAATTTTCCCTCTGGCGGGCCTCAGTTTCCTCCATTGGAGAGAAAAGCTCCCACTTCCTAGAATTGTGAGCATAAATAGTCCCCATAAAGACAATGCCTGGCCAATGCAGAAAGGCAGTTTATGTTAGCTTCTAATTTTGTCATTATTTTTCATAATTACTTATTCAGCCCATGTTTATTGCTATAAGCACGGTGCCATGCCAGACGTGGGGGATGCCACAATGAGCAAAACAAATCAAGATTCCTGCCTGCAGAGAGCTTGGATCAGACTAGGAGGAGACAATCAAATTATTTAGAAGACCGTCAATGCTGGGGGTGGGTAGGAAGGCATGAGGATAAATAGTGCTAAAGTAAGTGTGGCTGGTATTAATTTTAAATAAGGTAGTTGGGACAGGGGGAAGGGCTCTCCTGAAGCATTAGAGAGAAGGCATCAATATGTCTGAAGGAAGCCTGCCAAACAGAGGGAGTGGGGTGGCTATTCAGAGTGTTTGAGGCATGACAAATGGACTGGTCTACCTAAAAAAAGCATGGGGAGGAGAGTGATAGGAGATGAAGTCAGAGCGCTGATGAGGGCTCAGACCCAGCAGGCCCTTGTAGACCCCTTGTTGCCTTCTTAATGCAGTGGGGGCTAGTGGAGACTTTGAACAGAAGGGTAATATCATCTGACTTATATTTGAATAAGGTCATCTGATTATTCTCTCAGGAGACTCTTGGATTTATATAGATGACTAGCAGTAGTAGCTTACATCTTGATGGTAGCAATGGAGGTGGCAAAAACTAGTCAACATCTGTATTTTTTTTTCGAGGTTAGAGACAACAAAATGTGATGAAGAATTACATGTGGCATATCAGGAAACGTTTGGACCTGAAGTTTTTTTTGTCTGAGCAAATGGAAAGATGGATAAAGCCAGAGAGGTACTGAGAGAAGATTACAGGAGTAACCAGTTTTAGGGAGAGTAATATCACTGTCGTTGTTAATACTATGTTCCTCAGGGCAAAGTGGCGGCATACCTCCAGAATGTAATTCACAGAAAGCACTTCTATGAGGGTCTGAGAGAAGACAGTATAAGTGTGCAGATTGTTGATGGTCTAACTAAAGCAAGGATACAATTTAGGATATTAGGAGAAAATTAATGAGCTGCTTATCCTTTAGGCAACCTTCCAGTTATTTCTTCTAACTGCAGTGTTGATAATATTTGGACAACAGAGAATTCTTTGGCATGAAACTGCCCTTTTCTTTATGCTTCTGCCTAGGAAAAGTCCATGTGCTTTGATGATCAATTGAGTGGATAGTATAATTAATTACCTACAGTTTAAATGAAAAAGGACTTGTAGTTAAAGAGATAATCATTACACTTTCACACAGAGGAAGGTGAGGGAATAAATGGTTGGGGCAAATATTTTATTAGAACACAATACTTAGACAAATGGGAACATAAAAGCCTCCACATTCTTTACCATGAGTATTGCTCTGATAACTTTGACTTGGAGAAATTTCAAACCAGTATTACCAATCTTATACCATACAAAAATGTCATTAATGGACCTGTGAGAATTTTAATTTTAAAGTCAGAACTTCTTGATGAATTCTGCAAAACTAATCAAGTTGCAAAAATGCATCTCTGAGTAGCTAAGTGGTCTAACCTTCTATAAGATGTTATGGTTATAAGACAATATTGTGTTATAGGACATCTCCTTCAAATGGAGATATATTTTTGCTTTTAGAATATTAGTCCTTAAGTCATTTTATTAGTAATAATTGCACATAATATTCAGTTGTCTATTGAGACTTCTCTTTGAGATAATAAAAATACATCATTGCCAGTTTTCTATTTAATGTTTCTTTTAAAGGTGCTTGCATGCAAATTTGCCAAAAGCAGTTTAAAGTTATTAAGAAAAGATGGGCAAAGCCCACTGCTCTTTTAGACAATTTAAAATTATTATCTAAAATTTGGTCAGCCTTTCTGAAAAAGATGATGGCTTGAAAATTTTTTGGGGGGGAAAGTATCCTCTATTCTAAGAAAACTATCTAGCCGTAGCCAGTTTTCTCAGTGGTTAGAGTGTCTGCCCACGGACTGAAGGGTTGTGGTTCAATTCTGCTCAGGGGTATGCATCATAGTTCCAGGTTTGATCCCCAGCCCTGGTGGGGGCACGTGCAGGAGGCAACCAATAGATGTGTTTCTCTCACATTGATGTTTCCCTCTCTCTGTTTCTTCCCCTCCCTTCCACTCTCCCTAAAAAAAAATCAATGGAAAAATTATCCTTGAGTGAGGATTAACAAAAACAAACAAAACAAGAAGTCAGGGGTATGCATCATAGTTGCAGGTTTGATCCCCAGCCCCGGTGGGGGCACGTGCAGGAGGCAACCAATAGATGTGTTTCTCTCACATTGATGTTTCCCTCTCTCTGTTTCTTCCCCTCCCTTCCACTCTCCCTAAAAATAACTCAATGGAAAAATTATCCTTGAGTGAGGATTAACAAAAACAAACAAAACAAGAAAATATCTAGAAAATATAAAAATGAGGAGAAATCTGCAACAACACTGGAGCTAAGGGATAAAACCATAAAATGCCACCAACTTCAAATATTTTCTGCTAGAATCAATGGAGCTGGGCATGCATAAAGAAGAATCTACTTGAAAATCACTGTCCCAGAAGAGAAGGATTGCCTCATAGGAGGTATGCCATTGGTATCCTGGCGGACATAAGCCTTCCTGGGCTTGGAGGAGGGAACTGAGAGACTGACCGGCAAATCCATGTACAGCCCTGTTGAGTCACCTGGACCAGCAGAAATTCCCTACATTGTAGTGGCACTGGAGCTGGGAACTGAAAAAAAGTAAAAGGAACAGAAAAGCTGCAGTAACACTGACTGTAGTGAGTTGGCTCAGCATGCTAGTGACTTCCAAGGTGAACTTGAATGAGACTCCAGGAGTTGTTGATCTGGAATAGTGGTGACCTGATACTAAGTGGGGGCTGGTGTTGACTATAAAGTTAGTAATATTGGTCCAAGGAAATTTCACTATTTCTGAACCTGGAAGAAAGCTTGGTGTCACCAACTTTATTTCTGCAGTGACAGAAGAGAAAGCATGAAGAAATGGACTTGGCCTGGTAGGGTCCTTTTTAGCCTTAGTGGCTCCACTCACATACATTATGTCAACACATTAGCAGCAAGCCCTGCAGTTTGAGCATCAGAAGTTCTCTAATAGCATGCAAGTAGAAAATAAATAAGCCAAAGGAGAAATCCTTTGCCCTGTTTCTGTGAGGAAATAGTAGGCTTTAGATAGCCTTTCCATCTTTAAAAAATAAAAATAATTTAAAAGAAGGACCTATGAAAAGATTTTATAATGAAATAGAGCATAAAGCATTCAAGAGGCAGAGGAAAAACATTTTTAAAGAAATAGACATTACTTTCTTTTTAGAACAGCAAAATTGAGCCCAAAGTAGAAATTTCCCGTATACCCACCACCCTCACCCATGCATATCCTCCCCCACTTAACACCCAGAATCAGAATGATGAATTTGTCACAATGAACCTACATTAACACATCATCACCCAAAGTCCATAGTTTATATTATTATTCACTCTTGATGTACATACTATGGATTTGGAGAAATGGATAATGACATGTATCTATCATTATGGTATCATACAAAGTATTTCCATTACCCTAAAAATTCTGTGTTGTACCTACTCATCCCTCATCATGCTGTGCCCCCAGCCCTACCCCACAAACACTGATCTTTTTACTGCCTCCATAATTTTGCCTTTTCCAGAATGTCATGCAGTTGGAATCAAATACTCTATAACCTTTCATTTAATGATTTAATATGCATTTAAATTTATTCCATCTATTTTCATAGTTGATAGCTCATTTATTTTTAGTGCTGAGTAATATTCCATTGTCTGGATCTACCACAGTTTATTTCTTTACCTACTGCAGGATATTCTTAGTTGCTTCCAGTTTGGGCAATTATGAATAAAACTGCTATAAGCATCCAAATACATTCTTAAAAAAAGATTTTCCATATGCAGCAAGAAATTTTAGATTCTATTTGCTTTGTTCTTTTGACAAAGGAAGGAAACATAGACTACATAAGGCAAGAGATGAAGGTAAAAAAAGATTATTAAAATGGAGCTGTCTGAGAGGCAAACAGAAGTTTGAAAACATATCAATAATGTAAGAAAGGAAGGTTATGAAGTTATGGGAGATTTTAAAATGCTTTAAAACCAGTTAAGAGCACAAACTATTCAACAGAAAATTGAATGAGTGTTGTAGATCTCAGAATGCAGATAACAACAAAGATTTAATTGAGCAGAAAAAGATTTGTGATGTGGAAAAACAACAGAGAATTTGCTGAAGAAATCAGAACATGTTAAAATGATATTAAAACCTAATAGGTGAAAACATTTCATAGCTACACGTATAATTTGATACATAACAAAGTTTATGGAATTAATTTTAAAATTAATCTGAAACAGAATGCAACAAGCATTCTAGCAGGAAATAGTGAATAAATAACCCTTTTCTTAACAAGGCAACTGTATTCTTAGATCTCTCTGCCACAATTGTAGAAAAGAATAAACAATGGCCCTTTTTTCTGTTCTATTATGGAAATTTTCAAATATATACAAAAGTATGACAACCTCATATAATAAATGCTATGTACCCATTCCCCAGCTCAACATTTAATTCATACCAACCTAGTTTCATCTATATCTCTATTCACTCCCCTCTTACCACACTCTTAGAAGCAATTCCAAGACATATCACTTCTTTCATAACTAGTCAATCTATGTCTCTAAATTAGAAAAAAAAAATACATAGCTACAAACCATCATCATACCTAAAAAAAATCAATAGCCAATCAGTGTATGGCTCTTTCCCAATTTTATATGTTCACTTTTGGTTTATTAAAATCAGGATCCCAAATACATTCACAAATTGTTTGGCTGATTATGTCTCTACAGTTTAACTTAATCTATAAATGTCTCCCTTATTCTTTTTTCTTACAATTTTATTTGTTGAGGAAATACTTATTTCTCCATTCTACAGAGTTTGAAAGAAAATACTGTGATTAAAAGATGTTAAATTTAGTGAACTAATCATTTATTTGTATGTGAGATTTAAAAATGTATCATCCATGTATCTTTCCTGAAATGCAAGGAAATAACTGAATCTATGAAAATAATCTCACATTAAAAATGTGATATAGAACTGGCAATAAAAATAGGATTAAGTCTTAAAATTACAAGTAAAATGAAAATATCATGACTGGTTCTTAAAAGCAAAGATATATGATATATGTGTCTATAATCCTAGATGATTTCAATAAAATCATGTTAAACTGATTTTTTTCTTTTGTAGTGGATACTCGACACATTTCTTCTTCATACATAATAAAGTGGATAATTAGAAAAGTGAAGGTTAAACTAAAAGCAAATTTTAAGAGATATGCATTTTTTAAAAGTTTTTTTAACTACTATTGCTTAATATTAATCACAAGTACAAATATGTTGTAGAGGATTTATATGGTTATTTCTTACTTGTTAACAGATTCTAGACTCAACACTTCCACATCTTTGCCTTACAGTTTTCCAATAATAGGTCATTCAGCAAAAGTTTGGATATTTTGCTCAATAGGGTGCTTAAGGGTTCTTCATTGACTTTCTTCCCAGTGTGACTATTCTGATGTGATTCCAACTGCACTCCTCATGGCACTGAGAGTGTTTTATCATGTGTGAATCCTCACATGTTTTATAAGTCTTACTCTATGACTAATGGATTTTCAATGTTTACTTCACTGAGTTGCTTCTCCAGCATGAATTACATGGTCTTCCCCAGGACAATTCCTTCCAGGAAAAACTCACATAGGGGAGAAGGCCTCTGTATGTAATCAGTGTGGTAGAGGCTTCAGTAGGCATTCCTTCCTCAAGCAACATAGGGAATTTAGACTGGAGAAAAACCATTATGAGTCTCTGCGTGGGAAAGCTTCCAGTGCATACTCTGTGCTTAGACAACCTCAGAAACCTCACCCTGGCGAGAAGCCCTGTAAATGAATGGGGATGAACTTTATCCAGAGTGTGCATTTACAAGGACACCAGAGAACACACACAGTGGGGAGCTACATAAGTATAATAAATGTGGGGAAGAAGTCAGCCAGAGAGCTCACCTTTATTCACTTCAGAGGACCCTCCCTGACTGTAGTTATTGATGAAAGGCTTTTATTGGTCATTTAACCTTTAAGAAACATGAGCAGATTCACATTGGAGAGCAGCCCGGGTCAGTGACCACTGTGGAGGTGCCTCCAATTGAGCTCCACCCTTGGTGTGCACGGGAAAACTCTGAATTGGACTAACATGTGAAATAGGAAGAAGGCAGGAAAAGCTTTACCAAGAGATGGACACTTTTAAGAACATCTACTGACTGAAAAAAAAAGGAGAGAGATGTATACTTTTAAAAATACTGGGAGATAGGATGTGTAGAAAAATCATAAAAAAAATTGTTCGGAGACATAGATCTGAGAAATGTAAGCCTCCTAGTTTGGCAGTCTTACTCTATGCCTAGGCAAACAAGAGGAATGACCACATAGATCCCAGTTTAAAATGGATTGTCAGGTAATAAGCTAAAAGTTATACAGAGGACTTTAAAATATTTCGAGTGGGTTACATTTGGTGTCTAGCTTATCACTGTTAATATTGAATTTGGTTTTGCTGCTATTGAAGAATGTTGCCTGTTCCCATTCTACTTTTTAAAACTGATTTTTAATTGATATCCTAATAAATGTTTCATGGTTGCTTGAAAAGAATATGTAGTCTTTGATGGATATGAATCATTCTGCTTTTCTCTCTGGTCTCTGTCTTTCTCCATCTCTAGCCTCCATGTGCACTTGTGGGCACACACACACACACACACACACACACACACACACACACACCTACCTTAATCCCAGTCACCATTGTGTCCCATCTTGAGGACTGCAAAAACATTTAACTAGCCTCCCTGCCCAGCACTTGACCCCTGTATTCTACATGGTAATAATAATCCTTTTAAAAATGATTCATGATTTAACACTTCTCTGCTCAAAACCTTCATCTCACTCAAAATAAAACTCACAGTGCTTACCCAAGCCTGGAATGACTTATACCACCTGGCCCTCAATGACCCCTTTAACCTTTCCTACTACTTATCTCCTTTTGCTAACTGCTCCGCTCACAATGGCCTCCTCTGCCTTCCTTCAGCCTGCCAATTATAGTCTCACCTCAGGTGTTTTGCATGTAGTACCCCCTCTCTGCTATTCTCTTCCCCAGATGTGTATGGCTTGCTCTTTTAGATATCTACCAATATATGACCTTATTCAGGGGTCCTTTGACCATCCATGTAAAAACAATATCTATCCATTCTCTGACCCTGATTTAATGTTCTTTATTGCTCTTAATCTCCACTCCAAATTTCGCACATTTCTTTTTCATGTTTATTATTTGTTTAATATATTTGCTTATTATCTGTCTCCCTCCACTGGCATATAAATTACATTGCAATACCAGGTCCTAAAACAGTGGGCCATTTACTTACTATTTGGTTAATGAATGTGATCTACTCAGATCTCTCACTTTTCATATTGGTAAAACCTATACTACTCTAATGTGAGATGTAGTGTGGGCTTCTAACAGTTATCCATTTTGCTTTTACCCCGTGGTTCCCAGTTCAGGAGCAATTACTTTAGTTTGGTTCTATTGGTAAAGTAGCCTAACTTCTACATTAATACTGAGAGGTATTGTTCTTGAAATTTGTCCCTAAGGTTAGCTGCATAGTGGTTTTTGGATTATAATTTGTACCACTCACATTATACAGAGATAAATGGTTGCATAGTTCTGGAGGTATTATGGAGGAGCACTCTATCTGCCCTTTTTTTGTATCCTGAAGATATTTAATAGATTTTCTTTAAATCTCTCTTCTTGAGGGTCTGTCTCTCTTATTAAGGAATGGGAGTTTCTGGATTTCTGAACTCCCACTAGATGGAGCACTTTTCATATCACGGGGTTCTGAAAATTCTCCCCTAATTGAGTCAAACACTCATACAGTAAAAGTGAGCATCCATTTGTGCTCTTTCATCTTGGATGGGGTAAATTGGACCGAAAAGGTGAAGAATTCTGCTGCTGCAACTATATTGAATAGTTAAAAAAAAGATCTATGAACACTAATTCCAATACTTATGTTTGAATTGTCTTCAAGCTAAGCTGCCAATGTAGGGAAGAGCATTGGACTAGAAGCACCAGACACAAATTTTCCATTTGAATATGATAACTTCTATAATTCAGGGGGATCACTGTCTAGATTAGTTTTAAAATTCAGATATCCAAAATCATCATGAAATGCTCAAAATTAGGGAGATATTCATGGATTGAAGTTAATTATATCCTCTGACTTTGAAATGGAAGAACCATACCTTATTTAAGAACATTTTAAGGTTTGGAAGTGAGCATGGACTATCTGTTCAAATAGCTCTTGCTCTTCCTCTTTATCACCTGAAGTGGAGGCAATGGGGGTTTCCCCAGTGTCATATATTTATTAGCCACAGCTACATCCCCAAATGCTCAGCCATTTCTTCTTAAGAGTATTTTATGTCACCATCGAGTCCCAGGTTGCTTGGACTCTCCTAGGAAACTGTCCGTGACCTTCGCTGAATAAATTCACATCTTCATTGCTAATGTCTGATCTATAATAGACACTGGAAAACTATAGTCTGCAAGGGTAAACCTGTTGCCCAATGCCAACTTGCTGTGCAACAGGATAGTAAATGGGATGTTAGTCGGAGTTTCTCATGAGACCAAAATGACAGAGTAGAAAATAACTTTTCCTGTGTTGTAAAGTAAGGCCTTAGACCACCTACACATGCCTTTCAAAGGAGGTTTTCAACTTCTAGCTAATTAACCACCTGTATAAAAAGGGATGGAAAGGATGAAAGGGAATTGGGCTTTGTAGAGGAAATTTATTTGTAAAAGTTTTTAGAATGCTGTGGCAAATCCCCAATACAATATGAGGGAGGTAGGGAAGTGCTCCTCCTCTAACCTCAAGTAGACTGAGGAAGATTTCAACGAGACAAATCAGAAAGCTGGGTATTTTCTTAGGAGGCTGTGAATTAGTGCCCCACTACCCTGAAAGAATCGAAGGGCAGGAATTGGAAGTCACTTGTGGCAGCCCAGTAGAGAAAGCTGTGATTTGGAGAATAACTGCTTTCTCACAAATTAATTAAAGGCATGTTTCCTGTGGATATATTCACAGACAGGGTTGCCCAGGGTTGTCTTATTGGGAGTATTCCTAGGAGTGCATCTTGGAGATTTGGTGGGATTCCAAGAGAGAACTTCTTGAATGGGATTAGACTGTTGGGAACCAAAATCTGTAAAGGGGCGGGGGGGGGGCATTCTGTGTTATCATAAGCAGCCAGCTGTGGAAAGTGCATCAAATAATTTCAATGAGAGATTCAAAACAGTGAGTATTTTTCATAGAACCTACAAACACACTGAGGAGTGAAAGTCAGCATTTAACATATAGCAAGCTGAAAGAATATTGACCCCTGTTTAGGAAGTTATTCTCTGCTTCTTACTTCTCCCCATCACGTTTCAGACTTCAAAAGCATTGGCAGTCTAGTGAACTGGTAGAGAGAGACAGTAGCTTCAGATGAGGGCAATAGAGAAGAACTGTGTCCCTCTGTCCCCTTGACATGTTTCCATGTATGCAACACACAGAGGAACTTAGTATTATCTAAAAGTGAGCAAAGGAAAGATGGGATCTGCCTGAAATTTTATCCAAGGGCAAGGAAAGATCTAACTCCCACAGAGTGAGTTGTCAGAGGCAATCATGAAAAAAAAATTGCCTTATTTTGCCCCATTTTATATATGTTTATAATTTGTATTCATTTTGTTCTTCAAGTCTTGTGCATCCTAAGTAGGTTTTTGCTATATTCTGATACCTGAGATAGTGATAAATTCAATATGATCACTCTTTTGTCAATTTTCATCTATACCAACAGGTTTTACTTTCTATATTTTAAAGGTGTTTAATGCATAACGGCTTGTAGTTACTATATTGTTTTAGGCCACTTTAATACTTTGATACTAATTTTCCTTTGAATATTAACTCTGCTGTCTTTTAATATTCTATGTGTTAATTTAATTTTTTAAAAATTTCAAATATATGTGTTATTTGTTATTTTTGTATTCAGTTGTTGGATTTGGGTATATGTGTTTATACTTTCCCAATTTGTGAATTAATATTTAGAATTACAGATATGTTTTTAGTCCTATTTCTACTATCTTATTCTATTTCTCTTGTGAAAATTATTGTAAGTTTTTAACAGCTATTGTTAAAGATCAAGAATTCAGCCTAATAAATCAAATTGTATTTATTAAGTGATTAATGAATTGGGCAGCATTCCATTGAGGGAGTAGAGACATACGCCCAGGAATTGTACAAAATAGTAAAGTTTTATGGGTAGAAGGTAGTTTGAGCAAGGAAGTTACTAACAAAAAAAAAAAAAAGAAGGAAAGATTGTTTCAGGCTCTCCCATTTGTTTTGTTGGGGAAGGGTGCATCATACAGATTTCCTCACTATTGCTGATCAGTAAATTGCAGGTTTGACTGTTTTAAAAGTCACATTTCTGGGAGAGATGGAAGTTTCAATTAAGTCTTGGTTTGCTATTGTTGAGGCAAATGATACCATTTGGGGCCTGTCATTTTTTAAAAACAATATATTTAACCATACATTTTGCTATCAATGTAAACATCTAATCAATATCTATAACCTCTCCTGCGAATGAGAAACTTACTTATTCCTCTTTCTCCCTGTTTATCTTTCAGATTTTATAACTGTTTACAATTGTGGATCCAATATAATATACTATGTTTTTCCAGTATGCCTCTTTCATGAATCTTTGTGTTATAAAATCAGTATATCTACTTCACAGCTATAATATAACCAGTTATTTGGAGTTAAATACACACTTTCCTGAGCCCATGGCTTATTTTTCTTTTTTCTTGAGTATTCCTGTATCTTGAATGTTTGTTTTATTTTGTTATTTTCTCAGGCATCAGGAAGGAAAAAAAAAATTTAAGATCCATAATAATAACATTTTAAACACATTATGAATGTGAATTCAAAACACTGATTTAAGTGGTACAAGAGTTGGCATTTTCATTTCTTTGTGTCATAAATATTATACTATGTTTTCCCTAAAATTTAATGTTTTAGGTTAAAAGTCTGACGTAAGTATGATTCTTTTGAAAATAACTTTTTGTCTCCCTAAGGTTTTATGATTTTTCTTTATTTATTTGATTGTTAATTTAGCTTAGTTTTATCCAGGTGTTTTCTTTTTGCGGGGGGAGGGGAGGACAGGGGCGGTATTAGCCTTTATTTCTTATTATTTCTTGCTCTTTACCAACTCTGTTATCTCCCCCTGAATGACCATTTTGCCTGCTATAGATCTCTAAAATTGATCCTCCATATCTCATAGCTATTTTTCATAATTTTATTTTTCTTTCCCTTTGCATTGTGTTCTGAGAGAATTTCTTGTTTCAGCTTTTCAGATCCCTACCTTGATCTTCTTGTTTTGTTTTTTTTGTCCTCTATTTTTTTTCCTCCAGCCATAACCATTATTTTAGTCAACATTCTTATTGAGCTTTTAAAAATAATGATCACAGTTAATTTTTGAGAATTAAAATTAAGCACAATTGGTTATTGATATTATAAAGGAAAGAGTCTACATTGATCTGCACTAGTTACTGGACTGTGTTTATTTATCTCTAATGGCCCTTGAGGACAATCAATCTAGAATCTGATTACAGGATCCCTGGCTGTCCTGGGTTGGATTGGGAATATGATCAAATGGGCTCTAGTATTATATAACACGAGTAGTTGAATTTCAAGGTTTGTGAAGAGATCCAGAGGTTGCTTAGACCATGATTCCATTTTTGGCTTTCATCCTATCACCCACAGAATGAATCTCTGGTGGCAGATTGTCTACTTCAGAGAGTTGTTCTTTCATCTTTAATTGGATCAAACTACATAGCAGGGGAATTAAACAAGTTTGTACAGCCTTTCTATTAATGAGCCCACCGACTGCCCACCTTCAGCCTTGCTCCCAGTTTTTGCTGCCTCAAATGTTGAGTTTGGTAACAGAGTCTTCTGAACAAGTTACTTTCGGGCAGTCTGTTTTTATAGTATTGTGAATCCTTAAATTCCCCATGGTTTCCCACTAACCTTATATCATTTCAGAAATTCTTCAAGATTTTCAGTGATGGCACCCTTTACTGTAACCACCATCACAATACTGTATTAATTCTTACTTTTATTTTCACTTTAACATTTCAGTGGATTTAGAAAGAACAAGTATAGTCAAATGCCCTTCTGGTTTTAATGACTCAGATTATTGGATTTAGCTATTTGATTATTAAAAAGCAGGTGCATCTTTTTAAAAAAACAAACTGGAAGGTGCCTTACTACCAAAATAATAATTGGGAGAATTATGATTCTGATATCCAGTTCTCTAAGTTATTTCACTTGTAAATGGTTGAAGTAGGTATTCTGCTATTTATGGCTTCTGTCTCATATTCCTTAACTTTTACTGGAGAGATAACATGGAAAATCTGCCAAGAAAACACATTCAGCAACAGAAATACTCAGGAAGAATATCAGCTGCCTTGCCTTTGCTTCCTGAATTCAGATCAAAATATTCTGTCAGATGCTCTCATCCTACACAAACAAAGGGGGTTGCCAGAGTGTAGAAGACCCAGAGAATCATCCTTTTGTTTTTTGACACTTCTAGCAAATAATGGCAATGAACCCTCCTCATATCTGCATCTCATAATTCATTAAAACAAAGAAATAAACATTAAAGAGATTATTTGAAGGTGGGAACTCTACTGGAGAGAGGTCATGGCATGGCATCCTACACACAGTTATTCCGCTACCACGCAATTGTGTCCGGGGGAATCATATCTGCAAATCTCATTTTCAAAACATTCTTTAATCATAGCTCTTTCTTTCTGAAGCACTTCATGGGTCAGGATCATGGACTCTTATTGATGACTAGGTGTTTTCCACTTTCAGCTTCTTCCTTAAATAATGGAAGAACTTTTTATTCCCTTGCTCCAAAAGCATAAGGATGTATGGACTCGTTATTTATCAAAGAAGAAAGAAAAACGAACGTGCACTGGGTAATTTAATTTCTAAAGCACTTCATCTTTTTCCTGGGAGAGACTCCCAGCCATGCAACCTTCAGAGTGTAAACAAAAATGAATGAATGATTTAGCAGTAATATTGTTTTCAATTTTGATGTGAATTAAAAAGTGAAAGTTATTCAGAATATCCTTTCATTCAAATTAATCTTTGCTGGATGCCTCATACATTATTCAGAATACTGTGGTGCAATGACCAATTCCATATGAATGCTATGTGGCTTATTTTGTTCTAAATAGAGTCTCTACCAGCTGCATGAATATCTGTAATTAAATGACAGTTTTTTTATGTAAAATATATTTTAAAAATATTTTCTATTTTTTTTTAGTAACTTTTTATTGCCATGCTGGTTTCTAAGTGGAGTAACAGCATAGATTCATAAATGAGAGCACTAACACTCTTCTAGTATTTTGGAACTAGGTGACTAATTTTAAAATAGTTCATATTTTGTAAACATTTCATGTTCAATGATCTGTGGCTCTCAGGAGTATTTGAAATACTTATTAATAGTGAAAGAGGCAGAAGTGACAAAGTCATCCTTGTGGTAAGCTTCCTAGCTGTGTGGTTATTATGTGCAATCTGAGGGAGGCCCAGTAATGAACATTTGTAGCATCATTCAGATATACAGATGTAAGAATTGTCCTTCCAGAAACATTAAAGCACAGTGCTTCTCAAACTTTAATGAGAAAATAATCAACCAATTATCTTGTTAAAATATAGATTTTGATGCAGTAGATCTTAGGACTGCCCTAAGAATCTGAATTCTAAAAAGCTCCTAGCCAAGGCTGCTGGTTCAATAAACCATACTTCGAGAACAAAATGTCTAGAGACTGGACCTCAAGTTTGCAAATACCAAAACCTCAATTTTGCCAATGTACCTAGAATTTGATCATGAAAAGATGACACACCACAATCAAAGGGACAAGAGGCTGATGTATAAATGAAATTGCCAGTTTAATTATGGTCTGGTTCTTAACCCTGAGCACCACGAGAATTACCTACAGAACTTCAGGGTTTAGCTTTTCTCTGTACTATTCCACGTAACTTAAAGGGAAACCTTTACAATGTCTGAAGCCCTTGATGTCCTGCAAATGAAGGAGGAGGATGCCCTCAAAGTCCTTGTAGCAGAAACCTACTTAGGGGGCACCAAGCTTGACTTCGGATGGAACAGCACATCTACAAAAGGGAGAGTGATGGCTTCTACATCAGAAATCTGAAGGGAGCCCCAGGAGAAGCATCTGCTGGCAGCTCTGCCATTGTTGCTATTGGGAACCGCACTGATGTCGGTGGCATATCCTCCAAGAATACTGGCCAGTGAGCTGTGCTGAAGCTGCTGCTGCCACCGAGCCACTCCTGCTGCTGGCTGCTTCACTCCTGGAACCGCCACGAACTAGGTCCAGGCAGCCTTCTGGGAGTCAAGACCTCTCATCCCAGAGCTGACCACCAGCCTCTCACAGGGGCATCTTACGTTAACCTGCCCACCACTGTTCTGTGTCACACAGACTCTCCTCCACACTCTGTGGACATTGCCATCCCATGCAACAACAAGGAGGCTCACTCAGTGGGTCAGATGCATTGGATGCAGGCCTGGAAGTTCTGTGCATGTGTGTCACCATCTCCCATGGACATTCATGGAAGATCATGCCTGATCTCTATGTCTACAGAGATACAAGAGAGATTGGAAAGGAAGTGCAGGCTGCTGTTGAAAAGGCTGTGTGACCAAGGAAGAGTTTTAGGGTAGATGGACTGCTCCAGCTCCCCAGTTCACTGCTGCTCTGCCTGAGGTCGCAGGCTGGTCTGAAGGCGTGCAGGTGCCCTCTGTGCCCATTCAGCAGTTTCCTACAGAATCTGGAGCGCTCAGCCTGCCACCGAAGACTGTTCTGCAGCCCCCCCTGCTCAGGCCACTGAATGGGTAGGAACAACCAACTCTAGTGGTCTTAAGCTGTTCTTGCACAAACTTTAAACAGAATGGAAGTAAGGTTGACAGAAAATAAACAGTTTCTAAAAAAGAAAAAAAAAGAATTTCAGGTCTTAGACCCAATTCCATGGAATCATGATTTAATTGATCTGAAATGGTGCTAATATCTATACTTGTTCAGATTACCCCAGTGATTCTAATATGCAGCCGCATTAAGGATCGCTGATTTACATAGACAATTACAATGCCAAATAGATGAAGTACTAGTGTTAGTGGAATAGCACATTTTCTTTCCTGAAGCGGTGTCTACATAGAGAGCCCGTGTGAAGTTGGTGGCTTACTTGGGGAATGTAGAGTCACGGGGAAGGGGTTAAATAACCCGAGTCGTGCTAATCAAGCCCGATAGGTACACCTTCACCAGAGGATACATTTGCCAGGGAGGCAGGTGTGTAGAGGGGCTCCTCATAGCCCTTGTCCAGTTGATGTGTCTTTCATTCTGGGCTCCCATTTTCTACACTAAGGCAGACTACCCCACCCCTGTTATTTTCCTTTATTCTTTAAAACAATTTCACACAAAGACTTCCACTTATTTGCTTACTCATGTTTACCTTAATCATCTCTTTCCAGTCCCTAAAATTCTTAGTCCCCTTGATTGGAAGTAGGTGTCTCAGAATCTCCTCCATGGTTCACTTCATGGTTTATACCTTAGGGTGGATTTTCTTTATATATATCTAGTATTTCCTGCTAGATTGCCCTCTTTTTAAGTTTCTTCCTTAGAATGTAAGCCTTAGTTCTGAATTATAGGACAGTCATTGCTTATGTTATATTCCCTAAATTATTTGTTCAGTATAAATAGATAAATATATGAAATGCAATGTATATGTTCTGCCAATTTTACACAAAGCTAATGCAAGAGCCTTAATATTTACAAGGCTAAAATGAGATTGGGTAGAGATATTTTGGTGTAGGGTCATAGAACAGTGCTCCTTTCCGTCGTTTAGGAAAAAGTGCTTAGAGAAAATTGAAATGATATGTACAAAGGCACTTCCTACAAGGCATTTCAATTTGAAAATGGGCCAAGTGCCAATGGCGTGTTTAACTGACTTTCTGTTTTTAAGTGGGGAAATGGTTGATCAAGAATTATTCTTTTTTATTTGGGGGGTGGGGAGTAAACTTTTACTATCATAAACTCAATGGAAATTTGAACAGCATATCATTTTGAGAACATATAAAAGGAAAGAGGTAGTTAGTAATCAGGATTTCTTAGTGAAGTTTTGTCAGGCTAATTGAATTTTCCTCTGTGCCAAAATGATAGCACTGATATATCAGTTGAAATATCAGCTGTAATTTACCTTGCCTTTAAATGAGCTTCAGTTCTACTTGTTTGGCATACAGATTACAGATTTTTGAAAAGTTGTCTAGACTAGATTCTTGCATGATTAGTTTTATTTATCCACACCAGAGACTTACCACAATTATCAAGGATTTTAGTATGTGTGCACTAAATTTTTATTGATATCAAAATCATGTCTATGTTATATTTGTATATTCTTAATACACAACTCACATGAACTGGAGTTTTCAGATATAATAATAGCAACAGGAATAGTGTGTGTGTGTGTGTGTGTGTGTGTGTGTGTGTAAACCACACAGAGCCAACAGTCTGCAAGGGGGAGGTTAGCTTGGTTTGGGATGTCAGGACTGACCTGGATAAAGCATAACATAGAGCAATTTAGCTCAGAATGGATAGTGTATTAATCAGGTGTATTGAGAGAATGGAACCAACATATGGTGGGACAATGGCCTCGTTATTTTGCTGTCTTATCTTGAAGCCCACTAAAATCAACAAAACTAAAATATATGGATCCTTGGAGGTGGGTGAGGTCTGAACATAGCCTGGAAAGTGGCATATATTTAATATATGTATGTTAAATTGATCATTTTCAGCACAGTAAAGATATATATGTAAAGATATATATGTATTAAGGAATTGGCTCATGTGATGATTATGGAGGCTGAAAAGTCCCCAGTCTGTTCTCTGGAAGCTGAAGATCTAGGGAAAGTAGTGGTGTAATTCAGTCCAGCAATGTGAAACTTTGATTCAAATGTATATATGCATGTATAAATATGTGTGTGCTACTAAGCTGAACTGCAAAATACTTAAGGACTAGCTGTCTTATGGCAAATTGCTCTAATTTACAGTTTGTCAAACTCCATGGTGTAAATGCTGTACCTCTCTCTTGTCCCTAGTAGATGTCAATCTATCAATGTAACTCTATTGAAGGTGGAGTTGGGTAAGATGCACAGTCCAACCATAAATATAGCATGTAAATAACCTTAAGAGCATAGAATAAATATCCTATATAATAAAAGGCTAATATGCAAATTGACCAAATGGCAGAATGACCAGTCACTATGACACGCACTGACCACCAGGGGGCAGACGCTCAATGCAGGGGGAGCAGCACTCAGCCAGAAGCCTGGCTCACCGCTGGCAAGCGCAGCAGAGGTGGCGGGAGCCTCTCCCGCCTCCGCAGCAGCGCTAAGGATGTCTGACTGATGGCTCCTGGACTGTAAGAGGGTGCAGGCTAAGCTGAGGGAACTCCCTCCCCTTCCAGTGCACAAATTTTGTGCACCAGGCCTCTAGTAGTAAAATAATTAGGAATTGATATGATTATTACCTTTACTTTTAATAGAATATTTGATTTTAAGTTATATAATTTAATGTTTAATAATGGCCATTTTTAACCACTGTTTCGCAACATTCCTGAAAATTAGCAGTCAACTCTCATGAGCTGTTATGAGACAGATTGAGCATACAGTTGGGCTGTGCCAGAAAGTTAGAAAGCTACTGGTCAGCCATTCCCCACGCTTACAGCTGACTCAAAATGAATGAGAGAAAATGGCATATGTAATAAGCCTTTTCAAGATCTTTATTTTTCTCTGGGCTACCTAAAGTTTTCTATTAAGAGAGAAACTCCATCTATTTCACTTTTCTGTAATTAAATTATTTCCTCCCTAAAAATTGGCAAATGTGTCTGTCTTTGTCTTTGTAAACCTCCTTAATTGCATTTGGGCACTGAAGGGAAGAGAGAAGTTAAAAACCATCTGATATCCAAAGGTTGGTGTAATTTTTTGTCATTAACTTCAGTAAGGACATAAGAATAATAATGATTTAAATGCAGTTAGCTTCCATTGGCTAGTTTATGTTCACCATATTAAGTGTTTCACATAGTAATCTTTATTTCGCTATAGTATACTGTAAAAATAAATACAAATGTAACCCTTTCTGCCTACATATTCTCTCTGATAGTTTACTAAAGGATATTAAAGGAAGTAGCTTATTCAGGGAACAAACTTTCAAATGTGACAACAGGATAAGTGCCTTATAAGCTTGTTCTGTGACATCTTTACTCAGAGCTTTTTAGCATGTTAATCAATGAACGCGGATTTATTTGTGAGTTAATTCATTTTCTACTTAAGCTTATGGGGAACATTATAAGCCTTTTCCTCACGGCACAACTTATGGCCTCTCTTGCTAATGACTAATTCTAATTTATTTACTTTGTCTTTTCTGTATCTATTATACTTATATTTTTTGTGGCAAAACTAGAACTCCATTGTTCTCTCATGACCACCTTAACTTCACTAAATTTTAATATCTATGAGATCAGAATATTTTACTTTATTTTTGTCCCTGTAACCCTTGCCAGCGTTAGGAAGATAGTAGTATCAATGCCTATTAAAGTTTATTAGAAAGAAGTGTGAGGTTCTGTACATGGGTCTACACAGTCAGCTCCTCCTAATAATATTAATAATGGATTAGTAGTATTATTTACTGCTTAATAATGCTAATCACTATATCTTGCATTGATTATTCTTTTAATTCTCACCACAAACTCGAGGTAATAGAAAAAGAACTGTCCCATGATCACATAGTTTGACTGGCTCCAGGAAGTTTGTCTCTAGAATCAGGTCCCATAATTGTTTACTCTTCCACCTCACGTACAGATATGATTAAGCAGTAGTACTATGTTTTAAATGTTTGCCAACAAAAATTTTAACACTGAAGGGCTTCAATGCTTTTAAGATTGGGTAGAAAAGGACTTTAGAGTTTTGGAAATTCTCTAAAGGTAACCCAGGAAAAGAAACTAAAATGGCAAGTGTAAGACCAAATATGTGAGTAGCACTGAGAATAAACTCTGAGTAATATAGATATCTGATTTGCACTCCTTAGAAAGTGAGAAACAAGAGATGTGTGGAAATCCATTGAAAATTTACTGTGAAGACAGGAAGCAGTTGTAAGATCAGACCAGATGTTTTAGAACTACGTATTTGGCAAGGCCTGTCAAACTCAGAGGATCTGAGCAAGCTTTGGGCTGAGCCATCCTTTTCAAAACCTCTTCCTTACTCAGGTCTGAGACACTTAATTGTTCCATCTTTAATCTTTAATATAATTACTAAGAAAAGTCAAACTGAAAGAGAGGGGCTTTCTAAAACATAGTTAACTTAAATGATTTATATGAGGAATTCATTACTAGGTACCAAGAGTAGTGTGTGTGTGTGTGTGTGTGTGTGTGTGTGTGTGTGTGTGTAATATCTCTTTCTATTTAAAATAATGATTTGGGAAAAAAATACACAAATCATCAGGGAGATAATCATATAATACCCTTATTGCAAAGCTTCAGTTATTTATTAAAGAAGGTAAACTGATAATAAAAATGTAAATTCTTGGCCTCAATAAAGTATAATTCCGCTTTTAAGACAAGAATACAATTTATACTATTTTGAATGGGCTTTTTTTTCTTGTTAAGAAGGTAATATTGTGGTCTCCTGTGGCATATTTTTTTGGCTGTTTAAAAGTTTCATGGCATTCTAATTAAGAAGAAAAATATAATTCATCCTATATCTAGGGAAAAGAGCATTTTGAGTACTAAATGTGGCCAGTCCTTATCTGTTTAGTAGAATCAGAATTCACCCAATATAAGAAAGAATAAGGCAACACAAGATATTGGCTGTGAATAGAGGTTATTGAAGTCAGATAATCTTAAATTAAAAACTCAGCTTTTCTAATTATTAGTCGAGTGACCTTAAAGTTACCTAATTTCCCTTAACCTCCGTCTTCAAATCTCTGACATGGCTATGAATGGAAATATTGACTCAAAGGATCATTGTGGGAAATAGATGATCTAATAGATAGATGTGAGGTGCCAAAGGCAATAAATAGGAGTTACAGTATTATAATATAAACTCAACTCTCTGCTTTTCATGCATGTATTATTCACAGCATAATTGATCACAGGAACATTTTTAAAAATTATATTAGCATTGAGGTCCATTCTGCTCAATTCTTTGTGTGTTGACATAAGTAACATACTATTTTAAAGTATCCAAAATAGTTCTTGAGAGGGAGACTCTTTTAAGCATAGACAGACAGACAGACAGACAGAAAAAGACATACTGTGGTTTTCCAGATGAGGCATTCCCACGGTTATTTTGAGGTAACTGCTCTTTTTTCTATTTTAATCCTTTTTTAAATCTAAGATTTTCTTCCCATTCTGCAATGTGAAGAAGAAAGTAATTAAGAAACATTTAAGTATTAAGAAAGAGAAAAGTATTTGAGAGAAAAAAATCAGCTGATTGAACTTATTTGAGTGTGCATTTTTGATATAGCTTAAAGTATTTGTTCATAACTAGATAAAGATATGTATATTCAAATGTATTTTAAAAGAAGTCCAGAAAGCAAATGTACATTTTTTTAAATTATCTAAAAAAAATGGTCCACTATTTGAGATTGACTGTAAAACGTAATAATGCCAAGTGACAAAAAAAATAACTTCGTATCACATAAAGGGAAAGTAGACAATTTACTGGAGATGTGACTGAGTTTCTTTTTCCCTCCCTTCAATAAGGTAATTTCTGCCCATCTCCAAAGGCCTTTCTCACAGTGACCTTGGTGAAAGAGGAGCTCTGTGACATTGCCTGCAGGAATCATCTGCTGCTTCTAAGTCAGCCACAGGTTTTGCTTCAAGGCAAGAAAACACTTTGCTCCCACTCACACCTGAGCTGACTGTCTTCAGAAAGCTTCATTCTCCTATAAATGCAACACCATCTCTTATAGTCAGATGGAAATATTTTAATGAATTTCTCAAGAAAGTGTTACAGCCCAGTTTCATTAGTATGTCCAGGCCAAGGTGCTGCAGAGTTTTGTTTTTTAAGAAAAGAAATAAAATGGTAAGAGTTCAAAATAGGAAGCAATAAATTTGATAATGAAATATGAATATATCCAGTATATACACATGATATTTATGAATGTTTTAAGCAGGGCGGTTTTGAAACTCTTTTTTCTAAAACTATTAACTTGGCCCCAGTAAGCTGTGTACCTCATTGTATACTAGTAATAGTAACTACTAGCATGCTCTTTCATATGTGAAAATGGCACACTGTGCTGTAGCGGTAGACCTTTAGATGGGAGCAAACTCATCTACGCTTTCCTGTAGTCAGTCTCATGACCAACAAAGATAGGAGACATTCACCTTCTGGAGATAAGAAGGCAGAGTAGAAGGAAAGGGGGTGTGCTTAGTAAGGAGACTAGCAGAGCTGGCTACCCTCATCAATATCAATCATCTTTATCTGAGCTAATCTATAATATTCTTTTGTTTCCCTGGCAAAAAGCAAAAGTACAGAAATCCAGGTATTCTCTTGACTATTACTTAATGTAGGGCCTCCTTCATTCATTACTTTTGATAACTCATAAATAATCCTTAGCAATCGTGTTGAGTTATGAAATTACTTAGAAGAACAAATAGTAAAGAATAAATATGTCCAATTAAGAGTCTCAAAAGAAGAATGCTTTATTTATTTGAATTCTTCTTACCACACATTTGTAAAACCCGTAGTACAGGCTGTTGACTCTTTGTCTTGTTTTGTCAGCTAGAGTTTTGACATGATGACATATGACTGGCAGAGTTGCGTTCCTTGTAGAGATGAGAGCAAAAGGCTATTCCATGGTAAAGATAATGAGGAGATTCATAAATTGGCTGTTAATTCAAAAAGTCACTTTGTGTAGCACTTGTATTTTATTTGTCAAGAATACTTGTTTTCCACAACTGGAATAAAGCAATCAAGTAAGCAAATTAATTCAGTATACACTTCATAGACTTGATATAATATACATATATAAACTAGAGTATATAATATGATATTAATGTCTTAATTCACTCAAGAAACAGTTATTGTCCAATGTGTGCTATGCATTGTTGAAAGCATTAGAGTAAACCAAGACACTACTTCATGGAGCTTATATTCCAGTGGAGAAAAATACATAATTAATAAATATCCACACAAATATAATATGCTTAGTTGAAGATAAGTGCTTAGAATATACATAAAGCATAGTAAAGGGGTAGAAAGGAATAGTGATGACATTTATTGTTCAGTTGGAAATTCAAGGGCCATGAAACTGAAAGAGCATAGCTTTCCTGGAATGATGTCCATCTTCATAAAATTCTATAGATGATTAATTTTTATAATCTGAAAGAATGTAATATCATTGAAAACTATTTTATGGCTTTAGGTCTATGATAAATAATTTTCAATATAAATTACTTTGAGAGTAGACTATAAAATGTTTTTTTTTAAATCAAATATAATAAAAATAACAGGGACGTGACAAGAAAAGAACATAGACTATTTCTCATTACAGAAATGCAAAAATCTCACCCAAAATATTAACAAACCCAAGATCGCCCACAAACCACCTCAAGTGAGGAAAAGGCAAGGAAGGATTCCCCCAGAGGTTTCAGAGCAGCTCGGCCCTGCTGCTAGCCTTCAGAAGTGTGTGATAAATAATTTCTGTTTTAAGCCCTCCAGTTTTGGGCACTAAGAAGGAAACAAATACAATTCCTATCAACATTACTTGTTATATCTAATATATTTGGAAATAACCCACATATTCATCAATAGTAGCAAGGACTTTTTAAAATGTAGTATGTTTATGTATTGGATTATATTCATGCATTGGGATAGGAATAAAATGAAGAGAGTACAGTTGCAAGTACCAATATAAAGAGACAGCGAATAGATAGATAGATAGATATGATAGATACATAAATAAAGTTAAAAAACAGTTAAACTAACTTCATTATTCATTAGAAGTCAGAATAATGATTACCTGTTTAGAAGAAAGAGGTAAAGAATGATTTGAGGAGATATACAAGGTGGTCTTCTGTGGCACTACTGTTCCCAAAATAGTGTGAAACACTTCTTCTATGGCTCAGAGAATTGTAGAAGCCAAACCTATAAGATGAAGTATTTAGTGGTATCCTGAGAAACATAGTGTCAGCATTAAAATTGTGTACTCTGAAGCCAGCCTATCAAAGTCTAAAAGCCCAGCCCTACTACTAGCTGGTTAAATATCTTTGGGTAATTTACATCTGTATGCTTAAGTTTCTTATCAGTGAAATGGGGTAACATTATCTTAGGGGACTGTTATGGGAGTTAAATAGTTAATGCTTTTAAAACGCTTAGAATAGTGCTTGAAGATTTATTTAACACTAGAGGCCCAGTGCACAAAAATTTGTGCACTCTGGG
This sequence comes from Myotis davidii, assembly GCF_000327345.1. NCBI lineage: Eukaryota > Metazoa > Chordata > Mammalia > Chiroptera > Vespertilionidae > Myotis > Myotis davidii. The sequence continues at coordinate 7,201,963 of NW_006293001.1, forward strand.
GGGTCCCTCAGTCCGGCCTATGCCTTCTTGCAGTCTGGGACCCCTTGGGGGATGTCCACCTGCTGGCCTAGGCCCGCCCCCTGGGGAACTGGACCTAAGCTGGCAGTCAGACATCCCTCTGGCAGCCTGGGAGCCCTCGGGGGATGTCTACTTGCCAGTGGGGAGCAGGCCTAAGCTACAGTCGGACATCCTTAGAGCTGCTGAGGAGGTGGAAGAGGCTCCCATTACCACCGCTGTACTGGCAGCCATCAGCCTGGCTTGTGGCTGAGGAGAGCTCCTCCCATGTGAGAGCGCCCTGACCACCAGAGGGCAGCTCCTGCATTGAGTGTCTGCCCCCTGGTGGTCAGTGTGTGTCATAGTGACCAGTCATTCCCAGTTGTTTTGCTGTTAGGGTCAATTTGCATATTACCCTTTAATTATATAGGATAGAGGCCTGGTGCATGGGTGGGGGCCAACTGGTTTGCCCTGAAGGGTGTCCCAGATCAGGGTGGGGGTTCTGCTGGGGTGCCTGGCCAGCCTGGGTGAGGGGCTGTTTGCAGGCTGGCCAAGCCCCCCATGGGGCCGTTTTCAGGCTGCCCACAGCCCCTTTAGGGTGGGGGAGTCACGCTGTGGTGCCTGGACAGCTTGGGTTCACGGGCCAAACTCCCAGCCTCTCCTTTTTTTCCTGGAGTTTATTTATCTTCTATAATTGAAACTTTGTAGCCTTGAGCGGAGCCAATGCTGGCGAGGGCAGGTGGGAAGCTTGGCTTCCTCCATTGCCAGGGTCAACCCAAGCCGCCTGCTTGCTCCAGCTCTGTGGCTGCCACCATCTTAGTTGGATTAATTTGCATACTATTTCCTGATTCGTGTGTGGGCATGGCTTGTGGCCTGGCTTGAGCGTAGTGGAGGGACGGTTAATTTGCATGTTTCTCTTTTGTTATAATGGATGGTTTAGTACAGCTGTGGGCAAACTACGGCCCGCGGGCCGGATCTGGTGTTCCGGCCCTCGGGTCCTGTTTAAGAACCCATTGTGGCCCTCGAGTCAAAAGTTTGCCCACCCCTGGTTTAGTATATAGTTATTAAGTAAATATTAACAACTATATCTATCTCTGTCTCTATCTATATCTATATCTATATCTATATCTATATCTATATCTATATCTACATCTATATCTATATCTATCTATCTATCTATATCTATATATAAAAGCCTAATATGCTACATGCCCCTCCGGCTGTTCGACCAGTTGCTATGACACACACCGACCACTAGGGGGCAGACACTATGACTGGTAGGTAAGCTTGCTGCTGGTGTTCTGCTGATCAGGACTGGGCAAGATGGGCTGGACACGCAGTGGAGCCCTTCTGTGGTCCCTCTCTGGCCACCTAGATGAGATGGCCCTGATCAGGGACTGAGTGAGATGGGCTGGACATGCCCTTGAGCCCTCCCATAGTCCCTTCCATAGTCCCTCCTGGCCAAGGTGGAGTCCTGGATTGTGAGAAGGTGCAGGCCAGACCAAGGGACCCCACCAGTGCATGTGCACTGGGCCTCTAGTATATTTATATGTTGCATGTATTTATTATGTATGTATTTATTACATGTAGTATATATTTATTACATAAATTATATATTGGAAAAAACAACATAATATCTTGAGAAAAATTGTAACTATGGAATTTTAAGATTTCATATTTAGAATTAAAATAGTTTTTTTCATTTATACTACTAGTAAGTCTATACAATCTAGTAGGTAGTACATGGATGCATATACTAAAGCATTAAGCAGTACATGTGAACAAATCTGTACATGATAACACGTTCTGAACCTTAATAAAATGCATCTTAAGTAATTCTTGGTTATACTGAAAATGTGATCAGACACTTGCAATTAACATACTGTCAAACCATAGTTGTCTTTCTAGCAATATGAAACTATACTGGAAAGCAGTTTCTAATTATCATTCATATATGTTCAGGTATCAACACATGATTTTAATTAATATGTATGATCATTAAAAATTCATGGCAGGTAAGAAAAACCATTGTTAACATTGAAAAACCAAATTATATAAAATTATTTCTATAAAGATTTGCAACAAAAGACTGCCTTCCCACATCATTGATTCTCAAGATTAAAATTGTTATTTTATCCTGAACACTCATCTGTCCACTTTCAAAAATAAACTCCCATCACAGTCACTTTCCTCTGAACTAGAACCTTGATGTATATTCATGAGATCTAGGACCCAGGGCTCAGCAGGACATCTCACCAACTTCAAACCCAAAGTCACTAACTGATCTAGCTCTATCCCAAGGGGAATTTATCTGGTGCCATTATTTCATACGACCAAGAAAGTTCATAAAATTCACTGGCATTATCATCCCCAAGATTGGGCCCATTAATAATTTTCTGCTATCAAAATGAATACAGAAAGTGCTAAAAATTGGTTAATTTTTCTGGGTTCTGGCAATTAAAAATTAAGTAGAAATAGTAGTTCACATATGTTTTTTCTTTTATTTTGTTAAGAAATAGTTTTTAGTCCCAGCTTCCTACCTTTAAATTATAATTAATATATAGATAGGTTTTTAATCTAATGCAGTTCTTGGAATCTTGTAAAGGTTTGGATTTTAAAGGATACAAAGTGATGTTAGGTTATTTTAATAACTATGTAATAGCTATTGAGTATTCTGCTTTCTTTTTGGTAAAAGCATCGATATCTAAATTGTTGGGAACAGAAGGAGCTGGAGAGGAATTGGGATACTGAATTGAGGCTGCACATGCCCCATAATCTCTACAGCCCACTCCTGCTCTCCTGATTGCACAGTGTCATGGTCCATCCCACCCATGTTCAAGACTGTACAGTGTTGCTTAAGATTATATTCACCAGTCTTTCAGTTTTTCTTTGTTAGATATAGAAGGCTGGTTTCTGGTAATTTCTTTACATTTAAATAATTTTGAAAATCACTAAAGAAATGTAAAATTAAAAATAAATTATGTGCCTACCTTTCCAGGCAGCTTGATCAATTTTGCGTACCTACTATAAGGAAGTATTCAGAGTCTCTGTCCTAAGGGTTCATTATTCTACATAGAAGACAGGCTCATGGCTTTTGGCAGCTTGATATTTTATTATCCTTTCTATAGGTAGGAAAGAGCATGCTGATTGAAGAGATTTATTATACTGTAGTTTCAGCTCCTTGATCCTGTACAATGGGGAAAGCGAAGAGGAATCTGCTAAAAATAGATAAGCAGAATGCCGAATAAACAAAGTGAAGAGACTCTTTTTTGTTTAAGTTTCTTTCCTAAAAGAGCCTGTGAGAACTGTTATTTCGGAACAGGACCTGCTAATTAATTATCACATAATTAATATATGTGCATTTTGAAAATAAAAACTGGCATTTGGTTCATTTATGCCACCAAGACTTGGTGGGAAGACACATTCCTATGTACCAATTATTCTTTCCTAGATATTTATTCCTTCCAAGTTAGCTGTGAGAGAGAAGAAATTAATATACCAAACTCTCTCTCCTAAATTACTTCCCTTGAAATTGAAAGATGGGTTTTGGAGTTGAAGACATGAGAGAACAGGTGTAGAAACTGAGATTTTGGCAGCCTCCATCAGAAACTAATGAGCTTTGGGGAAATCCAGCCAATACAGAGTTGGGTAGATTACTATCAAAACTATAGGGCATCTTAACACCTACAGTGAACTGGCTTCAAGGTGGCACATGGATACTGACCGGAGGTAACCTTTCCAAATTACTTATAGAATTATTAAACATAAAAAAGCTATCCAGTGTAGTATTATTCAATATATCAAGAATCAACTTTCCTATTAATATATACACTACACATACTCCTTTTGAAGTAGGAACAAAAGTTCACAGTACTTTAACCTTGGTGGGTGCCTTACATGGCCCATTAGTCACCATAATGCTATGGGTGGCCTTCCTTCTATGATGTCAAGACTGTGGATAATACCTAGTTCAAGGGCTCTCAGGGAGAGCCCAGGGTCCCCAGCAGGGTGAGGAGAGCAGAGGGGTAGTATGAAACACTGTGGTAGGAGACTGGTAGCAGACCATGAAAGCTCAGGATTCTTTTACTCTGGAGTATGGTACTCCCCTTCTGTAATTAGTTCTCTAGTGGTTTTGCTGTTCACTTCCTTGCTTTGATTGGTTATATACTAACTGGCTAATTTCAGTGTGTTCAATGTGTCAGTCTGTGTTTTAGTATGTTTCAGTGTGTGAGTATCCTGCTGCATGTTTGACTCTGCTGTTCCCACATATCTGGCTGTGGGTTTGATAGGACATACAAATTAGCCAATCTTTATATGTTGATGCTGGTAAGGGGCTATCATGAGACTTCAAGCCAGAATTCATGCATATATATTTTTTTCAGTTACTCAGTCCCGTGATATCAATGTGTATGATAGGAAGGATGCAAAATAAAAGTAGAGTTGGGAGATGAAACAAAAATGAATAGGAATCCCTTTACCAACGTGGTAGCACCCAAGTATATTGGACCTTTCCAAACCACCTCAGCACCCTCCCAAATCATGGGTCTAATCCAATATTTCCTATAAAATCTAATCTCACTGTAGGCTCTACCCTTTGTTTCTAGTGGATCCAGCTTGATGACTTAACCCTACTCTGATCATAGTTGAAAAGGTCCCACATAAATTTACTCCTGTCCACCAAACGCTCACTGTTGTCTAGGAAACACTCGGGAATCTTTTCTCTTCTCTGAACTTTCCAAGTTCTTCTTATTTCAAAGCCTTTCCCTTGTTCTTCCCTCTGCTTGCTGTGCTCTCCCCCACTCTTCATTTTTATAACTGAAATACAGTCTTTATGTGGCAGCATCTGAGGAGTAAACTGTCAAATGTGAAGTGAAGCCTGGTTTAGAATAAAAGGCAATCACCAGCATTGATGATGGTATTTAAATTGTTTAGAAACTTTATGACACCTTTTCATATCCATGGGGGAGAGGTCTAAAAGTCCTTCCTATTTTTTAATGAAAAAAGTGAAGGGATGCTAAGTGATTTTCTATATGGAACATTAAAATTGCCAAAAGCAAATTTGGCATGAATTTGACTAATTATATAATTAATCTTAAAAATCTGTATGGGGTACATTCTGTATTCCGAAATCTCCAGTGAGTTCTACTTAGGACCTTAAAGACTATTTGCAGAGGCTAATTATTCACAAGCTCAGATCTTGTGAATTCCTTCTTACAGTCAATAACCATTTATTGAGCAACTACTATATGCCAGCCACTCTAAACAAATTGTTATGTTGATTCTAAAGAAACATGACCAAAAAGGACACATTGAAGAAAACCTGTAAAGATATTTCACTTTCTTTCAGACACAACCTGAGAATGTATCATGTGCTCATTAGCGTGCTAGGCACTAAGAATGTAGAGCTCCTCATTCAAGAAGCTCACACTCTACTCCGCAGACCCAGGGGGCTTCAGCCAGGGCCAGTTCTTGTCTTGGTTCTAAGCAGACAGCAACTATCAGAGACCACAGGAGGAGGGAGGAGATGTTGGACACACTGGCCCTCTGCCACTATACTCTGCAACCTTCTCTCAGCTCAAAATGAACTACATGCCCAGTGCTGCCAGCCTCATTGGAAGATCAACAGTGAGTTGCTCATCTCCTTCAGATGAACTCTGGGGAAAGCACCTGGCCCTGCTTCGAAATGGAAGGATACTTACAGGCATTTTGAGAAGCATCGCTGAATTTGCTAATTTATGCTCTATCAGACTGTGGAGCGTATTCAGGCGGGCAAAAACTATGATGCTATCCCTAGAGGGATGTTGGTGGTCATAGGAGAAAATGTGGTTCTTCTGGGAGAAACAGACTTGGGAAAGGAGAGTGACACACCCCTCCGGCACATGTCCATTGAAGAAATCTTAGAGGAACAATGGGTAGAATAGCAGATGAACTAGAAGCTGAGAAGTTGCAAGTTTAGACTTTAAAGGTCGAGGTCTCTCCATTCCCAAGCAGACAGATACTCTTGATGACTATTAACTCTTTTGCTCAGGCATTATTGCTCTTGGGGAGCAGTGGCTGTCACTGGATGAAAGTGACATTCTGGTCACTTAAGACATTGGACTGGAGACTGGAGAATTTTGAAAAGTCATTTTTCTTTTGAACTTTTTTCACAAATTCAACATGAAATCATATGGCTCTTTTTTCCTTTTTTAAGAAATATATTTTTATTGATTTCAGAGAGGGAGAGGGAAAGAGAGAGAAATAGAAACATCAATGATGAGAGAGAATCATTGATTGGCTGCATTGATCGACTACCTTCTGCACACCTTCTACTGGAGATCGAGCCAGCAACCCAGGCATATGCCTTGACAGGAAATCAAACCATGACTTCCTGGTTCATAGGTCAACGCTCAACCACTGAGCCATATTGGCTGGGCTCTGTTTTTCCTTTTTAATAACAAAATCATTGTTTAAAGAAAGAGTGGGATGGACTCCTTTCACTCATCACTATGGAGCCAACAGCTACTCCTCTATATCGCTCTTCTCATCCTAAATTAGGGTTTACAGGGGACATTCTTCATTTGCTTGTGGATAAAATATGAATCTCAAAAAAAGTTCACATCCTTCAGCAGAAGTAGACTTAAAAATTCAATATATTATCATAAGTTCAATGAACATGTTAAAGGTACAGAGATCATAACATTAAAAAGGAAGGGGAGTAATCAATAATAGTGAGAGAGGTGGCAGTGTGCCAGTTAGGGTAGTTTCCCTGGAGTCTCTGAGAGTATCTCAGTTTTGAAAAGAGAAGGAGCATATTATGAACATAGAGTTTTCTGACTTTCCCTTCCACCTGGAGTCCAAGTTGGTTTTTTATTTTCTTTCCCTCCACTGCTGTCCTGGAAAGGTTTTGCCTTTGGCTGCTCAGTGATTTAATTATATAAATAAGAGAAGGAAGAAGGGGAATTCTTGAGTGAACCAGGACTCAGACTCAGTGGGGAAGTTTGTAGATAATTTAGAAGGAATATTGAGTAAGGGCTGCTGTTGTATGTGAGGAAAATAAACGCATGAGAAAGGTGGGGACTTTTAAAAGTATTTTTCTTCTCCCTGGCCAGTTTGCTCAGTGGATAGAGTATGGGCCTGTGGACTGAAGAGTCTGGGTTTGATTCAGGTCAAGAGCATGTACCTCGGTGGCAGGCTCTTCACGAGCCTGGCCCTGGACAGGGCGCATGCAGGAGGCAACCAATCAATGTGTTTCTCTCACATCGATATTTCTCTCTGTCTTCTCTCTTTCACTCTCTTTAAAAATCAGTGGAAAATATCCTCAGTTGAGGATTAGAAAAAAAAGTATTTCTCTTCTTAGAGTATGATTCACCTTTATGGATTCAAGAACATAACTATTGCAGAGTAATGTACAGTAATGGATCCTCAACCCATTATTTTAAGATCAGGGACTAAAACATATGAGAGAGAGAAAAGTAAGTAGATATTTATTGAGAAGACAAAGAGATATATACCTGTTGAGAAACTAAAGAGGACAGAGGTATAAACAAATGAAATACTGCAGGTTCTTGAGCTGACTCTAAAATATTTAGTACTGAATATTGTACAGAAGGAAAGGGAATGTATCAGAGATGTGAGTATATGAAGCTGTGTCCGTAGGGTATACCACTGGAATATGGGAACTTTCTAATCAATCAGTTGGTTCATATTTCAATAGCTATTTTGATGTACTGTTTGCATTAGATTTCCAAACTGGCCAGCTAATTGATTTGGTTTCTTATTGACACAATGTGATTACTCATTGCTTACATAATGCAGTTGCTGGTAGAGAAATGCTGACATGAAATTAGGCTAGATTGATCTGTCTAGAACATTTGTAATATCTTTTGGCATCGTCATCTGTCTTTCCCCTTGTCTTTCAACCTTTATTTATCTTATAGTTATAGTCTAGCAAAATTGTGTTGATATAAGCATCATTTCATATCTGCAAAACTGATTGTATTGTCTCTGGGTTGTGTTGTCACTGTTTTATGGCCAAAGGTAGATTTTGGGTGAAGTTAATCCAGTATAAGATTCAGGCCTCATAAAAGCTGGATCAACACTTGCAGGTATCTAAGATACAAATTATGTGGCACAAGTTGAAATAGCTATCAACAATACTTTAATCAGTTTTTGAAGCTACATTGTAGGTTCTTATTCTTACCATTTGAAAGACTCCTAAAATTTGATGTGATTTTGACGCAGATGTTAAGATGCGACTTACTCATTGGGTAGTTTGCTCTCCAAGAAGAGTACATAAATGTGATTCTAAAATTTTGAAATTGCATATATATATGAGCTTAAGCAACTGGAACGACTGGAATGACCAGAACGACTGGTCGCTATGACGCGCACTGACCACCAAGGGGGAAGGCGGCACTCAGCTGACTGACGGGCGCCAGACACAGGGCTCATGGCTGGCCTCTGCAGCCCGGAGACCACAGTGGAGTGGCAGCGAGCCTACCAAGTGGCGGCGGTGGCAGGTGCAGCAGGGCTGGGATAAGCAGGAGCGGCAGGAAGCGTTGGACTGCCGGTTTCGGCCCACTCCCCACAGGCCACACCGAGGGACCCCACCGGTGCATGAATCTGTGCACCGGGACTTTAGTTCAGATCTAATTACTGGATGATTGAAGATGTTCTCTCCTCATAACAAATAAATATATATGCTATGCATTGTAAATATCACATCAGGCTTTATATATCTCCTTACTAAACTACTGTATTATTTTGTAAGGGCTGCCATAGTAAAGTATCTCAAATCGATTAACTCAAACAACAGAAATGTATTACAGAGTATATCACAGTTCTGGGGACTAGAAGTCTGAGATGGAGGAGGCAGGGTTGGGTCCTTCTGAGTGCTGTGAAGGCGAATCTGTTCCATGCCTGCCTTCTAGCTTCTGGGGGTTTGCTGGCATCACTGTTGCTCCTTGGCTTCTGCCACATCACTGATCTCTGTCGTCCTCTTCACATGGCGTTCTCCTTGGGTGTGTGTCCAAATTTTCCTGTCTTACAAGGATACCCATCATATTGGATTAGGGGCCCACCCTACTGCTCTGTGCCCTCCTCTTATTACTTATATGAACAACCCTATTTTCCAAGAAAGGTCACATTCTGAGGTATTGGCAGTTAGGACTTCAACATATACATTTGGGGAACATAATTCCACTCATGGTATTAAATGGATGAGAAAGGACATTATGATATTAATGTAATTGCCTTGTGGACAGAGCTTAGAATTCAAGTTAGCAGCTCTAGGTATTTATCTTGAGAAAGCACAGCCAGAGTTAGGACAGCCAGAAGTATTGAACACTTTTTAGTGTCAGTGAACATAGTTATAAGTACTTGTTATTTTTATCTATGGAGTTTAGAAAATTTCTTATCTTGCCCACTGGTTGTGGCCTCAAGTCACATTTCAATTCTGGGGCCCGCAGCTTTACACGAAGAACTGAGGTTGACAGATACAAAACATGATGCTTTGTGTCCTATTAAACCCTGTGCCTTTTCCTTTAAGGGGAAAGTATTGTTGACAGTTTTGAGATCCTGTCAACTGTTTTAGGGTCTCAGTATCTTAATATAACATGCTATACAAAGATTCATTCCCCCATTTAAAAATATAGGTACCCTATTCAAAACAAAATCCCCTTATCTATTCCTTTCACTAAGATAAATTGGCTTCCTTAAATATTTAAGCGAACTTAAGCAATTTATTTCATCATCTACAATCCATATTTAATTTTAATTGATAAAATGAAATCATTTAATCATTAAAAAGAATGAAATTAAGAAAGAGGCAAAAAAGAGAAAAATGATAAATAAGGATGACCAATATGTTAAAAAAAAAAAAAAAAGGAAAGACTTTCTTCTGAACTTTCAGAAAGCGTTTCCTAAGTCAGTGTTGTAGTTCCGTAAATAATTCTGTCTGCAGAAGATACAAGGAGCAGATTGGCCAATTACTTGCAAACTGCTTGATCACATCCATCTTTCCATTAATTATTCAAGCTTTAGGAGTCATCAAAGCATCCTAATGCACAACTCAAAAGAAAGAGCAAAAGCTAAGACATTGGCAAGTGCTTGTTATGTTTAAGATTTCTCCTACTTATGAACATATGTGCTTTTCGATGTTGGGCTGATTTAAGCCTTGTAACGTGGGAAGGAGGTTGACAGTCTATTGGAGAAGGGGAAAGAAGAACATAAAGGTACTAAACTAAAAAGTCATGTCAGCAAGGAGAGCTAGAGGTGCCAGATGAAATGACATCCTTGGTGTTACATGACCTACTCTCAAGTTGTCCCTATTGTGCCCTCACTAGGCCCAGCCAAGAAGTGATTGACCATAGACAATAATAGTACTTGTGTCTTTAAGCAAAAACTAGCTGCAAGAACAGTGTGAGGATCATAACAAGAATGAAATGAGATGATTCGACAAGAAAAAGAGGAAGGATGATGCAGTGAGATATAAAATGTGGAATGAGTTCCGCAGAAACATTTTTACAAAGTCTGTGACATATTACTTTAGTTTTATCCCAATTGTAAGTTATCAGACCATTTTATGGGCACTATAATGTCAGTGGAAGTGCATGTCTAACAAAATAATAGAGTGAATTGCCAATTCTTGGATGACCATCACAGAGAAACAATTAGACCCATTTGTCAATGTATCCTCGTGTCTAATAGTTTTAAAAAATGGATGGCTATGGAAATGATTCAACATTTTAAGGCTATTTATCCTCATACACATTCCATCGAATTATCATTTTTTCTTCACTCATGCCTTTCCAGTAAGCTGATTGGAAAGCCAACAGTAAAACCACATTTTGTGTGAAGTAAAAAATACTAACAATGTGTGAATGGCATTTGTAAGGTCTATTTATTGTTTGAATCAATTGATATTTTGATATATTTTGGGTTTTATGTAAGTTGGCCCAGAACATTAAAATAGAATACTCTATACAGAATAGATCTTCAAAATAAGAAAATCTGCTAATAAAAATAGCTTTGAGGCCTGAGATAATAGCATTCATGCCATCATAAAGGATTCCTTTACAATAGATACAGTTAGCAAGCTCTTTAAAAGCATAGTTTTAGATATCGTTTATAAGATCTTATTTACCCAGAGGGCTTTGCTTCACCAATTTTAACTTCAACATTCATTGATCTTCTGTTTCTAATCCTTTAGCATCATGAGCGCCACTACTCTTCACCTTTTAACTCATTTAACAATTATTAAAACGGGTAAGGACAAAAAACTGAAGGGAAAAGAGGAAAACAAGAGGGTTTTTCCCTAAGAACTGTGGTTGACCCTTGAACAACAGGGGTTTGATCTGCGCCAGTCCACTTATACACGGTGTTTTTCCCCCAATAAATACCTCTCCTGTTTTTGATCCAAGATTGAGAGTATGCAGATACTAAGGGCCACCTGTATGCATTGATCTAATCAACAGATTTTGTTATCCACAGGGGGTTCTGGAATCAATTTCTCTGCAGATAGCAAGGGACAACTTAAGTTTTGGGGAAGTCAAAAGTTATGCACAGCCCAGACCAGTGTGACTCGTTTGGTTCCACATTTTCCTATGCACCGAGGGATTGCTAGTTCGATTCCTGGTTGGGGTATGTATCTGGGTTGCTGGCTCCATCCCTAGTAGGGGGCGTGCAGGAGGCAGCTGATCAATGTTTCTCTCTCCTCCTCCTTCATTACTCTCTAAATTCAATAAAAATATGTATTAAAATGTTTTAATGTTATACATGGATTATTGAGTGGAGGGTGCACCCTTAATCCCCCCACCTCACTTTGTTCAAGGGTCTATTGTGCTAGTTTGCTCTGTCTCTTCCTTCATTTGTTAACTAGAGGGCTGAACCAGGTGATGTACGAAGCCTTCCTCCTCAGGACTAAAATGCTGTGATGCTAGGTGAGACACTAAAATAAAAACTGCAGATGACAAATTAGAGCAAATGGTAGTGTGGACTTTCCAAAATTGCTTAAAATACTCAAAACCAACTTTTTAAAATTAAGATTCAGCATTGGCATGTTTCAGTTTGTGCACTCTTAAATCCTAGGTGTGCTACTTACCAGCCCTGGGACTTGGGCAGATCATTTAGCTCCTATAAACCAATTTCCTGCTCTGTTAAATAAGAATAACAATATTATTAAGTAAATATGTGAGCCTTAAATGAAGAGGTATAGCAACAGTGTAATACCAACTAAGTGATTAATAATGTTGGCCTTTATTATTCAGATAAACTTACTTTTTAATTATTGATTCAAAAATACCGATATGTATTTTATGTCAGTCATTGCACTAAATGCTGGGGATGCAGTAGTTGAAGAACAATCTTTTCTCCTCCCTGTTGGTTACCATTTGATTATTTAAATGTGGATTGTTATGTGTTAATGGGATAACAAATATTTTGTATAAATTAGCTTTTGTTTTTAAAATATGTGTGACTGAGAAGGAAAGGTAACGAGTCACAGATTCAAATGTGTAAAAAAGCAACTCACACTATCTACCACTAAGTATAAGTCAACTCTCTGGTTTTTAGTTGATTGGGAGCAGAAAATCTAATCTTGCCAGTTGAAGGTAAATTAGTCACCTATTGTCCAAAGCTCACTCACTTTTGGTTAGCTTCAGGATTTCCACCTCCACTTTTTCCCTACCCCCTGCCTTTTTCTTTCTGTTGAGTTTTCATGTGTTGTCCAAGAATCAGGTTGTCTGATCTGTGGTTGCATCTTTGTCATCTACAGTCTTGGTTGTCATTTTGTTACCAGAGAATCAAATTCCTGTCACTCGTGTGAGTGGGGTTGAGGTTCTTGTGGTATCTTCAGAAAAAGAATTTTCTAAGATTCACAGGGGAGAATGAGATGTGGGAGAGGATTTTAAGTTACATGCCTCGGGTTCCAAAGTCCCCTGCCTCTTAAGCCAGTCCTGGAAAAGGTGCAGCTAGGGTTCCAGCAGAGCCAAAAGCAGGTCCAGAGTCCATGTTGCAGCCAGGTGTAGCTCAGCATTCATGCTAATTTAAGTCCATTGGTCTAGTGCAGTTGTCTGCAAACTGCGGCTCACAAGCCACATGCGGCTCTTTGTCCCCTTGAGTGTGGCTCTTCCACAAAATACCGACTTCTGCGCATGGGCCATGAAGTTTCAATCGCACTGTACGTGCGCTCCCGCATGTGGTATTTTGTGGCAGAGCCACACTCAAGGGGACAAAGAGCCGCATGTGGCTTGCAAGCCTCAGTTTGCCAACCACTGGTCTAGTGTGAGGACTCCCACATTGCCGTGTGCCACGTGGGCGCAGGAAGTGCATCCTCCTGCTACAGAAGAGCCGGGAAACCAGTATGCCAGAGAGAGAGAAAGCAAAAACCAAGAGGATGCACTTGCTTCTTTGTTTAGAAATTTAAATATTCAGATGTCTCCGCCCCACCCCTTGCAGTGGCCACGCCCACCCTGCCCACTAATTTGTTCCCTGGCTTGGTAAGCACCTCCCCATGACACTTACTGGGCATGTGTTTAAACTGCTTTTGTCCAGTCCCTTTCCCCTAGCGATTAGCGGGGAACAGACTTGAGAGTGTTAGTGCAGCTTTTTGGCAAAGTTGTATAAATGGTATGCCTCTATTATTTAGCCTTCCCTTTCCTGCTTTCCTGTTAAATAATAACCAGGTTATTGTTAGGTTAGGTGGTTCAGGAGGCGGCGCAAGAATAGAGAGTCCAGTGAATCAGAAAAGAAAGGAAAGGAAAAGGTTTATTTCTGCGTCCCCGGGAGACCCACGTACCCCAAGGACAGGGCACGTGGATTCACGCCAACAGAGAGGGGGGGCGCTTTTTTTTTTTGCTGCCGTTGGGTGAGGGGCGGGGACATGAGCTGGCGTGGAGTCACGCCAACAGGGAGAGGGGCGCTTTTTTTATACTGCGGTTGGGTGAGGGGTGAGGGAATGAGCTGAGGAATTCTCTGCGGCAGGGGATGGGCGGGGGTATTCAGAAAGAAGTCAGTATCTGTGTGGGGGTATGTGGAATAAGGGAGAAGAAGCCTGTATCTGTGTCTGGCACGTTGATCTGTGAGAAATTCCAGGGGAAGTCCATTGTCTCATCACATGTCCGCATGTATCAGATCCTGGGCTCTCTCCGACCTAACAGTTATTACAATGGCATCATTTTTATTTCTGTCCTGTAGGCACTGATAAAATGGAATTTGCTCCTGAGGCCATAGAGTTCTGCCACTGCAGCCCTAGGTCCCTGTTTGGCTTTTACTGAATTTGTGCTTTGCTAAAATTTAGCACCGCCCTTCATCTAACCTCCCACCCCCTAGCTAGAGGAATTTACTATGCAAACTTTGTTCAGCTACAGGATCCCCTTGCACCAAATAGAGTAATCCTTTAGGCTCACTGGTTCTCAGCTCTCTTTTGTTCCTCAGCCATGGTCTTCAGAATTTGTTATTTCCTCTATACCTTATGAGAGCTGAAGAAAGCTTGGGTGTGACAGGAGTCTACCTCAGGCCTTCTCTTTATAGCAATCTACCTTTCTACCTACTGCAGCAGACAGTTGGGTGAAGGGTAACCAGCAAGGAACTTTTCAATTCCAGAGTAGATGTGAGGTTAGTCACCAGTGCAAGAGTTACTGAATATTTTGGGGAGTTTTTGTCACCCAACTCTCCTGAATTTCCATTCCAAAGTAGGTTCAGGGAATAGGGCCACCTATACTACCTATGCTCTTTTTGTTCTCCTTTCTCTATCTCTTTTGTAGTCCAAAAAGAATTTTTATTTTTATCACCTCTAGGTTTCCTAGGAAAACTCCTATAGCATCACACATTTTCCCCACCCTTTCTGAAGCCTAAACCCTTTACTCCAAATCCTCCAGGATTTGGCTCTTGATATTTAAATCCAAGCTCTTAGAATTTTTTCCCTATAAGCAGTTGGTACTTGCAATTCAAAGCCATCCTTTAAAGACTATTGTCTGCACTGTTGAGGTAGAAAGGTCAAATTAGTTGCTCAGAGGCCAAAAATGTGATTCTTTGTTCTCTCTGAATCAGTATCTCATACCCTAAGGCAAAGAGAAAATTTTCTTTGCTACTTAAATATAATAGTAGAAAAATAGAAAAAAATGGAAAGTGAAAAAAATAGCACTTAGAAAAATATCCCACTGAAGAAGGAAATCCACAGGGATAGGTGTACTGCGTATTTACCTATGTTTGCCTATCTCCATAAGTTAAAAGAAAAAACAAAACAGAAATCTGCCAATTATATGTCTTTGTATTCTAACTTAAAAAATGTTCTCTAATTAAAACAATGTTTCAAATGTTTTTGCTATAATAGAGCTATAGATGCTATTAGTGAATCTGTTTTAAAAACTCCTTTAACATACTCATGCTGTCTTGGCCAAACCCTCCTACTTATAACCCTCATTGATTCATTTATTGAATGCCTACTATAAGCCATGGTAAAATGCTGAGAATCCAGTTCTCAATCACCAAGTGAACATAAAAAATGCACACGTTTACATTCCGCAGAGTGTAGTGGTAGAGTTCCAGATGCATTTGGTATTTCCTTACCTCTGCCACTAGAGAGCACTCTGTTATATCCCCAAGAGTTAACTCATGCTAATACATACAATTTAAGGCTGAGTTCTATAAAAGGCTCTCTTAAATGAATAATATACAGAAAGAAATGTGTTTTTCAAATAATTAAAACACTTCCCACTTAATAGCTATCATTTCCCAAGATGCACCTGTTTTTTTAGAAGAGTAGAAAATGACTTCATCTGTTTAAACAATTCAAATTTAGCATTTTGGGTTTTCTTTCTTCTTGGATTTAAAATGGAACAACATAAAACCATTTCTCTTTGCAGTTCTGTGCTAATAAAATATTCTCATAATTGGATTCTAATATTACTAAACTCAAATTAATAATACATCAAAATCTGAAGAGCCAAATGCTATTTTGCAGCTACACAGGGGAACTTTCAAAGCTTCATTAGGACTAGGTTTTTTTCAAACACTGACATTTATTTTGAGCCTTCTTTATTCTTATAGAACATGAGCTGATGGGAAGGCAGTATGAATTAAAGATGATCATGAGATTGAAATAAATTAACCCTTTCAGGATACCAGGGATTTATCTCATATACTAAATTTCTACATATGCAAAATTTGAAATATACATTTTTTTTACAATTCTTCAGCCCACTGTTTTTGGAATTTATATAATATGTAGAGTCTTTTTAAGGGAAAAACTAAAAGTAGGAAAATATCTTTGCACCTTAGCATTAATTCATTTTAATTACAATTACTTAAAATTACAAATATATAAATAAAACCAGGCATAAATGCTTTGTACTTATACCTCTTACAAAATATAATTACAAATGAAATCTACAAATCTGAAAAACTCAATTTCACAGTGATGATTTTTAATGTAACAGGAGATAGATATTTTGTTTAAATAAAATATGTTTACCGTGTGAATATGGCTTTGTTTTGCTATACTCAGATTCTTAAATAATTTATGGCAATATAGTGCAGAGTGACAATTCTAATGTTTCGATGGTGGAAATCCCTTTGTGGAGTGTCATCATTAGGCTTTTTCTCTCTTTGTTCTTATTAATAATTTTTGGTGCCAAAATGATTGTAGCTATAAGCATGAACACTGAATTCATATGAGAGTATATGGTTATAAGACAGTGGTCTAGATTGAGGCAGGGGGTCCTGCGGGGGTGAGGCCGACGGAGTCCTAAGGAAGCATGCCCAACTCCAGAGATCAGTTCAAGATGCGGATCTGAGTTTATTGTTTAAGTACAGCGACATATATAACATTCCAAACCAATCAGAAGTTTACAACATCCTTAGGGCAACCAATGGTAGGAAAGATCAGGGTACTATGTTGGGGCTCTAGGGGGCTTACTCAGGCGGGTGCTGCCACTTCCCGGTGTGCCAAGGAAGCTTGTATAGGCGGAGTGCGCTCACGCCATTGCATCTGCCACTGCACTGAGATAAATCTCCTGAGCTCTTCCCACACTAGATGACTCAGAAATCACATAGGTTATTTTCTAAATTATTATGAGAAATCAAAACAAATATAAAATTACATTATTAAAGAATAGCTTATAAAAGGGCAAACTCAAGATCATTGTACAAATATGAAAAATATATCAAAAAATTCCTTTAACTTGTTTATTAATGAGGGCATTAATAAGATGTTATCAACTGGTTCAACAGGGAATTCAAAATACCACACATACATAGTTGAATAAGGAATGTTGAAATGAATCTACAAATGGATGCAAAATTGTTCTTTTCCTCCTATGGTTGGAATGGGGGGAAATCAATTTTCCCTCCACCAGAACAAATTTGCTTGTCTTTGGATTAATATCATTTTAACTGCTATCAGTTATCTGTAATTTACAGCTTTGTAAAATAGCTCAAATTGCCCTCTGAATAGTCACATAATCACAAAGGGTATGCTAGGTTATGTCTTCTTTCCATTAAAGATACTCATTTCATTTTAAAGTCTCACAAGTTGTCTTCCCAGTATATTTAAGAGGAATATACAGACGCCATAGAACCTATTCATGATCTCTGTGGAAACCTTGGAGATCTCCGCACCTCAGCTATCAGTCTTAAGAACTGGCCTCTAGAGACAAAGAGATGCCCGGAATGAGCCTTTAGTCTTAGAGGAATATGCAGCTCTTTCCTCATATAAAAGCTAAGCAACCTGTTCAGATGAGTTGGATGACTTCTAAGGGAATAAGAACTGTGACACCTGATTCCATATATTTTACACATGAAAATTTTGCCCAAGGGCAGAGACTTACAATAATAAGCCAAATCTTCTCTAAGGATGATTAAAGTTTTATGTTTTGTTTGTTTGTTTTTTTCCTGAGGAGGAGGGCGGTTACCACATACCAGGTATTGCACTAAGTATTTTACATCTATTATTTCATTAACTATCACAATAACACTATAGGAATATGTTTATGAGTGAGAAAAATTCTGCCTGAATTAGCCAAGTGATAACTATTAAATAAAAACAGGGAAAAACCAAGTGTGTAAGTCTTTAATGAATTTTGCAATAATCAGGACAGTGTGTATCTTAAGGACTGATTTAGATGACACATGTCCTAAAGTTAGATACTTAGATATACACTGAGTGGCCAGATTATTATGACTACCTGACATTTGTAGGCAAATTAGCTATAATTTCGTACTGAAGTTGCTAGAGGGCCAGATCATTACAAACGTCTGAATAGCACAACATACCTAAGTATCCTTGCTGATCAAGTTCATCCTATCATGTTCATGGTGTATCCCAATGGAGATGGCTTCTTCCAATAAGACAATGCGCCATGCCACGGTGCTCGTATTGTGCAGGAGTGGTTTCAAGAACATGAGGGAGACTTTACCTTGCTTAGGTGGCCCCCACAATCACCAGATCTCAATCCAATTGAGCATTTGTGGGACGAAGTTAAAAGCCATCAGGCAGCTGGTTCCACAACCATCCAATCTCACAGAACTGGACAGTGCTATTCATCAGGCATGGTGTCAGATTCCTTGCATCACCTTTCAACATCTTGTGGAGTCAATGCCAAGATGAATCGCCGCAGTATTGAAGGCCAAAAGTGGCCCAACGAAGTACTGATGGGATGGCCATAATAATCTGGCCACTCAGTGTATATGAAGCACATCCTAGTTCTTCACACCTCATCAGGAAAATTGAGTCTACAACCTGCATTTACATTTGTCATAGTACTTGCCAAATGCTATTGAATTATCTTATGTCTCCTTAACTTCATTGGCAAGGCTATGAGTTACTGTAGACTCAGAAAGGGCAATGTTTTTTGTACATGTCCCTTGTGCAGCGACTGGCCCACACTAAGAGCTGCTAAATGTATACTTTTGAACTAATCTAAAGTATGCATATGTGGTAAAGCTAATTCCTAAAACTGGACATTTGGAAAAATTCAAACCTAAAGCAATAGTTGAAAAAATTTTTATTTCCTCTTTCAAAATGTTTCAGTGCTATTAGATAGATTTTAGTGTTCAATAAATTTATTAAATTCGGAGCTGCTTAAAATTTGTTCTAAGGACACGTGGGAAAGGCTTGTCTTATCAGTGGATACAGGCCTGCAGATGGAATGTGACATCTTTGAGAGTCAGTAGGGAAGAAGGCTGTGACAATGTAAAAACCATTAGAAATCATCTAGAATTTTGCACCACAATTATGTATCCAGTGGGTTGTCAGAAAGAAGTCGTAAGTGCCAGTACTTATAAAGTTCTTCAAATCTCACATTTTTCCTTAAAGTATTTCTTAAAATACCAGTGAGTATCAAAGAATGACTCTGTAAGGAACTGGAAACACAGATAGCTGATTTTCACATTGGCAGGAAGAAAAAACAGAAACCAGAAGTAAAGTGAGATTGAGAGAATAAAAATTGGAAAAGTAGAAGGAAAAATTACACTGAAATGCTAGGAAAATGTTTCATTGTGTTAAGTATTCTAATTATTAACTATTTGGTTGGAGAATAAAAATAAAATATGGCATTTTAAAAGAATGTATTACTTGGTCAAGATAGATAGATAGATAGATAGATAGATAGATAGATATCTTACATATAGAATATGTTAAACCTATGTAAACAGGAACCATAATTCCTAATCAGCAATAGAGGATTTCTTTTGAATTTATCACTGACCAGAGTAAGAAAGTAATTAAAATGCCATTCTACAATTTGGATTGAAATCTGACAATATTTTCCGTGGTCATATGGAATGGTTATCTAGAGTTCCAGGTACTTTAGAGTTTTAGTGGCCTGTTTCTGTCATGCCTGTGGAATACAACCCAAACCCTAAATCGTCTGGCCAGAGACTAGAAAAGATAGCAGAGATCAATAAAAGGTGATGTTGTGGGTGTTGGTTTGATTAAATACAAACCATTCATTTACCCTCTATGGCTGTTGTGTAAAGTATGCTTCTCATTCCAAACCTAATTTTTGAACTACTCACTGTTTCTAGCTTATTTCCTCTTAGAGCAATCTTTTAAAAAATGTGTTAGTTTCTTCCTAGAGAGTTTCACAAAATATAATAAAAATGATTCTTGTTTTTTTTGCTTTTTACATACTTTCTTTTATTTTTTAAATCTTATAATGAATGGCTCCTCCCATTTTGGAAAGAATCAGTTAGAAAACCAAGGAACATGGTATTTTTTGATACCAGCTAAGCTAAGAAAAAAGTCATGTGACCACAGAGGGACTTCATTTAAAAATGTGTGTGTGTGTGTGTGTGTGTGTGAGAGAGAGAGAGAGAGAGAGAGAGAATGAGAATTACCTGAAAGCATTTTATATTGGAATGCTGGTATTTGTGGTGATACTTTGTATATCAAATACAGCACCTCTCACAAGCTTGGATCTATTGTGAGTATGGGTAATGCTTGTTATTGGAAGAGCCTGCAGATCCCTCATTGGCAGCAAAGTCACCAGAAGTAGATGAACCTATCTTCCGAGCTGGGATTTGCTCATGGGAAAAAGGGTCATTTAACAGCATATTATCCTGATGGACAGCTGTATATGTAAGCTTCCTAGGATGTAGAAGATCTAAATTTTATTTAAAAAGCTTTCACTATTCCAATGAAATTTGACATGAAAATTACTTTGATGTTTTGATTCAGTAAATTTGGAGGATATGTAGGCTCGGTTTAATAGGAAAACATTGTTCAGTTTGCCTTGGTCTGATCACTCTAACAGCTTTTAGTGATTCAGTAAGCACCAATATTTTTAGCTCAGATTAGCTGAAACAGAATTTCCAGAGGATGAGGCCCAGAAGTCAGGATTTTAAAAAGATTCCCAGGTGATTCTAATGTGCAGCCAAGGTTGAGAACTACTGGCTTAGTGGATAGATTGTCAGCCTGCGGACTGAGGGGTTCTGCGTTCAGTTCCAGTCAAGGGCATGTACCTTGGTTGTGGGCACATCCCCAGTAGTAGGTGTGCGGGAGGCAGCTGATTGATGTTTCTCTCTCATCCATGTTTCTAACTCTCTATCCCTCTCCCTTCCTCTCTGTAAAAAATCAATAAAAAAAAAAAACTTAAAAGAACCCAAAAAACGATTGCATGCCTCTTCTTGAAAGCTTTATTGGTCTCACCTTCCACAGTCTTTAATCACTTGCTCATAAGAATTCCAAAGACATCTATAATAATAAAAGCATAATATGCTAATTAGTACAGAGCCAAACGACCTTCTGGACGTCCTTCCGGACATCCTTCCCGACAACCTTCCGTATGACCTTCTGGACAAAGCTGGGGCAGTGAGGGCTGAAGAATGCCACTGTGGCTGTGAGGGCCGAGCCCCTTGCACAAATTTTATTCTAGAAGTAGAGTTTAGAAGTACCATTCAATTCATATAATGGTACTATGAGCCCTCCATATGCGGATCATTTGACAAACCAAACTAGTCCAGAGGGGCACATTTTAGAGAGGTGACATGGCCAGTTTCCTGACTTCTCTGAGCTAAAGCACTCTGCCATTGCTTTCCCTTGTCCTCCAGACTGTTCTGTGGTACACGGGTGCCACACAGACTGCAGAGGTTAAGAAAAGCTCTCAAATTAGGTACAGTGGGGCCTTGACTTATGAGTGTCCCGACTAACGAGTTTTTTGAGATACGAGCCCTCTCTCGGCCGATTTTTTGCTTTGAGTTGCGAGCAAAAATTCGGGTTACGAGCTAGCTTCAGATACCCCACCGCTAGTTGGCTCACTGAAAGTCACAGTGAACGCCTCAACATCAGCCCAGCATCATGTGTCTCACTTGTTCACTTTAATGATTTGACATATGCGTAATTTGAGTTACGAGCTCGGTCATGGAACGAATTAAACTCGTAAGTCAGGGCCCCACTGTATTTCCACTACTGAAAGTCTGCTTTAAAAGATATTTTCAGCAACATATAATTCTTTGGAGGGTAGAGGGTGGTATTTGGGTAGAACTACGAAGGAGGTTTGCAAAGAATAGTCCTCAGTTTACAGGCAGCAGGAAGAGGCTCGCCCAGTAAAGCCTGCGGAAGAGGGATTCATCGAATTAGAGCCGTTTCTGATTGGCTACCAAAGCCAGCTTTTTTATTTATTTATTTATTTATTTTTCTAGTTCCAAAAAAGAATGCCTAAACCTTTGTGGTGAAGGAAGGCTATCTCATAGAGCATGCTGGCAGAGCACCTCTATGGCTCAGGTCATATTATTATAGACCTGATGGGAGTTCTTTGGGCTCCAGTAGGGATCTTTAGGTTAAAAAAAAATAGACATTGGAGATTAGGAACCAAAATGTATTAGTAAATTTCATAGTAAGTAAAGCAATAAAACGGTCTTAGTGAAGCCCCAGTTAGGACTGTTTAAACCTAACAACTTTCAAATTCTATTGCAGAAACATTTGTTTTTACTATGAGATAAAGAATAAAATTGTGATGGAGGAAAAGTAAGTCAATAACAGTGGGAAATAGTTACTCCGACATTATAACAGGCAATGACACCATTCATTCAAAGGTGGATAAGGGGGAAATTATAAATGATTCAAAGCAAGGAAATTATTTTTAAAAATTGTGTTCAAGTGGTGATTATTTTGTACAAAATAGTCTCATGCAAGATATGTGGAAATTTCATGAAATGCCAAAAAGATCATCTAAATAACTTCAAGTAGAGTTAGCTGAAGCATACCAAGAAGTTTATTTATATATTTTTATTTCCCCTTAGACCTGGTAGAGGCACTTCAAGAGCTGCTCAGTCCTGGAGCGGAGGGATTGGGTGAAGATACCGATGTTTTACCCTGAGACGAGTAAAGAAGTTTTCATTATAAGGTAACAGCCAATTCCTACTTTTGGTTTGTAGACTTTGAAAATTAACAAAACTGCCCTGGCTAGGTGCTGTACAAGAGACAGCCGATCAAATGTTTTCTCTCACATTGATGTTTCTCTCTCTCTCTCTCTCTCTCTCAAAACATATCCTCTCGGGAGCATTTAAAAGAAAATGAGCAGAACTGTGATGCAAAAATAGGCAATATATTAAGGGCAACTTTGTAGTAGTTCATGCTTTATACCGTTCCTGTGAAGTGTTCAGCAATAATTCCTTGGCAAACGTTATCCTTGTGTGGAGTAGATGGTATGTGGGAACAGTGGGAATTGCAAAGCACCAGTGCAGCCACTGGGATTCCAGCGTGGTTGGCAGAGACTCTTCCCCGAGTGTCTCTGGCCCTTCTCTCCTCCGGCACTCGGTGAAAATCTTCTGGCTCACATCCCGGGCAGCTGCAGGGCTGGAGGGATTGGGTCCTGGTACGTCTGTAAACCGTTAGTTGGAGGAGCTCAGGTGGGGAGCAAAAGAAGCTTTCCTTTTTGAAAGTCCTCAAGTGTCGCCTTGCTGTTTGTGGATCTCTATGACTGGACTCAGCGTTAAGAGATTTTCTTAGGAAAAGAAAAGATACTTTGGGTCCTAAATTTTCATGTGACATCCATTTTACCTAAAGGTTTACCAGAATTTCTGATCTCAGTAATTCTATTTCAATATCGAGAAACTTACACTGAGAATCTTTTCCTCCTTCCTGTCCATGAGCTTTCTCCTGAAGGACCCAGGGAGCATCTCAACTGTGGCAGGAGTCCTGGTTGTCCTAGGGCTCTGGGGAAGGTGACATAGACAAAATCTGCCCCAAGGGTCAGCCCCAGGACTCCCATGGTCTGAGGTAATTGTATAGTGTAGGCCTCACTTTAACACCAGGTATTTGGTCTGGTCTTGCTAAGTCCTGGTTTAGTTATAACTTAGTAGTCATTCAAAAAATGATTAAGGGGTCAACCGATGTGGGGACTGACTCAAACCCATACTGAGTAATGCAGAATCATAGGTTTCAGGCTAATGGGGCCTGGGTGCTCTCTGGTATTTGTCCTGTGCCTTATTCTAATGTTGTCACAGCTACCACCACAGTAACCACCTCAAGAATATAAGGTAACAATTCAGGTGCTCAGTGGTCTCACCATGGAAAATGCCCTTTGGTCACAATTCTAGAAGCTGTCTTCTGTTGCCAAGATTTGGTCTTGTTTTGGTTTGGGTTTCATAACCAGTATCTTACGTTTTGCTTTCTTATTTTTTAATAAACAGATTTTGAAGAGCAGTTTTACGTTTACAGAAAAATTAACCGAAAATTACAAACTTCTACATACCCCTCCCCCCAAACACATGAAATTTTTGTTATTAACACATTTTATTAGTGTGATGCATTTGTTACAATTATTGACATTATTATTAACTAAAGTCCATTACATAGGGTTCAGTCTTTGTATTCTACATTATATAGGCTTTGAAAAATGTATAATGACATATTTCTGTTGTTATTGTGTTATACAGAATATATTCACTCCCCTCAAAAAGGTCCCGTGTGCTCCCTTATTTGCCCTTCCCTCAGAATCCCTGGCAACCCTTGATCTCTTTACTGCCTCCAGAGTTTTGTCTTTTTAAGAATGGCATGTAATTGGAACCGTACAGTATGCAGCCTTTTTGTATTGCCTTCTTTCACTTAGCAATATGCTCTTAAGCTTCTGCCATGTCTTTTTGTGGTTAGATAGCTCTTCTTTTTTTAATTGTTGAATAATATTCCATTTTGTGGATAAACCACATTTTGTTTATTCATTTTCTTATTGAAGAAGATCTTAGTTGCTTCCCAGTTTGACAGTTATGAAAAAAGGTGCGATAAACATTTCTCTGCAGATGTTTGTAGGACATGAGTTTTCAACTCATTTGTGAATATACCAAGGAATGGGATTATGTTTAGTTTTGTAAGAAATCGCCAAATTGTATTTCAAAATAACTGTACCATTTTCTACACTTATCAACAATGAATGAGAGTTCCTGTTGCTCTACATTTGGTGTTATCAGCATTTGGTGTTGTCAATGTTTTGATTTTTAGCCATTATATTAGGTTTTTTAATACAATTAATTTCAAAGGAGATTTGACGGTCCAAAAGTCTCTGGACACTTAGCCACTAGAAATTTCTTCAGTTTTTACTTGGTAATGACATTGAGTAAGTATATGAGCTTTCCTTGACAACATCCACTGTGGTGATGCACTTGAATGAGATAAATATGTATGTATACCTGCATGTATATGTGTATAACTACTGTAAACTAAAATTATTTTTAGACTGTAACAACAAAATTAAAAAAAAAAACACATTTATTTGAGCAAAGAGAGCTGCAGCCCAGAGACACAGACTCAGGTAGCAACCCAAACTGTGCTCTATCCAGACAAAGGGGAGACTGCCCTTTATAACAAAGTATCTGTCCAGGTTCCCAATTAGGTTCATTTTCTGTAAATGGGATATCCAAATTTGTATACTTCTGATTTGTTTGAATCATGCAATCCTGATTCGTCAGCATTATTATGGAGCAGTTCTGATTGGATAAGGCAGGGCTTAGTCTATTGTTGGAAAGAAAAAAGTAGGAACTTCTTAAAATCATTGACTTAGATTGTGTAAATCAGCAGAACATAGTGCGAGAAGCAGGGAGTGTTCAGTCTGAGGTTCTTCCCAGTAACCAGAATACGTGAGAAGCCCATCAGCAAATGGCCTTCAGGCTCTTATTACTTATAAAATTTGGGCCCTCAGTTAACCATGGGGAGTCCATCTCAGCAGACAAATTTCTTCTTGGGGTTGACATCAAATGAATCTTTCTCCTCGGAGTTTGCATTACTATTCTCTACTATAGAAAGATGTCATAACAGGCAAAGACTATTCTAATAATACACCGTTAAAATGAAAACATGCAGAGTATATCAAATATATTTTTGTTTCTAAAAACAAAATGAGTGCATTTTATGGATCCTAATATTAAGACAGGTCATACTTGATGTTATTTAAAGCTAGCTTTTTGGCATGGACAACAGTGTTTATTATATACAAGGTACATCAAATTAGTCATTTCTAATTTTTGTATGTAGTTAAATTCAGACATGCAGCTATAACCACAGGAAGAACTTCTCCATAATCCTCTCAAATTATAGTAATTTTTCTTTTGGCTTGGTACATGTTTCTGTTTAGATTTGGTTGTATTGCTTTATACATAATTCTTTTGTAGGTGGTTATTCTTTCATAGTAGGTGGTTATTTTCTCCAATGTAAGGCCTATGCCGTTCCTATTCCTATTTTTAAAACAAATGTTAAAGAAAAATATTTTATGAAAATATTTAAAGAAAGAAAAGAAGACTTTCTTCATGAGGGACTAGTGCAGTAGATAGAGTTATACAGTAGGGAGAAAGATTGGACTCAACTCTACATACAGCTAGGACAAGTGGACAGTTATAGCCAAGGAGCACTGAGGCAATCAGTGGATAGAAAATTGCTAAGAGGCTGGGGGATCCTTGTTACACTGACTCCCCAGGATTTTTATTGAGGGCAACCAGGGTAATAGCTGTAGGGAATGGGGGATGGGAAATGTGATCAGATATCAAGTGAGAGAGGATTTTCCCTAAAGTGAGGGCATAGAATTCTCGCTATAGCTGGATTAAGAAGGCCAAGAAGAGAACCCCAGGTCAGAGTCTAGTAAAGAAGAGGATCCAGAGGAGCTTGACCGATAAAATAGACATGTTTTCTACTTTGTAAAAAAGATGCACTCTAGTGGAGGAGGAAGGATGGAGCAGAGAAGAAAAGAAATTGGTGATCACAGATTAAGTTCATATGCAAATTTTATAGAGAAGTAGAATGATAGAGGTGTATTGGCATTGGATGTACCTTAGATGTAGGTTCCTAAATCATTGATATTCTAGTATATGGAAGACTGGCTTTTCAAACATCAGTATGCATAAACATTATCTTGAGGCCTTGTTTAAATGTCCTTCTCTTAGAGCCCACACCTAAGCATTTGAGTAATTTGAAAGGTCCGTGATCCTTCAGTTTTCAGAATCACCGAAATTATTCTATTACAGGTGACCAGTAGGCTACACTTTAAAGAACACTGATTTGTGCCATTTATACATCTCCTCCCTGCAGTGTGGTTGATGTTAGAAAGTACCCCTGAGAATGCGTGATAGTTGGGATCAGGCCCAAATATAGGAACCAAGACCGTGTGCCAACAAAATTGAGTAACTCCATGGCTCCTTACCATGGTATAGTTGATAGAGACATTCTAAGAATTTGAAAATGAGAAAACAAACTAATTGGAGAGACCATTGCAAAAATTGTGTCCAAGGTTAGGACAGCTAAAAAAGAAATGAAATGCATATTTTGTAAATAGAATAAGTATTTTCTAAATAGACAAAATACAATTATTTCAATATTCAATGAATTATTTATTTCAAAATTATCAGTTTTGATATTCACAGTTATAGGAGAAATGACAAATACCCAAGAGGTCCAAAAATGAGAAAATAATTAAATTAGCCAGAACTCTCATCCTAATGGAATATTATTTTCACTGCTTTGAAGAATGATGACATTAGGAAGTATCTAACATAATGTCATGTCAAAAGAAAAATGAGAATCTATAGCTATATATGATATATGGCTCTTTCCATATAAAATATGCTGTATATGTAGTGAAATTTTAGACATTTTGAACTCTAAAATTCTCTTAGGTATTATATGGTACTCATAAATAAAAGTGCTAGACTCTAAATCCTAGGTTAGGTGATTTAGTAATATTAGGAATCAGACATTTAGTCATGAATCCTTATTAGTTAAAAATAAATAATTTTTCAGGCAAAAGATGTTTTGAGATTATGCTACTATTAGCTCCAGGCTAACTATCTAAAGTAGTATCCATCCCTTCCCTAGAGGCCAGGTCCCCACCCACATTTGGCTGATCATCAGAATCATTTGGGAGGCTTTTTGAAAATGTAGATTCCTTAGAAATTAGGAAAGTAATTCAGTTCTGCAGGTCTGAGTATAGCCCCTCAATTGTGAATTTTTCAAATGCTGTACTGGTGGCTTTATTGATTAGCAAGAGTTGGCAACCATGGCTGTCAGCAAGACAATTTACATCTATAAGATTTCTGCAGTGATCAATATATAACCAAAAAAAAAAAAAAAAGCGAGAGAAGGCAAAATAATGTCAAATTCTAGAATGTTCAGTGTATATAGTAGTGAATAAAATAGAAGTTCAGAGGAGGGGAAGAGTAACAGGAGGAGGAATATTTGGGAGTTCCTTCTGGAAGAGCCACTTAAGCCTTAGTGGCAGATGTAAGGTAATACTGCAGAAACCAAAAGACTCATTATCATTTTTAACAACCTTCATGTTGAGATGGAAAGTGGTGAGAAAATAAGATCTTGAAATATTTAGAGCTGATAGTAAAAGAATGCTCCATTTGGGGATTCCAGCTTCCTCACCAATCCAAAGTATAAACCCTCCATCCCTTCCCTAGAGGCCAGCTCCCTTCCCAGGCTTTTGCTCTCAAGTCAGATACAGGTGTTGAGATAAGGAATTCCTCCTGGGAGAAGAGGCTCATCGATGTTTGGGGATGAAAAGTCATGTGTAGCCTGTAAATCAGTATTTCTTAAGGGGAGGGGAAAGAAAGAGTGGAAAAGCACATCAGAATATTTGTAGAAGGACAAAACATGTACTATTTATGTTTATTTGAAAAATATGGCTTTTAAAAGGCAGAGAATTAATCACAGAGTAAGTTGAGCTTGAATCTTTGCAAATTAGTATGATTTGCTTATTCAGAAGAAAGGTGGAGGTGAGATCTATTTCAGTAGTGGGACCACATATACCTGAATAAGTCAGCCAGATGTCTTTCTTCTGTGACCTGAATTTCTGCTTCAGTACAAATGCTGTTGTTTAAATGTACATTTCTCTAGCTCATGTTGTCTAAATGGATAGTAAATTAGTTTAATGTCACTTAGGACCTGGGATTAGGAGGTCAATGAATTTTCTTAAATTGAAAAAGCCATTACCAACTTGACTAGAGTTAATTGAGGAGTGAGTGCAAATGAGGCTGGATGTGATTGGTAAGTCATATTGAGCAGGGCCTCAAGTTCTAGAATAAAGAGTTTTGACTTGACTTTACAGTGAAGGTTCCTGAGGATAATGAGAAGCTAAACTAGGGTTTGAAGAAGACAGTCAGCCAGCAGTAAATGAAATGGATTAAAAATAGAGGGGAACAGGAAATGCAATTAGCATGCTAAGTGGCGAATTACCATGAGAGGCAACCTGGAGTAGGCTGTTGGCAGTAAAATGAAAAAAAAGAGTTAGTGGAAAATATAGGGAAGTTTTCCAACTCAATTAAAGTAATATTGATTAATCATCTACTAAGTGCCAGTCACTGTTCTAGGCTGCTGGGACATCATTGAACAAAATAGAGTATATATTCTATCAGGGGAAAACAAACATAAGGAGTAATATATATATAGCTTATTATAATATACTATAGGCCCGGTGCACAAAAATTTGTGCACTGGTGGGGGTGGGAGGTGGGGGGGTATCACTCAGCCCCACTTGTGCCCTCTCACAGTCTGGGACCCCTCAGGAAATAACAGCCTGCTGGCTTAGGCCCGCTCCCGGGTGGCAGAGGGCAGGCCCAATCCCTAGGTGCCTGCCCTGCAGCCCCTGGTCAGGCTCGGAGCAGGGCCGATTGGGGAGTTGGGATGCCACCCACTGTCACGCACAGAGCGGGACCGATCAGGGGTTGTGGTGCCATCCCTGTCACATACAGAGCCGGCGATCAGGGGGTTGGGGTGCTGCCCCCTGTCACGCACAGAGCAGGGCCCATCAAGGGGGTTGGGGCTCCATACACTGTCACACACAGAGCAGGGTCAATCAAGGGGTTGGGGAGTTCCCCCCTGTCATGCACAGAGCAGGGAGGATCAGGGGGTTGGGGAGATCCCCCCTGCCATGCACAAAGCAGGGCGGATCAGGAAGTTGCGATGCCACCCTAAGTCATGCTCAGGGTAGGGCCGATTGGGGGGTTGGGGCGCCACCCCCTGTCACACTCAAGGCAGGGCCTATGGGGAGGTTGCAGCTCCACCCTGTCACACACAGAGCAGGGCCGATCAGGGGGTTGGGGCACATGCTGCTCCAGGGGCCAGGAGTCCTCAGATAAACAGAGCCAAACCTCACCCTCTGTCACACACAGAGCCGCAAAGCCATCAGGGGGTTTGGGCACTGCCCCCTGTCATGCTGCTCCAGGGGCCAGGAGTCCTCACAGCTCTGCTGATCTCAGTGCTGGGAGGCTTCACGGTTCCACTGATCCCGGTGCCAGGAGGCCTTGCGGCTCTGTTGATCCCGGGTTCAGGAGGCCTTGTGGCTCCACTGATCCCAGGCCAGGAGGCCTTGCGGATCTGCTGATCCCGGTGCTGGGGGGGCATATTACCCTTTTACTATATAGGATAGAGGCCTCGTGCACAGGTGGGGGCCAGCTGGTTTGCCCTGAAGGGTGTCCTGGATCAGGGTGGGGGTCCTACTTGGGTACCTGGCCAGCCTGGATGAGGGGATGATGGCTGTTTGCAGCTGTTCACACCCCCTTCAGGGTGGGGGTCCCAACTGGTTTGTTTACCTTCTATATTTGAAACTTTGTTGCAACTCCAGTTCTGAAATTCAGGCTGACTGAAAGCATGTTTCTGGGTTTTGTTTAGCTTCTATATTTGCAACATTGTTTCTTAGAGAGCAGCTGAGAGGCTGGCAGCAGCAGGCGGGGGATGTTGGCTTCCTCCGTCACTGGAGCAAGCAAGCCTCCCTGTTCGCTTCAGCTGCCTGGCTGCCGGCCACCATCTTGGTTGGCAGTTAATTTGCATATCTCGCTGATTAGCCAATGGGAAGGGTAGCGAAGTTATGGCTCATTACCATGTTTCTCTTTTATTAGGTAGGATAATATATATAATATGTTGGAATTTGGAAATGTTATAGAAAAAAATATAAATTTGACTAGAGTAAGAGAAATCAAGATGGAAAGTACAGAAGTTTGCAATATTAAATAGAACTGTTGGTCAGGGGGCCTTCATTGAGAAGGGGGATCTGAACGAAGGTTTTTAGGAAGGTGAGTGAGCCAGTGCTCTGAAGGAAGGGTATTATAGGAAGGAGGAAAAGGAAGAGCAAAGACCCCAAAATGGGAGTGTGCCTAAGGTATTCTAAAAATACTCACATTTTATATTTGAAATCTGTCTCAAGTCATGCTGCTCAACTGTACCAGTCACCAGCTATGAAAATGGAGGATTTTGCTGCTGGAAAGAATCTCCCTCTTTTGCAGTTCTGCTTCAGGCCACATTAAATTTCTAAAAGACAAAAGCGATAGAAAGAGTAAGAGTGAATTAAGGAGTCACCCTTGGGTCATACCCATAGTTAAAGTCAGAGAAAATGGAGGAGAGGTCAGGAAAAACAGGATAGTGTCTGTCCTTAAAAGCTGTATAAAGAGGCATGGCCAAGAAAAGGAGGCTCTCAGATGCCAAATGCAGCAAAAAGATTAAGGGGAGTACATACTGCAGAAACAAAACAAAACCCCATGGCGCTGAGAGAGGGCTCATGAAGTCCCTAGAGCAGTGGTTGGCAAACTCATTAGTCAACAGAGCCAAATATCAACAGTACAACGATTGAAATATCTTTTGAGAGCCAAATTTTTTAAACTTAAACTATATAGGTAGGTACATTGTTATTAACTTAATCAGGGTACTCCTAAGCTGGCCTTTGCTAAAAACGTCCTCAATCTGATTGAGGTACGTTCGCTGAGGTCAACCCCTTCCAACTCTCCCATCCACACTCGTCTTGTATACTTGTTTCGTCTATCTCCTTTCCGAAAACCGACTTCTGCGCATGGGCTACGAAGTTTCAATTGCACTGTATGTGCAAGCCCGCACGTGGTATTTGGTGGAAGAGCCACACGCAAGGGGCCAAAGAGCCACATGTGGCTCGCGAACCGCAATTTGCCGACCGCTGCCCTAGAGACAGCAGTCTTGGGTGATTGAGAGCACGGGTTTACAAGGTTCCCAACTGGTGATGTTTCCTGTACCAGATATAATGAAAGATCTGTGCTTTTAAGAAGTAGTAATATCCTAGAAGAGTATGATAGTTTTACACTATCCATTAAAGATATTTTAATGTTTTGAAATTTGTCTTTGTGAAAAAAGTGTTGAGAAGTTTGAAAGACTAAAATTAAATGTTAGGCTTCAAACTAACAGTGCAACTTCTTCATCCTCCTTGCTCTTCCTGGCTGCTTCCATTTCATAACAAGGCACAATATTGACATGTTGCAGATGTGAGGGCTCCACATGCTTTGGGGGAGTGGTTTGCAGTATTGCTCCATTTGCAGAAATTCTCTGAACCAAAGTGTAGGGTTTTTTGTTTTGTTTTGTTTTTTTCTCATCACCAAAAGTTGTATTTATTAATGCAGGGTTGTTGTTTTTTTAGGACAGGTTGATATTCTGGTTTCAAAAACCCAGCAGAAAGACATGGTTATTACGGTGTTAAGAGCAGAGCCTGCCAATATTTGACAGCCTCTTCAATAGCTCCCTGATAGGACTTTTTTTTATGTGTAAGAATTAGTACATAGCAAAAAGCAATGACTCACTACACTTCAGTAAGGATGTTAATAAAAAGATGTATGGAAGTGAAGGGATTTATAAAATTGGTACAGTCAGCTGTGGTTCCTGCTCTCTCTGCTATGACCTAGAATTCATTTCTTTCAAATATCTTTTTATGCTTTGTAGTGAACCTACCAGAAAGAGTGAGTTGAAAGCAGTTTAGATGTATAAAGAATGGAAAAACTGTTGGTGAAACAGCACCAGGTGTTACACCGGTGAAGTCAGTGCAGACCTTGGTACTTAAGTTCTGGCTCAGAAAAAATTCAAAGGCAAGACTCAAACTATAAGAGAAAGTGTATTTAGAAAGTCACAAAGATAGAAGAACTGAGCCGTAGAAGAAATGGGCTCAGGAAACAAGTTACAGAGGCAAAAGAAAGGGTCCTTTGAGGTTAGGAGAAAGAGAGAGGCAAGGAATCATACCTGTTTGGGCTCAGTGGATAGAGCATCTAAAGGGGTCTAACCCTCATGACTGACAGCACGCCAGGGTCAGGGGAGGGTTTGAACCACATGACCAGTGATATGAAAGGTCAGGAGGTCTTAACTAAATGATTAGTGATTTGCAAGGGAGGAAAGGTTTCCCTGGGGGTGAGGTTTTACCAGTTTTACCCATTGCTAGGCACCTGAAGCTTTGAGCCCTGGTGACCTTCTGTACCTGGCCCATCGTTCTTGCTCTGCTTATGTCTATCTAACTGCCTAGCACAAAACATCCTATATAATAAAATGCTAATATGCAAATAGACCAAACGTGGAACAACCTAACAACCAGTCGTTATGATGGGAGCTGACCACCAGGGGTCGCCTGTGAAACATGGCGGGCATCAGCTGCGGGGAGATGGTGGAGAAGGTGAGCGGGGACGCCAGACCAAGGTGGGGTGCCGGTCGCTGTCATTGGGGCGAGCCTCTGGTGGTTACTGAAAATTCTTTGCTCCTGTGCACCGTGGTCCTGCCTGGTGCTTGTACCTGCTGCCAGCTCTGGCCCCACTCACACCCACTGCTGGCACCGGCCTCAATTGCTCCACACGGTCAACGGGTGCGAGCAGCACCGGCGCCATCAGCGTGTGAGAGCTATGGCGGCATGAGCAAGGCTGCCAGTAGACAGGATCAGGGGCCAACGCGGGAGGGGCAGGTTGAGGGCGAAGAGGATGGGCCAAGACCTGCCCCTATGCCCACCTCAGCCTCGTGGCCCACAGTTCTTTTCAAGATGCACGAATTCGTGCACTGGGCCCCTAGTATTGATATAAGAAAAGGGATGGGCTAGTTATTCTGGGAAACAAAGAGGGAAAGTGTGTGAAAGTTGATGTGTGATAGATGTTATTTGGAATTTCAAGATTGATTGCAAGCAACTTTCTGAAGGGGATCAGGTTCATATATATAACAGTGGTTCTCAACCTTGGCTGCACATTAGAATCACCGGGAATCTTTTTAAAATCCTGATTTCTGGGCCTCATCGTCCGGAAATTCTGTTTCTTTGTTATGGGGTGAGGCCACAACATTAGTAACAAAGAAACAGACTTTCCAGAAGACGAGGCCCAGAAATCAGGATTTTAAAAAGATTCCCAGGTGATTCTAATGTGCAGCCAAGGTTGAGAACCACTGATATATAAGGTCAATTCCCTGTCCCCTTATTCTCTTTCTTTCCTCTTCCTCCCAGACTCCTATCATCCTGCCCCTACTAAAACCTGCTCTCAGGAAAGGATCCACCATTAGTCTTTTTATTTCATATGACTTTAAATCAGTGTGTTACTTCTCCCAAATATGTTTAAATTTTAAATAGGAGATGAAGGTTGTATCTCCATTTAAAGTAGTTATAAAATAGCCTGGTCAGTGTGTAGGAAATTTTATGGGTCGCTTTTGTGTGTTTTGGTTTTGTTTCTTTGTTTGTTTTTACTTGGTGGTTGTACTTTTGCATTTATTTTTTGCTTCTGTTTTAAAGTAAAGGAACTGTGTTTTTCTCGTAATTGCAACATGATGATAATCTCCTTGCTTTTAATTAACCTGCCTTTGTCTTTCTCAACTCCACAAATAAATTGGCTAAATTTCTTAGCAGATGCAAAATTCTCACTGCACTGCTTGTATGTGCTTTTACTATTTGACACAACTATCATTGTGTTTCAAATGAAAAATTCTTAAAATCTCAGTTTTATATTCTGTGATAAAAATCACCATGTTTTCCTTGTAGGCACTGGCCCAGAAATGTTTTTTTTAAAAGGTAGTACTATTGGGTTTTATTTCTTGGAAGGGGGGAAAAACATAAGTCAGAGTAGTAAGACAGCAATCTAGTTTATTTTGTATTATGAGATCAAGGATTTAGCAGTAGAGAAGTATTTACTGAATAAAATGATTGACATATATAAACACTAGAAGTAGTTGCTTAGAAATAAAAGGTTTTTATTTGAATCGGTCATTTTAATGGCATAAACAGCCAAATTGTTCATTTTTATAAGCACATAAGTATGCATGTTTTTTATTCTTCAATATCTAAAAATACAAAAGATATGAGCTTTATAAAGAGTAAGAGAAAAAATAATGTTTTATGAAAGCATCTCAAAGCTCTCAGTTAAAGGATAAACGAAACTGTGCTTTTTTCCTTTCCCAACAAAGAGCAGCAAAAGAAAAATTTAGATGGAGGAAGTAAGCAAACCAAGTGAGAATGTGTGGCTTGGCTGAAACCTGGAGGTACCATAGTTAAATTAAGTTGATTATCTGCTTAATACTAGGAGTAGTTTAAGTAAAATCTTAGGGAATGGGGGAGGTGCGTAAGGAGTGAGTGAGTGAGTGTGTGTGTGTGTGTGTGTGTGTGTGTGCAAATTGACTTGTGCTCATGTGCTCATGAACGCATGTGAGGCAGTCCAAGAGATAGATACTGAGAACGAGCTCAGAGGGAAGAAGTGGAGTTCCAAGAGAAGGAGAAATGTGATGGTCTTTCAAATTTATGGTCTACATACATGATGGCTTTTGTTGCTATGGAAACATCATTTCCCCTTCTTGCATCTGGATTTTTTTGAGAAAAACAACTCCACTACATGTCAAAATAGCCTCACAGGAATGATTTAATAGTTCCTGCTAAAAGCCTGTAAGAACTCTCAGGACAGAAGATGCAGTTTTGTAAGGGCGTTCTCAGCCTTTGTCACTCTCATCTTAACAGATGGAAAATCTGATGAGTTTATTTACCAAGCCGGCATTTGTAGAGACGACAAAGCAAGAATAATTCTTCAGAAATTGTTCAATGCCAGTTAAATAATGGCTAGAATTTACACATTGACCTTCTGTAGTGGCACCTCTCAATTATGGCTTCACTATCCCCAGCTTTATTTCACCACTTTTAAATGAAAAATAGCGAGGAAACATTTCTCTGGATGTCATTAGTATGATCTCTGGAAAAAAATTTTCTCCCTTTATATTTGTTTTATGAGTTGTGGGGTTTTTTTTTCTTGAGCATATGTGGATGGTCTGGCTATAGCCATCACTAGAGTAACTATAAGCATCTAAGAGGCTCTGTGCAGTACTAGGTTACCAGAAATGACATAGTTGGAGGAAAATGCCCATGCTGTCCTTATAATAAAGGCAAGAGTGTTTGTTCATAGCCGTGTGTGTGTGTGTGTGTGTGTGTATTTGTTGTGTGAATACATTGCTAGTACATAAATATAAAGATGAATATGGCTGATTATCTTTAGGCTAATGTTATTGGAACTTTCAAGTCACTTCCTGATTTTAACTTTTTCCTGGGGTGAGAGTAGAAAAAATTATTGAAGAATGATTCATAGCAAGAGATTTATGAAGTATTTACAGGCTATTTAATAATTGTTTGAACCACAATTCTTTGATAGTAGGTCTATCATACCATCTGGGATAGTGAAAGTATTAAATATGTAGAATAATTAGATTATTTATTGGTTTGCTGCTAAATTCCTAAAGTAAAATAATAGGATGATCTTTTAAAATTGACATGTAAAGAACCAATGAGGTGAACAACTTCATGCTATATACAGTTCAATAAATTAAAGAGCAGTGATCATAAAACTTACCCTTTAAATAAACTTGTGTGGAGAAAGTGAATGGAAATGGGCCTTTAATTTACAAAACTAAAAAGGAAACTCCTTATGGTGGATATCTTGAACTAATTTCCTTTTTCCTTTTGATAACAAATTTATTAAAAGGTAAATGAAAACAAATAGAAAAAGGTTCAGTAACTAAAAATTCCAAAACCTTATATTAGTCACTTTGCAATCCTATCTAATAAAAGACAAAAAGGGTAATTGACTGTACTTTTGCTATGCTTCCCATTGGCTAATCAGGGTGATATGCAAATTAACCACCAACAAAGATGGTGGAGCAAAGCCAAAGGGCCCCGAAGCTGGCTGAGCAGCGGGGCCTCACGGCCCCAGGATCATCGGAGTCTCAAGGCCTCAAGGCCCCGGGATCAGCGGAGCTGGGAGGCCTCACGGCCCTGGGACTAGCAGAGCCATGAGGACTGATGGTGGGGGCCAGGAAGGGCTCTGGCTGGAGCCCAGCCAGAGCGAAGGCCTGGGTCCTGGGTGCCAGAGGCAAACTGGTGCCAGCAGCCAAGGGAAGGGAAGGCCTATTGCACGAATCTCTTTGTGCAACAGGCCTCTAGTTAATATTATAATTTTTAAAATACTAATACATAAGATATCCAGTAACTTTCTAGTTTTCAAATCTCAATTTTCAGTTTTTTTTCCTTTTAAGCTTTTAAATATGTTCTTAAATTTTTCTTGATTTTAGCTTGAAGTTCAGACTTAAAAGATAGTACTAAACCAAAATAAAAAAAACACCAATACATTTTTTAATACTCACCTGAGAATATCTTTATTGATTTTTAGAGAGAAGAAGGTAGACAGAGAGAGAGAAACATCCATTGGTTGCCTCCAGTATGTGCACCAACTGGGGATCGAATCCACAACCGTTTGGTGTATAGGACAACTTACCAAGCAATGAGCCACCCAAGCAGGGCATAAAAGCACCAATATAATTTTTTTACAAAACCAAACCAATGTTTTAAACATTGGGAAACAGTTTATAGTTTGTAATGTAAATATAAAACCAGTTAGATGTTTTCCAAATTTTGAAACCATTTTGCCCCTAAAGACAGCTCTCAGAAATATTAATTCACTCTTCTGTAGCAGTAAAATAATGTCAATGAGGTTGAGCCACCAGTGGGTTGCTCTTGCGGTAATTAAA
>NW_006293001.1:7243207-7251685 GCF_000327345.1 Myotis davidii
CTTTAGATAAGGACTCTCCCACTAGTAAATAGTAAATACTGTTTGCATATTTGCTAAGATTGTCATTGGCATGTTTGCAAACGTCAACTGGGTAATCTCTTTCTCTCCCAGAGGAGTTAAGGGACAAACAGATTGCAGGCCTGCTGCTAACTGTTGCCTTCCTGGAGAGTCAAAGATGATGATCAGGGTTTTCTACTGAACCAGAAGGACAGACTGGTCATTAACTGTAATGGGGAAGACAGTGAGCAGAGCAGTTCCTGTGGAATAAAACAGTAGGAGCTCAATGTTGCACATTCCAAGTTTAAGTTGGGAATTAAGCATTCAGGTAGAAATGACAATTATTCAAATAGTTATATGAATCTGGAAGTCAGGGAGAAATCAGGAATGTAGATACAGATTTGGAAATCATTAGCATATAGATTTATAGCCATGAGATATGGTGTGATCATCATAAGGATGAGAATAGAGAAGTAAAACTTAAAATAACAACATTATAGTTAATTAAAAATATTAATAAAGAGCCTTAAAAATGAATATACCATTTCATTAAGAAATTTCAGTTTAAGTTATTCACCACGTGGGATAACCATAGAAATGCTGATGGATGTTTATTGTCATGTTATTTTAATAAAAAAGGCACTGAAAACAGCCAATGATAGATAGTTAGTTAAATTAATTGTGTTCATTCATTCATTCAAAATAATGGACAAATATCTGAAAAATAAAAACAAGTAAAATAGATTAATAATCTACTTGATTTTAGGTAAACCAAAAATATATTTTTGAATAGATTATTTTTTAAAAATCAGGACAGTCTTCCAAATGTTAGCAAATAATTATTTCTGAATGGGTGGTTTTCCATTTTCTTCTTTACTGTATTTTCCAAATTTCCTACATAAATTGTATATTCAGAAAAAATAAGTTTTCTGTAAAGAATAGAACAATGAATTACTGAAAAACATAAAGACAATTAAGATGAATTTGAATTTTAATATAAAGAACATACTTGAACTTATTTATTGTTATCGAGCAGCTAGCATGGACGAGCACAGGGATACAGCAGCAGACACAGCAGACAGAATCCTTTCCCACATGGAGTTCACATTCCTACAATAAAGAGACAAAAATAAACATTAGATCTGTTGACAAGTGATGGATATTATGAAGACAAGTGAAGCAGGATAGAGGGCACACTGTCAGATGAGTGACACACACCCTGAACTAAAAGTAAAATTTAAAATAGAAGCTGTGACAGCAAGCATCCTTTTCTCATTCCTCACATTAGATGAAAAGATTTCAACATTTCACCATTAAATATAATGCTTGCTATGGATATTTTTGTAGAAACTTTTTAGTGCTTATAGAGTACTCCTTATACTCATAGTGTTCTATAAGTTATCCTGAATAAATTTTGAATTCTATCAAATTTTTATGTATTTATTCAGGTAATTTGTCTTTTCACTCTGTCAATGTGGTGAAATATATTAATTTTCAAATGCTAAACCAACAGTACATGCCTAAAATAAACCCACTTTGGTTTATATCTATTATATAAATTCCTATAATAGTGTATCTATATTTATATAAATCTGTTATTTATAGACATACATATTTATAATTTATTCTTAAAATATATTTATATTTAGTGGCCAAAAAAAAGACAATTGCTTGTGTTTCTTTTTAAGTGTTTGGAAGAATTCACAGCACCACCTATGGAGTACTATGCCACTCTAGATCTCTCAGATCTCTAATGGAGTCTGAGTATATTTAAAATAATACCCAAAATCTTTACAAAGGCCCAGGAGACTTTTCTTGATCTAGTACCTGTTTACTTCTCTGAGCTCATTTCGTACCAGTCTCTCCTTGCCAGTTCCTTCCTTGAACACAAAAGCCTATCCAGTCTCTTTGACATTGATCTTGATGTTTCTTCTGCTTGGAACTGTCTTTCTTAAGATACTTGTATTCTTTATTCAAATACCACCCTTATAAAACAGCTATAACCTCCCTACTACCCAGAAATACTCATATTTCTCTCTGTCTCTTACCTGAGTTTATTTTTGTTTGTTATACTTACAGAACCTGGCATATTATGACTTTTTATATCTCTTTGTGTGTTTTTTTGTCTGTTTCCTCTACTGGAATGTATATTTCATGAAGGCATAGGCTTTCTATAAATTCCCAACTCCTAGATCAAGGGTTGACCATTTTCTATCTCTGTTACCCTGAAAAAGATTAAGGTAGGATGAGATCTCTTTATACTTGTATTTTTTTCATAATCTATTAAACTAACCCAAGTAATTGTTCAGCCATCAGTATGGAGATTGAAGCTAGCAGTTAGAGTAGGGTTACCCTTCAGGGATCTTATGATTAAAGCCAATTACAAAGGCATTAAACAAATATTAGAAAGTCTAAGGCAATTGCCTTCATTAAATTCGTGTATGACATTTCTGATCACTAAATAAATATACATACTAAAATGATAATACACCCTATATAATAAAACCCTAATATGCAAATAGACCGAATGGTGAAACAACCAGTTGCTATGATGTGCACTGACCACCAGAAGGCAGACACTCAATGCAGAAGCTGCCCCCTGGTGGTCAGTGAGCTTCCACAGGGGGAGCGCCGCTCAGCCAGAAGCCGGGCTCATGGCTGGTAAGTGCAGCAGCGGTGGCGAGAGCCTCTCCCACCTCTGTTGCTGCAGGCAGGTGGTAAGGACTGAGGGTTCCTGGACTGCGAGAGGGTTGTCTGACTGCTGGCTTAGGCCTGTTCCCCGGGAGGAGCAGGCCTAAGCCGGCAGGCAGACACCCCCAAGGGGTCCCGGACTGCCAGAGGGAACAGGCCAGGCTGAGGGACACCCCCATCAGTGCACGATTTTCATCAAGTATTATTATAAAATCAAAAGCATACATTTTTTTAAAAAAAGTAAAACACCATTATGCCATTATCTAGATAGAATCAGTATTAATAATTTTGCATTTATTTCCTATCTTCTATGAATATTTTAACATTAATGAGAATATAGTGTTAATTATGCTCTATAATTATGTATCATGCCTGTATACATAATATTACAATACACACCCATTTTTTACAAATACTTAATTTTAAGTATCACACAATCATATCTTATAATCTATCAAGGTATGCTAATTTACTTAGCCATTTACTTTTTGTGAATATTTTGGTTACTTGTACCATACTATGTTACACAATTTTGCACAAAACTTTTAAATTATTTTTTGAGAGATGGGTAAGTTTCTTTTTAAAAATAAGAATGTGAGGCAAATGTTCTGAAAACATGTCTCCTTATTAGTAGTGGATGTTTTGGTCTCATGTATTTTTCATAATTTTATTTTAAATTACTAATTGAAACTCATTGTTATTTTAATTTGCATTGCTTTGCTTCCCACTGAAGTGGAACATTTTCTCATGTTTATTAGCCATTTGTGTGTCTTCTCTGGGGACTTTCACATATAATATGTCAGTTTTTCTGGTATTTACATTCTTCAGTAGATAGTTTCTACATTCAGAACAAGAATATCTAGTCCACCATCCATTTTATTTTTTGGTTAATTGGTTTACATTAGTACCACAGAATAGTAAGGAAATGTTCCAGGCCCGTTAGGACATATGGCTTAGGAAATGTCTTTTGTTTAGGCCCCATCCAAACATTTTCTAAATAAAATATTGAGAATAATTTTATTTGTAAGCAGCACTGTTCTACCTGATTTATTTTATAGAATAAATCTTTTTTTGTTGTTACTTCAAATCAAATAAAAATGGTTCTCTGTCCACACTTTCATATATATATTTTTTAATTCACTCTGTTCTCATCTACATATGCACACACACACATACATTTCCCATTTACTTACTTCACTTTTTGGAATAAGGGATAAATAAAAATAACATTCATGCTTATGTATATGTTATGCTTCTATATGAAATATATATGTTAAGTGCTGTTTTTTTAAATGAAGAGATGTGATTTGGGGGAAATAAAGGTGATGATATTGAAATTTTGGGGAATTTAGAGAATAGACAGAAATTTGTTCATGATTTGCCTTGATTTTTAGATGTTACATGCATGAATTGGAAATAATTATGTGGATTCATGTTTTTATTGGAAAAATCTTTATAAGCTATGTTAAAATTAAAAATACAATTTTGAGTGAGAAGGAAATCTGTATTTATTAAGCATTTACGATGTTCTGCATTAGGCACTTAACCCATACAATGGTATTGAGGAGTTTTTACCTTCATTTTACAAAAGAACAAACTTGGCTTGGATGAGTATACACACTCATGATTACCAAGCTAGCAATTAGCAAAGCCAGGTTCAAACACAAGTCTTACTCTACTAGCAGCGGTTCTCAACCTGAGTCATGACCTTTTCACGGGGTTCGCCTAAGACCATCAGAAAACACATATATAATTGCATATTGCTTTTGTGATTAATCACTATGCTTTAATTATGTTCAATTTGTAACAATGAAATTGGGGGTCACCACAACATGAGGAACTGTATTAAAGGGTTGCAGCATTAGGAGGGTTGAGAACCACTGTAAAGACAATGATCTTTCACAAAACTATGCTGTTTTATCATAGGACCTATTCCCCAAGTCATCAAGGAAACAGAAGAAGAAAAAAGGTTATCCAAGTAGAGTAAGAAGCTAGGGAGTATAAAGGATCAAAACAATAAAACACAGAATTGTAGATTTTCTTTGTATTGGAGGAGACTTCCATTTATGGTAGTGATGAATTGGCTCTAAGGCCACGAAGCATGGCTGCACAGGTTGAACTCTATATATCTCTAGGGATGTGATGGAAATGGTACTCCATTGAGTTCCAGTCTACAACATACATAGTACACCAGCCCATCATGAAAAACATATGGCCATCTGGTCTTCTAGCTCTGAGATGCAACTTGCAGTGTGATTTCAGGAATGCATTAGAGGTAAGGATACTGAATCTCAGAGGGAATCAAGCTTGGTCAGCTGACAACATTAACTTAGTGCTTCAATATCTTACTGGTCAGGTGTTATGAAAAGAGATGGCTCAATCCTTTGAATTTATTCAGTCTGGGAAGAATACAAAAAACTGCAACAACGAAAAACAGACAAACAGCGTAGGTATTTGGAAGAAGAGGCATTTCTTGTTATTCCCCACGTTGAACTTATGCGACGTTCTTTTTCAAGAATAAATGGTTGGCATAAGTTGTGTTTTCGAAGCAATTAGAGAATTTTTCTTCTATATTAAAAAAGTCTATCATTTCTATTAGATGACTCATTATATAGAATATAATAATAAGAGCCATTATTATTAAAGTGTTTTGCTTTAAGTAGTGTATGAGGTCAAAAGTCCAGTTTCAAAATTGTTTTACTCAACAAAATTTGTTCAGTTTAACAGCATTACAATTATATATTGCAATTTATGCCAGATATGCAGTATCTAAAATATTAGAAAGAAAAGAGGGAGGGAGGAAGGAATGGAGGAGGGAGGGAATAAGGAGAGTGGGAAAGAAAAGGAGGAAAAAGAAAAAGAACAGGAAATAAAGAAATTAGGGCAGGGGGAAAGGAG
Source organism: Myotis davidii (assembly GCF_000327345.1). Taxonomy (NCBI): domain Eukaryota; kingdom Metazoa; phylum Chordata; class Mammalia; order Chiroptera; family Vespertilionidae; genus Myotis; species Myotis davidii. Next base: position 7,248,794 of record NW_006293001.1, read on the forward strand.
ATAGAAAATCTAAGAGATAAGGAGTAACATGATCATCATCAAATAATTCTTAAATGGCATGAAATCAGCTGAGATATTTTTTATTTATTTAAAAGATATAATTTATTTTTGTAAAGCAAACTGCAAAATGTTTTGTCATAAAGTGGTAAATGTACAAAAAAAAGATTACACACACACACACACAGACACACACACAGACACACACACACACACACACAATCTCATTCATCATAGCTCTATAAAGTCTTCCAGCCTATATTTGAACACCCTTATGGTTGCTCACTTTCCTTCCCTTTCTGCTACCCTAATCCTCAGTCCTCAAGAAAACAATTCTAGTGTTGGAGAAGAGGATGTGTTTATATGTTGAGAAAAGGGAGAAGAGGAAGAAAAATGTGCAAGAAAAAATATTCCTGGTCCCTTTGACACAGGATGTGTCCCCTGGTGACTCCAGGAGAGGTAAGGATCCTGTAGGAACCAATACACCCAGGCCCTTTCTCCCTGCTGTCCTAAATGCACTAAGGACCTGGAAACTGACCCAGCAAAGCTGCAGGGAAAAAAGTCTTAGCTGTCCTTTCACCTCAATACTGACACCCTATTTTGGAAGGATCTGCCTACTTCTGGTCAAACTTGTGTTTCTAAAAGCCTGAAGAAAGTCCCAGATCCCTGACACAAGTAAGTGAAGGTTGACAGCACAACCAAGAAGACAGGGAAAATATTACAATAGCTGTATATGCAGTATATTCCTGAGAGAATGGAAATGAAGGTAGGAAGAAGGGATACAATCAAGAAAAGGACTTAATCTAAAGAGATGGTAGGTAATTCCTTCAATTTCCTCTTCCCCTATTTCTGTAAATGGAACAGTGATCTATTCAGTGGTTGAAGCCACACGTGAGAGTAATTCTAATTGGTCTTTTTCCAGCATCCACTCTGCTCCACCCCATTGCCATCAGCAAATTCTCTCAAGGGTACCGTGAAACCTTTCTGACCTCTCTCGCCACCTATCTAAACTCTTTTTTCTGCTTCTGCTCCTATTGGAGATCCGAAGTAATTCAAAATCTGTGATCTCCAGTTGGAAGCTCTTTTCAAACTTTTTTCTTTCAATTCCTAGATGCTTGCTCTGAAGTTGGCCATGCTCCCAGCTTCCTGCCTTTGTGAATGCTTCCTCTGATCCATATTGTTTTAACTCAGATGTACTAGAGCTTACACTGTATCTAGATGTTAGAGAAATAACAAACAAAATATTTCAAATCTTGTAAAGAAAATAAAAACTGGTGTGGTTGAGTAAACCATACACATCTATTCATGTATGTATGTACTTATATGTATTTTTTTAAAGTGTGTTTATATGCATCAGTGTATATATATGTTTTGTATATACGTGTATAGATCTGTTTTTAAAACACACATCTGTGTTTGTAAGTCTTATGAAGAGTAGAATATACAACCTGCAGTATTGGTGAGAACACATGTGTGTCATTTCGTGTCATTCCTACTGTCACATTCCCTGCTGCTCTCTACCAGACTTGGCGGCTTCAGACTTGAACACATGAGTGAGCACAATCCCCTTGGGTCACTGGGGAGGAGCAGTGGTCTCACTCCGTTCACAGAAGACAGCTCTGGTCATTCTCTAAACTAGGTTTGCTTTGCTCATCAACATGAAAAATGTTTAAAGATTAAAACTTCAGTCCATTCTTGTTTAACCCAAATAGTATTTTGTAACATTTTGTAAGGCATAGAATAGGCTGAATTAAATATGAAGCTAAAGAGATTTTTAGCAGGAAATTCTGAAAAATACTTAACTGAGGCTTCTTAGCTTTCCAGAAAAATCTCACCTGCTTCTAGAGCACGTAGATAATACAATTGATTTTAGACTGAAGAATGTGAAAAAATCTAATGTATCCATCAGGCCTAATTGCATCTCTAAATCTGTGCCAATCATTTCTTGTACTCCAAATTATTGCCTTAATACTGATAAAGTTAATCCAAAGCTAACAAATCTAATTATACTTAGTTTATTATAGTTCGTATAAAAATGGTGAAAAATTAATATACTGGCTTTTTGTTAATTGTTAAAGACACTTTGCTAAAATTAATGACAAAGGAAAGCAGTTCAATAAGAATAATGAAAATGGGCTAATCTCCTTAAGCTCATACGAGTTGTGAGCCTCTGTTCTTTTTGCAATAATGTAAACATGATTAGAATTTTCAAAAAGAGCTTAAGGAGAATATCCTCATTCCTTTTTCTATTAAAAAAATGTACTAAAAGTCTAAGCAAAAAAGAAAATGTGTTTAAAGGCATTCTCATTAGATTCAGGTTAAATGAACTTACAGAAATCTAACTGAGAGACAGACCTGAATCCAAATCTTAAGTCTGCCACTTAATAGCCATTTTTTAATTTTTAAAAAATGGACAATTTTTAATTTTCTCAAGGTACTACATATTCATCTATAAAATAGAAGATTAAAACAGTGCACAAACCACCACATACAAGCCATGTCATTGCTAAGTGCCTAACACATACTAATCATCCAACTTCTAGCTTGCATTATGTCATTTGATGCACAGTGATGATAATTTGATAAAATATAACATGGTATTTTATAGTGTAAGACCCGCTCTTGAAATTAAACTTCTTTGCGGAAAACATCCAGTTTGGAAACCATAATATAAAAAAAAAAAAATTTGGACTAGACCAGAGTTAACTTTATCGATGAAAAACAACAACAACAAACAACAAAAAGGCAAAGCAAACAAATTAGACCTCCAAGGGCAAAAAATAGACAACAATAAATATGCAAATATTTGTAATTTACAAGAGTGGTACAGGTATACACTTTAAGTCAGTGGTTTTCAACCTTCCCAATGCCGCGACCCTTTAATACATGAAAGGT
>NW_006293001.1:7252234-7252724 GCF_000327345.1 Myotis davidii
CTTTTTTGTGTTCTAAACCTTGGCTAATAATCAAATCAATAATGGATTTCTCTTTCTCCAGCTGTTAAAAAACAACTCTGTTTTTTAAGTAGAAAGGGCATATTGAATATGACTCAGATTTTATTTATTGGGAACATGTAGAATTTATTAAAACAAATTAATCTGACACAATTACAACACAGTCATTTCCCCAGTCTTGGGTTTGTAGAACACTAGTCATCTTTTCTGTTTCCAGGATAATCCTGCTGACTCTATGAGTGTCTCTCCTCTGGGTGGCCCATTCACCCTTGGGCAATGTCAGTAAGAAAGAGGACCATTTAGGCTAGAAGTCGCCCACATTGTCTCTATCCCGGGTTAGCTAATTCAACCCATGGACCAAAGAGCACCTGCACTTGTTTCTACACCATGTAATAAAGCCCTGCTATTCATAATGGTTTCTAGACCAGCAGCATCCTTCTCTCCTGGAAGTTTGTTGGGGGCAAAAATCTCG
>NW_006293001.1:7252889-7262603 GCF_000327345.1 Myotis davidii
TTCGATTTTATCTAATTCCTAATTAAATCTAATTCTGAAGAATTAAATTATGTTCTCTATCAAACTTAAGAAAAATGAAGTAGGGATATTGGGAATATGAAGTGACCTTATTTAACTAGATTTTATCTAATTCCTAATTAAATCTATTTCTGAAGAATTAAATTATGTTCTCTATCAAACCTTAAGAAAAATGAAGCAGGGATATTGGGAATATGAAGTGACCTTATTTAAACAAGGCTACCAACCAAATGGCAACAATGGATATTCATATAAAATCATTGAAATGATCACTTTTCTGTTTTGGCACGTATAAATCAATCATTTAAAACAACACAGAATGAAAGCATTAGTCATGCTTTGTTTGGGTGAAATTCTGAAATTACTTTAAAACAGAAGTATTTGTTCTTGCCAAGCAATAGCATTTTTATAATTAATGGCTTGTCCTTATTTATTTAATAGTCTCTTCATGCTGATGTTTTATTTACTGAAGAATAAGTTCTGAGACCTTAGTTTTTAAATAGGCTACTCCTTTTGCATTCTTACCCTGCACTCCTCCCTTTAAAGTAAAAAAAAAATTAAAAATATTCCCTCCTTTTTTTGTTAACCTTTACTGTTGACGGTATTACATATGTCCCCCTTATTCCCTATTGAGCCCCTTTCTGATTTTTTCTGATTATATGATCAAGAGAATGGACTGTGAGTTTTAGCTTTTCTGACTCATTTTGATTCCAGATGTTGCTCTTGCCCAAGCCATGTTTCTTTCATTTCTCTTTCCTCCTTATATCTAAGTACTGCAGTAACAACCTTATATATAAACAATATCAAATACCAATTAAAAACCCTTTGCTGGTAAATTGTAAAAGTTTTGTGGATTGCCTTTTTCCCTTTTCACCTCTTTCTTGTAGGTATTTATAGATGTCTCTCGGGATTTAAATTATTTACACACAGTGAGGTTTGTTAAGATATAAAGTAATGCAAGTATTTCCAGAGCAATCTGGATATTTCAGTTTTAACTTTTGGAAAAGCCTGATTATATTTATAAATCTTCTCATTTGTAGTCCCTATGGTCAGGTTTTTCTACAGTCACTGTAGCAGTCCAGGAGAACTGTTATTGAGGGCCTGTTAGGTTTTTATGTAATGACTATTGGTCCTGTGCACAGACTCGTGCACACTGAAAGGAAATTAATTAGGAGAAATATTTTAATATCACTATTCACCCTTTCTCTATAATAGAAGTGTCAACCAAATTCACGATTGACAATGACAGATCAAAACACACGCATGCAATTGGCACCAGCGAGAGCTTTATATGTATCCTGCATATGTGAGTCAACTTAGTCTTTTATATATAGAGAATAAAGTTGCTTACTTAGACATGCTTTCTGATTTAGCTAATTTTTTTCCAGCCCAGTGAGGCACCCCAAATTCTCTTTCAGGTAATTGTCAGCAACACAGCAGTAAATATCAACATAAAGAAGATTATTATTATAGATCTCACAGGGAGAACAGAGGGTAAAATATTAACTGTAGCAGTGTTAGGGAGAGGAAGCTGGGTGTTGCTATGTGAGATCATTACCTGGCACCCACAGGGACTGTTTTTGGGCTGGGCTGTGGGCCGTATTTTGCACCATAGTGTCTCAGCAGCATTGGCTGCGATTTGGTGGGCTGTCACTCTGGGGTGGTGGTGGGGCCTGTGGCCCATTTCGGGGAAGCCAACTGTTGCTTTGTCAGTGCCAGGTCTGTGAAGCTGTTTCTTTGTAAATGCCAGTGCACATCACAGTAGCTCCTGCATTGAGCATCTGCCCCCTGGTGGTCATTGCACATCATAGCAACCAGTTGGAAGGTGGGAGGGACACTTAACACATTAATTAGCCTTTTATATAGAGAGACTAGAGGCCCGAAGCACAAAATTCATGCAAGAGTAGGCCTTCCTTCCTCCAGCTGCCGGCACCGGCTTCCCTCTGGCAACTGGGACCTAGCTTGCTTCCCTCTGGCTGCCTGCAGGCACCTGGGATCTGGGCTTTACTCCGGCCACTGGCAGGCACCCCAGACCTAGGCTTGCTTCCCTCTGGCCACCGACAGGCACCTGGGACCCAGGCTTCCCTCAGGCCCCAGCTTCATGGGGAAGCATGTCTGGAATGACGTACAGACAGACATCCAGTCTAAGTATCATATTACCCTTTTATTATTATAGGTTATATCATCCTCCATGAATATCTCCCAGCTCAGCAAACTCCTACTTGTAGCTACATGAGGTTGATAATTATTTAACTCATTATTCCTAATTAACCAATGCTGTGAATTTCCATAGTGGTTAATCTCTTTAATATGACCAATTCCCTTTAAGGGCAAATCATCTAGTGGAAATGGAATTGAGTTCAGAGGTCACAACAAAAGGCTTTTGGTCCTGAATCTTCTGTTTGCTGACTCAGATCCTACAAGGACCTACTTGAGCTCCACCTTTTTTTAAAAAATTTTATGGCAATGTCAATATTGAATGAACTCAGAGGGCTATTTTGAATGGACATTAATGTTCTTAAATAATTTTTTTCTTAACCAGTGTTTAAGGAAATCTAAACTATTAGCTGTTTTCCACTGCTTTTCTGAATCAATGTTTAAATAAATCCAAACTATTAACTGTTTTCTACTGCTTTTATTGAATCTCTGTGCATTTTTCTCCATACCCCTTTAATATGTAAGACAAATGTGTTTCACTAGTTATTTTATATAAATGATGTAAGATGGTTTTTCTTCCTGTTCTGATAAAAGAGAAAGAAAAAGATCTGCCCTTTTACAATTTATCTATACTCTCTTGGTGTTTTCAACAATTTCACTCAGTTGTATTCTTTTTTTTTCTCTAAGATAAGCCTCAAGATTTAAAATAAGGCTTAAGAAATGATTCTACTGTGAGGTATCCTACAAAGCTTATAACTCTCTATGATGGGGAACTTACACTGTATGTTTATTTTTTTAAAATATGGGCAAATTTTCTTATCTTGTACACCTGAAAATCTCCATATTTGGAAGGAGAAAAAAAGTACTGACACAGTTTCTTTCTTATGGACCAAACTATATTGAGTGATTTAGAAGTCTTTACTTGTTTTTATGCCAATAAAATGAGATATAAATTCAACAGAATGCTTTTACAAAGGAATGGAGGAGTATTTGGAAAGATTAGTAATCAGTGGTCTACTTGTATAAGTGTACTTCATTCTTAAAGATGTGGCCAGGATGCTGATGGAAAATCAATAAGTGGAATTTTGCTTTTCTTGTTTCTGAAATGCATAGTTTACATAGGATAGGCAGAATCTTTTCAGTACTGCAATATTCCAGAGATCCCTGTGTGATTTGGTATTAAGGCTTTTTCTTTTTTAAAAGAAAAGAAAGGTAGATTCTAAAAATGACATTGACATTTGGTTCATGCATACTGTCTCAGTGTTTACACTGTACTTTTTTTTTAAATACTCCAGAGTGGAACATTTTGACATATGAGCTTAAAGTTCTCAGTGTGAAAACATAGCTATAAATAGTGTCATAGGAGGTTTCCTAAATAAACATTCAGATAAACAGATTAGAAAGACTGAAAAGTGATGGATTAGTTGTTACTTAGTTCAGGCACTTTAAAGGAAATATATACTAATTATGCTTTCAGCTGGGTCAATAACAGAGAGAAATTTTAATTTATGGGATTTATCCTCTAGAATAGGGGTGCTTTTTTTTGTAAATAAAGCATAGCCAAGAAATTCTATTCAGTATTTACTTGGAAATTTGGTGAATATAATATAAACAAATAAATTCATTTTGAACAAGGACTAAATAGATCCTTTCATGTAGCTGAGAGCAGATTATTAAGCCTTTTGAAGTTCTTTAAAAATATTAATGCTTTGATGGATGAGATAAAATGATTTTATTTTTTAAAAAATATATATTTTATTGATATTTTACAGAGAGAAAGGGAGAGGGATAGAGAGTTAGAAACATCGATCAGCTGCTTCCTGCACACCCCCTACTGGGGATATGCCTGCAACCAAGGTACATGCCCTTGACCGGAATCGAACCTGGGACCCTTGAGTCCGCAGGCCAACGCTCGATCCACTGAGCCAAACCAGTCAGGGCGATAAAATGATTTTAATATGAATGGATATGACATGATTACGTACCACATATGAACACATTAAGAATTTGATAGGATGAGAGTTGGTAAAAGTCAAGAGAAGAAGGTACTAAAAAAGAAAATTAAAATTATGAAAAAAGCTCTAACTGGTTTGGCTCAGTGGATAGAGTATCGGCCTGCAGACTCAAGGGTCCCAGGTTCGATTCCAGGCAAGGGCATGTAACCTTGGTTGCAGGCACGTACCCAGTGGGGAGTGCAGAAGGCAGCTGAACGATGTTTCTTTCTCATTGATGTTTCTAACTCTATCCCTATCCCTTCCTCTCTATAAAAAATCAATAAAATACATTTAAAAAAAGAAAATTATGAAGAAAGAAAATTGATCATTCAGTTTAAAGTATTGTTTTGAAGGCCTGTTAATGAAACATTGAGCTATATGTAACTTTATATAAGTTTTTGTTACTGGATGATTATTTTAGTTACTATACAGAATAGCATGTCGAACTTTAAGATCATTATTATTAGTAACATAAGGGACAAAAGAAAAAAAGAGTATTAGGAAAGGTGTTAGGATGGGAGTCAGGAGAATAGGGCGCAGTCTTGGTGCAACCTATGACTTTGAACATGGTGCTTCACCTCTTTCTCCTTTCTATGGAGACTAGTAGCTATTACAATTGCATTTGGCTAGAAATAACAGAGAACTAGATATATACTGGCTGCAAATGAAATACACGTTTATTTTTCATATTTAACAAGACGTCCTTAGATAGTTATCCCAAGGCTACTATAGAGACTCAAAAATATCATGGGTGCCCCAGGTTCAGTCCAGCCCTGCAGGCATATGTCACACATAGGCCAGTCAAAACAGCAACAGGAGAAAAGCTATATGCACTCTCTTATCAGGAAGGAAAATCTGTTTAGTGGTCAATGGCCAGAACATGGGGACTCTTAGATTAAAAGAAGAACAAAAAACAGAATTGTTCATGATTGACTTTGACCAAATTTGATTCAACACTTGGCCCAGAGAAGTATATTGACTGCCAAGAAAAGAACAATAGATTTTTGAATGGCCTACTAACAGTGTCAACCACAAGGATCCAATAGACCCTAAAGAAGGAGATTTCATAATTATGTAAGGGGTTCTTGGAGTTATTTAAACTGAGGTTTAAGGACAAAGGTCTCCAGACAGTCAAGTCTACCATCTGAGGGATAGTCCTTCACAAGACTGCTCTCACATCAGACACCAGCCACAAATTTGGAGGTCTTCAGGGCCACCCTAACTTCAGACCAGCTGGCTACAAATTTGGAAACCCCATGGACCCCCTTGGGTTCAATAATTCACTAGAATGACAAAACTCAACATATGCTATAGTTAAAATTATAGTTTTATTATAGTAAAGGGTAGAAATTAGAACCTGCTAAAGGAAGAGATATACCTGTATAACAAAGTCAGGGAGGGGACAATCATACAACTTCCACTAGTTTTCTTCCCTGGAGTACTGGGTGGTATTGAGAGGTGTTAGCTTGACACGCAGACCGACAGGGCAGAGGTCCAGTGGGAAACAAAGGAGGGTGGAACATAGGCAAGGGCAGACATGGCAGTTTGAGCACGCCTAATCACAGCAACCGACCATGCTAAAGTGATAGAATGTTTTTGGACTCAGAGCAGGAAGCATGTGAAACAAAGGGATGGCCTGCAACAGGGTGAACTGACACAGAAACAGGAAAGTTCAGGTCCCTTCCTAGGTGAGAACAATGAGAGAATTGATCAGGTAGCCACATGGGTAGAAACAGAGCAGGCTTGTAGCACATGTATACCCCTGACTGACTAGCTTCACTGGAAACCCATTATTTGGGCCTGCTCCCCATGTGGGGAGCCTAAATCTGCTTGCAATAAATTTTCCATGCTTTTGCTTAAATCTTGTGGTTCACAGTGCTCATTCTTCAGTCACAAGACACGACCTCAGGGGGAAAAACCTAGGCTAGCCTTTCAGGTTATCAGTATCACCTCCTCCCAGCTGCAATTCAAGAATCAACATTTAGTCTCAATGACTCAAAGAGTATTGCCAACCTAAGAAGTTCACTTTAGCCTTTGGTGCCTGGAGTTTTGACTGAGGCTCAATCATATACTGCCCACATGGCTGACCTTTAGTCTTCAACACCTCCTGGAAATCAAGGGTAATACCTTTGGTTTCTAGTCCCTCCAGAAGTCAAAACCGTGTAGTGGTGATTTCTAAGCTCCCTGCATATATCACCCTGGTAGAATGCCTGGTAACCAAAGGCCTCAGGCAAACAAAGATACTCCTATCAGGCTGCACAATTAAGGGACCTAGAGATCACCTCTCAGTAGCCAGGGGCAAAGGACAGACTCTCTTTGGGTTAAAGGTAGTCTTCCCAAAGGGATTGAAAAGAAGTTCTGAAGCAGCTCTCCTATAATTCTGGCATACAAATCACTACCAATTTACAATGTTATGTTCCTGCCTAATATAGAACACTGCTCTCCAAATTACCTCTATACGTTTTTTAGACCTTGAACTGTTCTTCCCACTCACATTGTTCCCTGTGGTGCAATCAAGTGTCTGCCAACAACACCGACCTGGAGTTGTATGAAGCATTCTTAGCACCAGAAAACAACTGCCATTTCACCAGTGTTTCTGCATTGAGCCAAGCCTCCTCAAGGTCAAGAGGTATCTCATCCTTTTCATTAATTCACCCCACCTTGGCCTCGGGCCATTCCCCATCATTCAGCATTGCATCCTGGATTCTGCTATTCAGCCTCCATGAGCTGGGCACACAGATTGCAGGAAATGATCTCTCACTAGATCAGCCGTGGGCAAACTACGGCCCACAGGCCGGATCTGGCCCATTTGAAATGAAAAAAACTATTGAAAAAAAAGACCATGCCCTTTTATGTAATGATGTTTACTTTGAATTTATATTAGTTCACACAAACACTCCATCCATGCTTTTGTTCCGGCCCTCCGGTCCAGTTTAAGAACCCATTGTGGCCCTCGAGTCAAAAAGTTTGCCCACCCCTGCACTAGATCAACCTGAGCTCTTAGCTGTGCTGGCTCAGTGTCACCCCTGCAGCACGTCCTTGGTCTTCTCAGTGCCATACAGTTTCCCAACCTCAGATGCCATCCTGCTGTTGCGATTGCTGCTACTAGTACTGTAACCTTCTACATGGGGAGCAGCCACATGTGTCACCAAATCTTTCAGAGGTCATTTTATTTCCCATATGGCCAACCTGTTTGGTGCATCTTCACATTAAAGTCTTTGCCAAATCCCTGAGAAAGAAGGAGAGAGAATTCTGAGTCTCTATTTTTTCGGGGTACCTACAAAAATTATGAATTAGGTAAAACTGAGACCCAGTTAAATGTCTGTGTGAAAGCCCCAGCGGTAGTGATTGGCGGAGCCAGGACGGGAATCAAGATCCTCCTAACTTCTTTCCCCGATTTCCCTAAGCTGCCTGCCAAGGTGGATTGGATCTAGCAGACTTTGCTGCATGAAATTTTCTGCTTGTACGGGCTCATGAAACATCGGATCAACAGTTTCTGTGGCTCTGTTTACCACAACCAAAATCACTGTGGGAGGAATCCCCATCCTATGATTCTGGGACTATAAACCTTTCTTTAGATCAGTGACCTAATCTAATCTTTTAAATGTTAAACTCTTGAACCTTTTCCATTTTATAAAGTCACTGGGTCAGGCTCCATCAGCCTGCTTTTACCCTTGATGGAATTACAGAGTTTCAGATATTTAAAGCAGCCAGGTCTCTTTTTACCGCTGAGAAAAGGAACTAGAGATGTAGCAACCATACCTAATTAGCAAACAAGCGGGAATTGGAATCCAGGTCTTATTTTTCTCTGCCTACTGTCTTCAAAAGGCATGTTTTAGTTTTCTGTGTAGAAAAGGAAAACAAACTAGAAGTCAAACTTACCAGAGACTCATCATCCCTACTAACTCCCATTCCTGCACCCAACACCCATTCATTTTTGCTCTAATAAATGTATAGGCTTTACCGAAGATCTGTATCTCAGTATGGCCACATGACTAAGCTCTGAAAATGAGAAGTAAGTGAAAATATAGTTTTTTATTTCTAGGACGTCTTCTTCAGAGAGGTGGAGTGGACCCTTCTCCCTTTCCTCCTTTCTGCTGCCTGCAATGCAGATATATGGCCGGAGCTCTAGTAGCTGTCAGGCCAGGGCCATGGAAGTGGACACATCAAGCTAGAGAGAACTGAGAAGATGCCATACCAGCCCTGGATTGCCTACCCAGGCGTGCGTGTTTGTGTGTGTGTGGGTGTTTGTGTGTGTGAGAGAGAGAGAGAGAGAGAGAGAGAGAGAGAGAGAGAGAGAGAGAAAGAGAGAGAGACATTTGTCTTAAATATGAAATCTAATTACTCTTGTTTGGGTTTTGTCACATGCAGCCAAACCTATCCAACTGAATATCTAGGTTGAAGGTGAATCTAAAAGGACTAAACTTGAATTGGCTAATTTTTTAAAAATTTGTCTTTTACTTCTCAACCTATATTTAATATCTCCCGTTCAGGAAAATATTTCAGCAAGTTCAAGTTCTACTTCTCATTTTGTATTATTCATCATCTACAACCTACTTTCAGTCTTAATAACATATGATTTTGTATGAATATTTATTACTTCCTGAGTAAATCTTGACTTCCCAAATAGTTGTAATCTTTTTAAGACCAAGGTGCAACCACTTCTTAGAATCACTTATAGTTTCTAACTCAATACTAAGAACACATAAGCCTCTTAGTAATTACTTGGAGAATTGTATTAAGTGAATTATTGATTTATTATCAATATAAGTTATTTATAATAGTTAAAACCAGCAAAATGTGTACATGTATTTGTCTGTGTGTAGCTCACAAAGTTGTGAGGAAGGTATTAGTATCTTTGTTATGCATAACAATAAAAATCAGAATCAAAGAAGTTCATGACCTGCACAGTAATCTCCTAAGAATGCTCATCCTGCCAGAGATAGAACTAGAACAAACCCTGGCCCTCAGGATATGGGCTTCCCACTGACCCCTGCTGCCTTAAATTCACAAATAACTTTATGCTTTCCACTCAGTATGGCATACCTTAGGTAGTGGTCCTGCCATTAAAATAATAAATATCATAATTATTTCATACTATAGGCCCAGTGCACGAAAATTTGTGCACTGAGGGGGGTTGGGGGAAAGGTCCCTCAGCCCCGCCTGTGCCCTCTCACAGACTAGGATCCCTCAGGGGATGTCCAACTGACAGCCTAAGCCACAGTCTGGCTTCCCTCTACAGGAGGCGACCCATGAGCTTATCAGGGGATCGCACCAGCCAGCCAAGGTGGGTGCCAGCAGGCAGCCCCTCCACCCCCGATCGTCATCCCCTCCCTCTGCCTGCTGGCACCCACCTTGGGGGGTGGGGAAAGGTCCCTCAGCCCCGCCTGTGCCCTCTCACAGACTAGGATCCCTCAGGGGATGTCCAACTGACAGCCTAAGCCACAGTCTGGCCTCCCTCTACAGGAGGCGACCCATGAGCTTATCAGGGGATCGCACACGCCAGCCAAGGTGGGTGCCAGCAGGCAGCCCCTCCACCCCCGAC
>NW_006293001.1:7264443-7278646 GCF_000327345.1 Myotis davidii
TGATGGCCTCAGTTTCCTATAGACTCTTCAGTCTAGAGCAGCCGTGGGCAAACTACGGCCCGCGGGCCGGATCCAGCCCGTTTGAAATGAATAAAAACTAAACAAAAAAAGACTGTACCCTTTTATGTAATGATGTTTACTTTGAATTTATATTAGTTCACACAAACACTCCATCCATGCTTTTGTTCCGGCCCTCCGGTCCAGTTTAAGAACCCATTGTGGCCCTCGAGTCAAAAAGTTTGCCCACCCCTGCATTAGAACTTAGCTAGTTTATGTAAAATTACTCTTTAGTCCAATATTTTAAGTAGACAGTGCCCTGTGGTTTCAAAGACTTATTGCAAGGAGGCTCTTCTTAGAACCTTAACTTTCATTGCTAGTTACTGCTGAGAGCTTACAGCAACATGGATTTTGTTTGTTGTGGAAAATTGTCAGTGCTGGAAGCAGAGAGGTGGATCAAACTTTACCCCTAACTAATTAGATGATCTTGGGAGTCTTTTCACATCTTTCACCCTGCATTGTCTCAGCAGTAAAATGCTCTCATTTTGTTGGTACTGATGGTTCCTTTATTGCATGATGAGCAGTCTCCCCTTCAATTCTGACATTTATAGATTTTAGGATAGTAACAAACATAATCTAGATTCTAGGATATATAGCAAGCACAATATTTTAAACAAAAATATTTTCATATAAAATTGTAGGAAACCCAGAAATATACAACCTTGGATATATCAGTTTTAATAAAAATAAATAAGACTACTTATTTAAATATGAACAAGTTTTACAAAATATCTTTGTAAAATATTTATAAACTACTCAGTAGCCCTATTATAAAGCAGGAAAATCCTATATAATAAAAGAGAAACATGTAAATTAACCCAGGCGAAGAAGCCGATCTGCTGACCAGCCTGCTCTATGGACCTGTTCGGGTGGGTGGAGCAGAGTCTGGGGTCTCTAGCCTGCAGCCATTATGGAGGGTTAATTTGCATATGCAGTCGTCCAGCGGCCTGGGTCCTGAGAACATCCTCGAGACCCAGGCCACTCCTAGCCTGTAGGCCCGTGCATAGGCCCTGAGCGGCTGGGTTCCCAGAATGCCCCTGGCCACTCCGGCCTATGGGCACAGTCGCCAGGCAGATGTTCCCTCCCTGTGGCCATTGGGTGTGCGCTGGCGCCAAGCAGCAGCCTGGGTCCACACCCCCCAGCCCAGGCCTCCACTTGCAGGGCGAACAGGCCAGGCCTCCCCACGATTGTTCATGGGGCAAACAGAACAGGCCAGGCCTCCCCTCGATCGATCATGGGGGCTAACAGGCCAAGCCATGCCTCCCCGATCCCAGGCGAAGAAGCCGATCTGCTGACCAGCCTGCTCTATGGACCTGTTCGGGTGGGTGGAGCAGAGTCTGGGGTCTCTAGCCTGCAGCCATGGGAAGTCTACCTCTCCCTAGAGTTAGGAGCACCAGCCCAGTCCACCCAGCGCCAGGTCCTGACTGTGGGGGTGAGTTCCTGCAGGCTGGGGTTTGATCCCTAGGCATTAGCAGTAGGAGACCAGTGCCTTTGTTATTGCTGTGTGTCCAAGTTTTAATTGGACAAATGCCTGGCAGTCCCAGGTAGCAGCTTAGCAAAATCTTTTAGGAGGAGAATCTGTCTGGGTTTCCTCAAATTCCCTCAGCCACTGCTCATCCCTCTGTAAAGGCGCAGAACAAGTGAGGCCCCTTAAATAAAAATCAGAGGTCTCCAGCAATGGTGGGCCTCTCTCATCACATTCATTTGGACTGGGTGGCATTTGAGTATTTATCTAGGCATCATGACAGGGAAACACAAGCTCAAGTCATGATCTTTGCCCTTAAATAATTCACAATGTTATTAGAGCTAGTGGCTGATAAAATCACAGTAATGACATCAGAATGTAAGGCAACAATAGGCTGGGTTCCCAGAATGCCCCTGGCCACTCCGGCCTATGGGCACAGTCGCCAGGCAGATGTTCCCTCCCTGTGGCCATTGGGTGTGCGCTGGCGCCAAGCAGCAGCCTGGGTCCACACCCCCCAGCCCAGGCCTCCCCGCGATCACTTGCAGGGCAAACAGGCCAGGCCTCCCCGCGATTGTTCATGGGGCTAACAGGCCAAGCCATGCCTCCCCGATCCCAGGCGAAGAAGCTGATCTGCTGACCAGCCTGCTCTATGGACCTGTTTGGGTGGGTGGAGCAGAGTCTGGGGTCTCTAGCCTGCAGCCACGGGAAGTCTCCCTCTCCCTAGAGTTAGGAGCACCAGCCCAGTCCACCCAACGCCAGGTCCTGACTGTGGGGGTGAGTTCCTGCAGGCTGGGGTTTGATCCCTAGGCATTAGCTGTAGGAGACCAGTGCCTTTGTTATTGCTGTGTGTCCAAGTTTTAATTGGACAAATGCCTGGCAGTCCCAGGTACCAGCTTAGCAAAATCTTTTAGGAGGAGAATCTGTCTGGGTTTCCTCAAATTCCCTCAGCCACTGCTCATCCCTCTGTAAAGGCGCAGAACAAGTGAGGCCCCTTAAATAAAAATCAGAGGTCTCCAGCAATGGTGGGCCTCTCTCATCACATTCATTTGGACTGGGTGGCATTTGAGTATTTATCTAGGCATCATGACAGGGAAACACAAGCTCAAGTCATGATCTTTGCCCTTAAATAATTCACAATGTTATTAGAGCTAGTGGCTGATAAAATCACAGTAATGACATCAGAATGTAAGGCAACAATACAGAGAGGAACAGGGGCAATTGCTAGGGTGATTTTCCAACAATTAGTACAAAGAGTATGTGCTGTGAATTAAATTAAAAAAATAATATGTTTGGAAGTAGCTGCTTCATGAGTATGGGATCCCTTCCTATTTTAAAGGAAACTGAGTTCCATGTGAACTGTGTAATATGCTATGATATCTGAGGCACAGGGCAAGGGAGGCCCTAAGTGTACTACACTTTGATATTTGAATCATTCTTTATTGTTCAATGTGATTTATTTCTGTATGGCTCAGTTTTGTAATAGTTAAATTACTAGAATAATATATCTTGCTATAAAATATTACTAGAAGAGCAAATGATCAGGTGACATTTATTGTTATTTTCTATAAATGTACATGATCTCTGGTATGCCAAAGTGATAGGTATTATAGAAATATTCAGATAGGGAGACCTACAGGCTTGATTACACGTGAGGCTTACTATCACAACACAAATTTATTGCTTAAAAAATAAAAAAGCAGGGAGCCAACTAGAAAATGAACCAAATATAAGTCCTTGAAGGGCAAATGTAAAGTAGATAAGCTTTGCTATTACAAGAGCAAAAAAAAAAAAAAATCAGATGCAAGAATGAGAAGCACACTGCATCACTCTTAAGTTGCTGTTAAAGAAAAAGAATGATATACTATGAAAATACTTAATACAGATTGTAAAGAGATTTGTTCAAAGAGGATTTCCTAGAGTAGGTGGTATTTCAGTTAATTTTTTTAAAATGTGAAGAGGTTAGCTAGATAAGAAAAAGGTGTAGGGGTCCCAAATTGCAGAGGGTGCAGGCGGGGCTGAGGGACACCCCCCCACACCATGCACGAATTTCATGCACCGGGCCTCTAGTAGTAAAATAAATTAACAACATAAAAATAAACCCGTTTTTATATGTATATATTAGAACAGTGCTTGTTATTATCATCATTTTCATGAATACTCTTTCCTCATTAGGAGCAATATAAAGTAAATAGTCCAACTGTAATAAAAAATTTCTTCAAACTGAGATTGCAAGTTAGTGGATTTTCGAATGTGTTTTTTGGTCCTTCATTCTGGTGTAGCTTTGGCCTCTACAAGGACACTAGCGAGCCTTTACTGAAATATTTTCCTGAAAATCAGTTGGAATGACAAAGAACATTAAAATTGCATGGATTTTCCAGCAAGATTGTCTCTTTATGTATTTAGTCATGAAATATATAACATTTTTTTTAATGTGCTTCAAGTCCTTGAGTTTCTGCATTGGTTACCTTTGTCTCTCATTTCTTACTCCTTAGTAGCAGTCTTAATCAAGCCTTCAGTACTTAAATGTGTTGTTAAACATTTTATCCCAGATTATATTGTTACCGGCAATGTCTACTCTCAGTTCTTGAGTTCAGCAAAGAAAGAATTCGGAGCCAAGAACTCTAGCACAAGAGGAAGTTTATTTAGCATGCAAAGCGAAAGTACTCTCAAAGAGAAGATTGGAGAGGACTGCTCAGAGAGCTGCCTTGTCCTTTTAGAAGGAAAGTCACAGAGAGGCAGAAGAAGTGAGCCAGCTGGGCTGTGTGGACTCAGGAAACAGGTTGCAGAGGCAAAAGAAGGGCGCTTGGAGACAGGTTCAGGGGGTTAGCCTAGAATGAGCTGCTATTGCTCTCTGTTCCCCTGGCTACAAGTCTCGTGGTAACAAACATGACCAATGCAGTAACCCTTGGAAGAAAAAAGTGAAGCTACATGCCTGAAGAAAGAAGGCACTGGTGTGTTCTAGGGAGAGGGAATCCTTTGTCTTATGGGTTCTTATCTGTTTTGGGGAGATCTCAGGGAAGGATCTTAATAGAATATTCATCAGCTTTCTAGGTGTGTCCTTTCATATGCTGATTCATCAAAATGAGCACATAGGGTCAGGGTAGAAGTCTTGATTGGTTGGCACTAGAATAGGGGATCATTGGTCATTGCATCTGGTCCTGATGCCAGCCATGGAGTTGCTTCATCTGGTTTTGCTGATTTTCTGGGCATGAAGCTGAAACACAAGTGTGGTCTAAAAATTATCCCTGTCTCTGTGGTCAACAAACCTGAGGCTTTGTTCCTAAGGTTATTTGATGCAGATCAGAACCTCATTGTCCTGATGGCTTAATGCTTAAGGGAATGGTCCTGCAAGGGAGAAGGAGGCAGGTGAGGGTGCTGGATGAGGCCAGTTTGAATTAGCTGTCTCAGTTTCCGCATTCCACTTGCCAAGCAATTTTCCTAGCTTCTTACTATCCTGCCTCAATATGCCTAAAACATATCAAATATGTATTGCATCATTATTTTTAGTATATTTAATCCCTATACAGAGTAGGATTTTTAAGATACCCTATGGTAAATTTTTATAAAGATTTCAAGGATAACCAAATTCAGAACAAAACTTTGATCTTATTATAAAAACTATTCATATCAGAAGAGCAAATGAGGGGAGTACTTGCATTCTGAATTGGAATGGTAGTAGTCTTAAACATGAGTGAATAATAACAGTGTCTGTATGACATAACCAAATGGATAGTGATATAACTAAACTCAAGATAAATAAAGTGTTAGAAGTAGAAGAAACTAAGAAATAAAAAAGCCTGGCTGGGTTGCTCAGTTAGTTGGAGCATCATCCCATGCATCAGAACTATTGAGGAAGCAACCAATAGATTCTCTCTCTCTCTCTCTCTCTCTCTCTCTCTCTCTCTCTCTTTCATTAATTAAAAACACACACATATACATATCCTCAGGTGAGGATTTAAAAAAAAAAAGATCATGCCCTAACTGTCTCTCTCAAAAAAAAAAACAACAAAAAAACTCTCTTCTCCGGTGAGGATTAAAAGAAATAAAGAAACAAAAAAGTAAGAAAACTTTCTTTTTACAGTAGGAAATTGAGACCCAGCTAACATAAATGACTGCCTGAGGAGAGTGCAGTCATTTAGTGGCAAAACGTGGACTGAGGGGACCCTTGACTACCAATCAGTCATTCCATTTTATATACCTCCAAGAAAACCTGCAAAACCCTAAGGCTGCATTCCACTCTCAGCTTCACCTAACAGTGAGACCTGGCAACAATCGAGGACCCTGCTGGGCCTTCATTTTCATCTGTAAAATGATAAGGCTGAACTAGACAAGAGCGTAGATCTTTTTTTAGCCCTAAACTGCTCTGATTTCTAGCCATGGTTCATTTTTCTTAGTAATATAAACCAGATCTTTTTCTTGGGCACAATTTACACTTACGATTTTGGAACTATAGCTATGAATATGAAGCTCTTAGTCATCAAGGCATTTTTTTTAACACTTAAGCTGATGCAATTTTTAGAAATTCAGAAAACAAATTTTGCAGTCACTTTTTCTCATGATTGAAAAGAAGGTAAAAGGACAGATATGAGAGACATAATTATATGGTACATTTAGTCAACTAGTGTGCAGGTAAAAATGTCAAGAAATGACGACATCCATCAGGCATTTTAACTGTACTCATTTCCTCCGTGGGATCAATGTTTATTAGGAGCATGATCTCTGGTCATAGCCTTAATTCAAACTCTGCCCCTTTTACCTGCCAATGATATGACTTTAAGCAAGTGATGTCTCTAAATCTTAGTTTCCTCATGTGTGAATGGGAATCTGAGTAGTACTTACCTCATGATGGTTAAGGAAATAAATGGCAATAACGTAGATAAACACTTAGTATCAAGCTTGACATGTAGAAAATACTTGAATGTCTTTTCTGAGTAGTTAGTTCCTATGCCATACAAGTTGTAAAATAAGTTGAACATCGCTCTGTCTATAATGAGGAGTGATTGGGAAGAAAGACAGCACCAAGTAGGGAAATACCTGGCCTGGTGCCAGCTCACTGAGGGAGTAGGTAGAGTCTAGGTGAATCAATGGTTAGATGGACAGATAGCTATCCAGGATAACACTAAGGATTGTTTCAAAACCAGTACTCTTGGTAAGAACCAATATTATGCATGTAATCTGCCTAATGTCTTCCACCTTCATATTCCAAACTCTTAATTTTCTTCTTTTCCCTCCTACTCAACTATGGAGCTGGTATTAATAAAAATGAGTACATGAAATGAGAAATGAGTATATGAAATACATTATAAATTTACATTTCACATTTGATTTTATTGCTTATCCATAAAAGTCATAGCAAATCTCCCATAAAATATTTTTGCATATATGCCTGAAGATTACTTTAAGCTTATCCCTGTTTTTCTTACCAAAGTATGAAACTACACTGCTAGTCGAATTATTTTTTAATTACTTGCCAAGGTAATTATACCTTTAGTACATTGTGTTCTTTCTTGGTATTATGTTACATGTCTTGACATTTGTCACCATAAAAAGGATCATGCAGCTCATTATATAGCTTGTATTAAATAATCACACATATGATATAGGGCAAGGAAACACAAGGTAAGAGGCATGGGCCTGCCTTCTGAGTCTTCTGTCATAAAATAGATGACACAACAATGACATAACATGTTGAGTGATATACAAATCCAACTATGTATGATAGACTTATATTTCAAGTAAATGAGCTCTGCCAAGGCAATGCATAAAAGACTCCTGTTATGTGTAAGTGTCCATTTTTAAAGTCACAGTTTCTATCTGATCTCTCTGGGAAATCTCAGGGAAACATTAACCCTTTGAGTGCCAACCAATATCCTAGGAACTATGCCAAAATTGCCAAGGCATTTTTGCCGAGTTTAGGAAAAAAATTATGAATCGCAAGTAAATGAAGTTACATATTCAAGAACTTAAGTAAACCTTTACTACATTTGTTTTCATCTTTGACATATATTGTTTGCTGATTGTATTATAAAATACTAGCAGAAAAAAATTTGAACAAAACATATAATGTTAAAATAGAGGGACACCCTTCTCCAATATCTTCCACAAAATTGTCATCTTCACAGCAAGAATTGACATATTTAACAATACGATCATCACTAATAAAAGCAGACTTAGAACTGGACGCCATTTCGAAGCTTTAGGGCTACAAAATCTGAGTAAACTTCATAAAATCGTAGTACCTGTAAAAAACCAGGCAGATAAATGCCAGTGGTCAATTTTAGAACTACAAACATTCGGCATCATAAGTAATCTGCATATAGGTACCATCTGTCAATAAAGAGTGAACTATTAGCATCTAATAGTGACACTGCAGGAGAAGCGTAATAGCGCTCCCGGTACTTTTGGTGAAAGACAGGAGGAACGCAATCACGCTCCCCGGCATTCTAGGGGTTAAGAGATGGAGAAGACACTGGAGCAGATAGTTACTGAATGTATTGATTTTTGTGCCATGGCACTGTGCTCTGGGAATTTTGCACACATTATCTTACATAAATTTCACCACTGTCTTATAAAGTGAATGTTCTTTTTTTAATGTATTTTTTATTGTTGATAGTATTACAGATATCTCTCTTTTCCCTCCCTTATACCCCATTCTCCCAGCCCCAATCCATCCCTTTTGTATACTTATATACAAAAATACTATATCAACCAAAGGACTTGTATGCATGCATATAAGCCCAACCAATGGACACAGACAACAGGGGGAGGAGAGCATGAGTGTGGGGGGTGGGGGTTTATGAGGGGATGAGGTCACATATGCAATACCTTAATCAATAAAGAAGTTAAAGATTGAAAAAAAACCGGGGAAGAGACGATATTGCCAAATCTACATTAGGGGTTACAGTGTTCAGCAGAAAAGAACTCGAGCAATCCGATAGGAGATACAGCGTGGTGCTATGACTGATGCTATTTACCATATGGTGTGTTGATATATTCTTTCCTTGGGGAATGCACCAAGGATGAAAGGAGAAAGGGATCCTTCAAAAGTGTACCAAATAATCGTCTGAGCCTGAATATATGTTGATGATACTACCATGCGCAATGACTCCATGAGGATAATGCAATACCAAACTTTTTGAATGTGTGTTGTGCCATTGTCCAGCTATTGACATCAGCCAAATATGAATTATTTCAACAGGATGGAATCTCCAAGGATTGCTCCATGGATGCCAGGGACAGTGTAAAAGGGACACTAACCAAATGCTGCTTGTTTGTGAATTGCTGTTTTTATAATTATAACACAATAACGCTTCACATTTTCCAGGTAATCTGAGAGACAAATATCATAAATAAAAATATACAAAATAAGGTATCTCCACATGGAAGGATTCAGCAACATTGTCAAGGACATATTTAAATACGTAATTATGGAATAGTCACTTACTCAGAGGTTAGATACAAAGAAAACTAATTCTTAAAATTTAGCACAAATGAGGCATCAGAAAAGAAGCAGCTGAACTCTCTTGTAATGACTGAACAAAACACTTAATTTTTTAAATTTAAAAATGCTTATGTATGTATGTATGTATGTATGTATGTATGTATTTATTTATTTAACTACTAGAGGCTCAGTGCACATATTCATGTACAGATGGGGTCAGGCCTGTCAGAAGGAGGAGACATCTGAGGTTGGCCAGCTGGCCCTCCTCGATTGGGGCCGATTGGGGTAGCGGGGCAATTGGGTGCTAGGCCAGC
The DNA here is from genome assembly GCF_000327345.1 of Myotis davidii. Classification (NCBI taxonomy): domain Eukaryota; kingdom Metazoa; phylum Chordata; class Mammalia; order Chiroptera; family Vespertilionidae; genus Myotis; species Myotis davidii. The sequence continues at coordinate 7,273,721 of NW_006293001.1, forward strand.
CATGGGTAGGGGCTGTGGGAGGTTGGCCAGCCGGCCAGCCCCACTCCTGATAGGTGTGGGGGAGGCCGATCAGGGACTTAGCTTGCTGGAGGGAGGAGCTACAGGCTGATCTAGTTGGTGGGGGCTGATTGGTGATGGGGGTGGGGCTGGCTGTGGGAGCGGCTGTGAGCAGTGGGCCGGATGGCCCCACCCCCAAATGGGGTGGGGGAGATAATCGGCCTGGGGGAGGGGCCATGGGTGGTTGGCTGGATGCCTCTGCCCCTGCTGGGAGTTGGGCGTCCAATTGGAGGTGGATCTGGCTATAGGCCGATTGGGGTAGTGGGGGCCCATCGGGGGTGGGGCCAGCCTGGGGGAGGGGCCACAGGCAGTTGGCCAGCTAGCCCTGCCCCTGAATGGGGTGAGGGGGCCAATCTGTGTTGGGGCAGGTTGGGGGGAGGGTCTGTTGGAGGTTGGCCAGCTGCCCCCACCCCTTGATTGGTCCGGTTTGCTGGCCGCAGTGGGCGTCATAGTGACCTGTCATTCTGGACGTTACGGCAGTTCTGGTTGCTGGCTGTTTATATATATAGATAATGTACAATAGTGGAATGTTCAGGTTTTTATTGGAAACAATTATTGTCAAGTATGGAAGCTGAGGGCATCAAAAATGTAAGGCCCCCTTGGGGAGATTAAAGCAACATAAAGAGGCCTTTTTGAACCTTTCACAAATTATACTCTTTAACTTTTCTTTAATTTCAATTAAAAAATGGTTTTATTTTGACCAAAATATTTAAACTCAAGAATCGCCCTGATTTATTAAAGTCTGAGGCTAAGACAGTGAGGGAATATTCAGCAAAGCATTGTAGAAACAGATATAGTGAGTGAGTAGACTGTCCTTCATCCTCACTAGTCAATGATGCCCTTAGCTAGGAAACTTCCCTTCACTGCAACTTCTAGAAGTAATGAGCAATCTAGGCATGCTTTTCTTTTCAGGGAGCCATTTAGAAATAATTGTTTTCTTGTGGAAAAGCTGACTTAGTCCTTACTATGTACAAGGCTTTTGTAGATAACACTGTGTCTCTTTTACAGTGGAAGCCCAGGAGGTGACAAGGCCTGGGAAATGGAGGAAATGTGCCCTTGGTTCAGGACACAGCCCATTTATCATTTCAGAGCCCATCCCCTAAAATAAGCCATTTGACTTCACATTGTAGATCACTCTACATTGTAGAATAATAGTATAGAACCTACTGCCAGAATTACTAACAATATATGCTGTCTAGCTATATAACACACACAACTCTTTTTTTAATCTGCCCATATAGTATACCACAAAGTTAATTGTAAAGTGAATTTGGAGATGGATTATGTGATCAAAGATATTTTAATTTAAACACTTTATTTTGTAAATTTTTATGAATTACAAACACTGGCCAATGAGTAGTTCTTGTTGCCAAGAATGTCATTTTTCCTAATAAAAAAGTTACGGATATTTTTACTTTCTCCACTAAAACCTTATCATCATAATGCAAGGTAATCAAATGCATGGCTACTGAACGGAAGTTACTCGGCCTGATTGAAATTTTATGTTTGTTATATATTACTTAATATCTAAATTATTTGATTCTAAAGGTTTCTATAAAACAGAGAAGCATTATATCTTATTTTTCAGGAACAAACCAGTATTTGACAGGACACAGGCAGCCCTGTTTTTTCTTACTTCTCTTGAGAGGGCAGAATACAAGAGCAGAGAACCCTGTGTCCTGCCCCTGATTATCAAGGTGACATGGACGACACTCCTTCTGCAGTCCAGAGATGCCTGTTGCTGTTCTTTGGTAGCTGGTATAGGAGACAAGGGGCATGTGTTTGTTTCTCTAACTCCCCCAACACAAATTAACAGTGTGCGCTTTTCTGTTGCACATGAGCGGACATCACTGGCTTGACTGGAGACCCAGAAGAGTGTGTAGTGAATTCTCATCCTTGGAAAGGAAGAGCCAACCCTATTTGCTGCTGTCACCTTCACAGTAGTTTTATATTCACTCTAAATCTTTTTCGTACTATGAGACTGCACCTCCATTTAATTACTTTGCTCATTTATGAAAAAGGGGAGGGGGGGAGACCTCAATGCACCCAGTAACTTGTTTTTTAATGTTTATTGTTTTCTGCTTCAGAATGTAAAGCTTTATTTATGGCCCGACTGACTTACCAAGTCATTTAGGAATTTAAATAGGTTCAGGAGAGATAATACTGGGTTCTGGTTAAAGTCACAATGCTCATTAGTTGTCTTGAACTTTTTACATCTTGTCTCTAAATTTGAATGAAGGGAATGTGTGGTACTGTGAGAAAGATAAGTCTTAGGATCTCAGGAAAAAAACACCACCACCTGCCTTTAAAGCTCATTTTGAAAACACATGGCTTAGATAGCATAACATGGAGAGAAAATAAAAAGAAAAATCAAGGTCTACACCCAGTTCACTAAACTTTGACGCTGATTGTGGTTTTTGTAATAATTTAATGCAGTCTACTATAGGAAATTCATGAGGTTTAGTGATTAATTGGGGCTTGCTAATTGGGCCGTATAACTAGTTAATATCATGGCTGGGACTAGACCCCACATTTCTAGTGGCTGAATAAAGTGGGTTTGGGATTGGATGGAATGAGAGTTAGAAGAATTTATGAAGGAAGAAAGGGTAAGCATTTCATTTCTGTTCTGAAGATCTGAGTGACTCATACATCTTTTCCAGAGCAGTGCCAATGACTGAGCCTTCTTGGCATAGGAGGGAAATTGAGTTTAAATACAACCAAAATTGGTCTGTCCTGGCAATGTGCTTTTCAACAGCAATTGTGGAATATGGGACCACGGACAACCATCTGAATCACCTGAGGTACTTGTTAAGGATGGAGATTGTAGGGCCTCTTGCTGTCTTGTTGAATCCGAATCTCTGGGATTCGGATTCAACCAAAGAATTGATATTTTAACAAGTTTTTTAGTGATTTATGTGAACACAGGTTTGAGAAAGCACTTGAGAAGAAGCTGAATTAAACAGGAATGATATTCCCCTTCCTGCACAGGATCTGAATATATCTTCTTTTTTGAAACTGAAGGGAGAGTGGCCATATTAAATTGATATTAGGACAGTGGCTTTAGTCATTCAGAAGCCGTCTTTTAAAAGTTAAAAAAAAAAAAGCCCGATCGGCATGACTCAGTGGTTGAGCATCAACTATGAACCAGGAGGGCATGGTTTAATTCCCATTGAGGGCACATGCCCAGGTTGTGGGCTCAATCTCCAGAGGGGGATGTGCAGGAGGCAGCCAGTTAATGATTCTCTATCATCATGGATGTTTCTATCTCTCCCTCTCCCTTCCTCTCTGTAATCAATGAAAATATATTTTTTTAAAAAGTTTAAAAAATTAGAAATAGAATTAATTTGCAAGACTAGATATTATACTTGATTATTTTCAAATAGTGTTCAAATGAATGTAATCCTTTGATTTAAATATTGGAGTTGTCTCTTATTATACATGGAATTTTTACTTGGTTTTGATAATTCAAGGCCATTTCAAGGATATATGAAGCCCTATGTATCATTTGAACAAAGGAATCATTCTTGAAGTTTTAAATTTTGAACAAAGTGAAATGATAGTGACAGTGATGAGTAAATTGATTTTTGGCAAAAATCTGCTGTCACTCTGCATGTTTCTTTGTCGTGTTTTTAATAATGCTATCAATGTTTTTAAAGCTTCATGCATTTATATCTTACTTGCTTCCAAGATATTATAATGGATAATGAGTGCGGTAATTTTAATGTAATGGAGAAATTATATAAACTAAAGAGGTATCTTGGGTACTCTGAGAGGTATATTTAGTTTTGTGCTCGTTAGCAATTTTTTTTAAGTAATGCAAAAAAAATACATCCTAGTATTAAAAACCATGTTAATTTTTAGATCTGCCTTTAGTTCTTTAATTATTTAGAGAGCCTTTAATAGTGACCTACAAACAAGGGTATATCTTCTAGTGAGCTTAGGAAATGTGGTAATTCAATCTCCCTCTTGGAGACTCAGAGTACGCATTACCAAATCAGTCTTAAAGAAATCCTACACTAAAACAGAAACCTGTTCAAGTTTTGAATCTTAGTTCAATTGTTAAACACGTTTAGTTTCATAGGTATAGACTTTTACTTTTTATACATAACAATATCCTCCACAATAATTTTATTTTAAAACTATTTTGGAAACTGTTAAGTTACATAATTCTCATTCTACTAAAAAGAAACATTCTATTGCAAGAGATAAATTTCTCCTTGGTAGGGTATCACATTGTAAAAGAAATTCACCATGGAGGAAAGGAGACTTTTAAAGGGGACATTAAACAGCACAGCAGATAGGAACTTCAACAGAAAACACAGAATGATTATTTGCATAATCCTTTCTTGTATCTGCTCTCAATGAACTTACCTTAAAGTATAATTATGTACTGGTGATTCTATAGTGCCCCCATGTCTTCATGTCGTTCAGATGGAAACCTTTCTAATCATGTAACTTGATACAGGACTGCAGCTCCAACCACCTAGGAACAGCGTTTCCCCTTAACTCTCGTTGTTCAGTATCATTTCTGGCAGTCAGGAATTTCACAGGCCTCAAGGAGCACACAGAAGATTCTACTCCCTGAGTGTTCTGTGTTTCTGTTTGAAAGGCAACAAGCACCAAAGAAAGGATTGAAACTTAAGGCGGGAAGAAGATACCGTATTTGCCGGCGTATAAGACGATTTTTTGGCCCTGAAAAATATGCCTCCAAGTGGGGGGTCGTCTTATACGCCAGGTACACTTCAGATAGACTGCCCATAGTGCTTGCCCCGTGCCATAGTGGCCTCCCGATGCCCGCCCACTTCATTCCACATACCGTTCAGGCATCAGCAGCGCTGCTGGGTGTATGCTCGGCTGTTATGCGATTTT
>NW_006293001.1:7278966-7285933 GCF_000327345.1 Myotis davidii
TCTTCTATCATTGACAGTCCCTCTAGGTTGTGGGCTGCTTGCCTGTGTTCCTGAGAAGCATCTACGGTACCAGTCTATAGAGTGTGTTTTCTTTAGTGAATTACCGGTATGTTTACCGGTAATAAACTTGCACTGTTTTATGTATATGTTTGATTACATACAGCCTTGTGACAGTTTTCCTGCATGTCATAAGCATTTGAATATAAATTAAAATGTTAAAATCAAATCTGATATTGTTTTACCTTTTATGGGGTGTGTGGAAGGTGTGCGGAAGAGGGGATACTCTTATACGGCGAGTATATAACAAACTCTGTATTTTGAGTGGAAATGTTAGGGGGTCGTCTTATACGCCCAGTCGTCTTATACGCCGGCAAATACGGTAAATCTCGCTTGGATCACACCCAGGGCACTCACACAGAGCTGGGCTGCATAGCTTCCTCTGAAAGCACAGGGTCTCTGATCCGGTACCTGGAGTCAGCCCCCAAAGTTCCAAACTGTGAACGAGATTCTTTAACATAGACCTTTCTAAGATCAAGAGTAGCTGGCAGTTCTAATCAATCCTAGGAATTTCATTACTACTCCAATGGCACTTCGGAATTTAAGCAAGTTTTCTTTTCAGTATACCTGCAAGCATGAGAAAGCAAAACATACAACCCAATTAAGTGAAAATGACAGACTTCCTAATTGAGTAATTGGAAATGGTATTTATTTACTTATTTTAAATTGATCTTTATTGTTGAAAGTATTACAGATGACCCCATAGGTTTTTAGTTTTTGGTGTTTTGTTTCTTTTTTTTTCCTCATTGACCCTCTCCTCCCTGCAACTGCCTTTCCCAGGCCTTCACCACACAACTGTCTGTGTCCATGGGCTATGCACATATGCATATACGTTTCCCTGTTAATTTCTCCTCCCCCCCACACAACCCCTATCTTCTCTCTGAAATCCATCAGTCTATTCCATGGTAGACATTGGAAATTTTATAAAATCACAATTATGAACACAGTAGGAGATAAGGAAGAAGAGAAAGAGAAAAATCCAAAATCAGAATAGAACTTAATTTTTGAAAGAAAGGAATAAAAATATATCATAGCCTAGTTGTTTCAGAACCATAAATAAAAAGAAAAAAAAAGGTCATATTATGCTGATGCAACTTGAAAACATTATAGAATCTAAGTGTTGACTGTTACCTCATTATGTTATTAGAAGCCTATAATGAATATAAAAAAATAGGAATATTAAATTTGGACAGTCAATATAGTAAAACCATAGTATAAGTAAAAAATAATAATGACGATAAACATAAATGCAGCCCTAGCCGGGTTTGCTCAGTGGATAGAGTGTCAGCCTGTGGACAGAAAGGTCCCAGGTTCAATTCCAGTCAAGGGCACATGCCTGATTGTGGGCTCCCCAGTAGGGGGCATGCAGAAGGCAGCTGATCAATGATTCTCTCTCATTATTGATGTTTCTATCTCTCTCCCCCTCTCCCTTCCTCTCTGAAATCAATAAAAATATATTTAAAAATAAACTAAACTAAACATAAATGAAATTAGTAGAAACAAAAGTAAAGGAAAAACAGAATGATTCAAATGAAGGTCATTCATTTACATTACTAATAAGGATAGGCAATTAGTATAATGTTCTTTTTTTCCTCTGGGTGTCTGCTTGATAGTGAATTCCTTCACTTTAATAACATTCCATAAAAATATAACAGTGCTGTTGTTTAGAAATATTTCTAAAAAAGTAACTTTGCTATGCTACTCAACCTTTTAATTGGAGAGCATAAATCCATTTTCAATTTTTAGTTTTTGATGTGCTCAGCTTATGGAAGGCCCTTCCAGAAAACACTTTTCAGATTTGGAGTACTTCCTTTCTTAGTTCATTAAGGATTAACTATCCCAGTCCATTAAACTTTCCACAAACTGTAAGCATATAAAACGAAGCAAGACTTTATCTTTAGAGTCATGTCTCACCAACCTAACAGAAGTTGAGATTCATGAGTATTTAAGGAAAGCCTGTCTGCGTGTACATCTAGAACACATCCACCTATTGAGGTCACAGCCTCCACTTTGCACACAGTGCTTCACTTATCTGGGACTGGACCCTTTGTTGTTAATACCGTCCTTGATGTGATCATCTGGGAGGTAGCATCTCTCTGTTTACAGCAACTTTGTTCATATGTTTCAGTCCAGGGGTTACAGCCTTGATGCCAGAAGGAATCCTCCAATGACTTTTGAACAGACCCCACTGGTTGGTGAAGGATGCTTGTGTCTGGATGCCTTAGGTTAGAGGGGAAGGAACATTGCTAGTTGCCTGTTAATTAGAAATAATGAGGGAAAGGAAATTAAATCCTGCTGTCTCCTTGCCCTGATTCAAAGAGACATTGATCAATTGAAGCTTCTAACTGTTCCCTCTAAAATTATCTCAAATCCTTAATGATGCTTACTCAAGTTCCTGCTCCCAAGAGTTTCCCACTTGTAATCTCTGCTGTGTCCAAAGGTGATCTATGAGTCAAAAAAGATGGCAGGTGGGAGGTGAGATGAGATGCAAAGACACAGATTTATCCTGAAAGTAAATTCAGAAGAAAAAGGAAAGCTTTTTAAACTAAGAAAATGAAATATTCATATTTTACATAAATATACTCTGGGTGTCACTTGATTATCCCAGGAAACTGCTTTTGGTTTCCATTAAGTAGATTGAAACATAAAAGGTATAAACTTTTATAAACTATTTAGAATATTATTGAATTTTGTTTGACACCAGAGATGACAGCAAATGTGATTAATTGCCACTCATAATTGCAGTTTCATTCCAGTGGTTATTGCTTGTCAGTATCAATTAATAGCTCAACCAAAACCTCATTCATTCCAGAATATTAAAGAATGATGGCTTGTGGGAATTATGCTAAACTAGCACTTTCAATTAGGTTTTGAATTTTATAGGGTACTGAATAATAGTTCATGAGTTTATAATAGTAAGTGCCAGTGAGTTATTGTTGAATTGTAATTACTATAATTATGTGTGTTTATCTGGAGAATTGTAATTAGTATTGTCTTCAGGTTTAAAAATAGACTATTGTACTTAATTTTTCTTTTAATGTATAGTTTCTGAAGTCCATTATATAAAGGAATGTGCTTCAAAATTAATCAGTTCCAATAATCGGGCAGAAGTATAACGATCATGACTCCTGGCTTATCCAGGAGGAAAAAGATGGAAGGTAAACAAACTGAGGTATTATAGTTCAAGGGATAAATCTCCCGTACATTCTATGAGTAGTCAGAATTCTATGTTTGTTTTCTTTCTTTCATTTCATAAATAATCGCCCATATGAGTTTATAAAAACAAAAGTATATAAAAGAAGGTACACCTTCCTAATTGAAAGGATTGAACCGTGAATTTCGTTTTACTTCCAGAATCTTAAAATTTTCTTACGAAATTTATTTTTTTTCCACAGAATTCAAGTTTCCATCAATCCTCAGAATTTTAGAGAAAGCATATAAACATCAAATTTGATTCCATAAAATATAAGCTGGGCACTTAGTTATCTCTCTATATAAAAGCTCAGCAACCACAGTGGGAGTGCCGCTCAGCAGAAGCCAGGCGCACAGCTGGCGAGAGCAGTGGAAGCGCTAAGGAGCTGCGAGCCAAGCAGTAAGGAACAAGCAGGCAGGCAGTAAGGAGTGGCAGGCAGGTGGTTAGGAGCGAGGGGTCCCGGATTGCGAGAGGCATGTCCAACTGCTGGGTTAGGCCTAATTGGTCCTGGATTGTAAGAGGGCACAGGTCGGGCTGAGGGACACCCTCCCGCCCCTGTGCATGAATTCCATACATGGAGCCTCTAGTACTATATAAAGTAAATTTAGCATTGAAATAGTATCTTCAAAAAGTACATTACAGAGCCCTGGTCAAGTGGATTAGTTGGTTGGATCGTCATCCTGTGCACCAAAAATGTTGCGGGTTCAATTCCTGGTCAAGGCACATACCTAGGTTGTGCGTTTGATTCCCAGTTGGTGGCATGCATAGGAGACAAGCAATGGATCGATCGATCCGCCGGCACAGGATGACAGTCAACCAACTGAGCCACTCCAGTTGGGCTCCTTTTTCCACATTACTGAACAAGTAGCATTCAGAAAATAAAAAGGAAAAAAGGAAGGGTGATATGATCAAATGAAGTGAATGTTGAAAGAAGGTCTGGCTATTTTGGAAACAAAGCTTGTCCCAGTTCATTGAGTTGATCCAAATGACGAGGTAGTAATTGTACATTAATATGATTAAAAAAAGAAATGACTAGATTAAGTCACAGGCTTCAATTTCACTTTATCTGGATTGCTGGCTTGGTTTATTGAATAATTGCTCAAATGGTTTCAAAATTTTATGTATTGAGCTCAAATTATGTTATCTTTTACGTTACTGTTTCTTCATTGATGAATTAAGTGCATTTATCGGTGTCAATGTAAACGAAGGAAATGTGGAGAACATAAAACTAGATTAGGAATGTATTTGAAGCAGGATGACAGAAATGGAAGAACAGGAATGTTATCTCTCTTGTTCTAGATAAATTTCTTCGGCAAATGCTGCTGGAGATGCCATTAACCATTCTGGCAACACATGCCTCATGCTGAAAACTCTCTGTCAAAGGAAAGTTTCAGTTATGGGCTGTTAAGCCGTGTCTCCCCTAGCAACGCGTGCCATGTGTTTGTTTTTTGAAACCTAAGTACAGAATTATGATAGAGTGCTTCTTGAATTAAATGGCCTGGGCTCTACTCTCATCCCCTCTCTACTTACCAGCTCTGTACATTATAGAAAGTGGCTTTATTTCTCTTTGCCTTGGTTTTCTCAGAAAATTTGTAAAATGGGAATGACGGTATTATGTCATAGACTTGTTTTAATTATTAAGTATACAGGTAACACATAGAAGAGTATCTGCACATATTATGGCCTAAAATAAAAGTTGTCATTATGCTATTGTATATATATATATATATATATATTGAAATGCTGACTGCAGTCTTGGCTTAAGCCTGAATATGAATTTTCTCAGAACACTGATATACTCTCATTAATTTCAGCCAATCATTCTAGCCTGTCAGTTTGCTCTAGGAGCCTGATGCTGTTTTACAGATTCTAGCCATGTGAGATCTGCAGATATGACAGGCTTGCCTTTACATTTTCATATAAGTCATTCGTAATAATGTTCAGCAAGACATAGCTGAATACAGAGCTCTTTGGCACATCAGCAGGGGTCTCCTTGCCCAGGTGAAACCGATGCCCTAATCTCTCACACTTTACACAGTGGTTCAACCAGCTTTGCATCTGCTTAACCAGATTATCATTCCGTTCACACATCTCTATTGTGTGTTTGAGACTCTCGTGACAGATACTGTGGAATGGCTTCAGAAGTACATTTTATAAAAATGACAATGCCTTTCTACAAGTCACCACCTATTGAAGTTTAATATAGGCAATCTGTAGGTTTACTCAATTATCTCACTCATTGCAGAATATCTCCAGCTATATCCCCCACATACAAAGAACAAAGGCAGGTGAATCAATGGAATAGTTATTGTTATTATCATCATTATTATAACTTGACTGTCACAGCTTTTCAAATAATTTAGAAACAGGAGTTCACATTTTAAATTTCTAGGATACATATGAAGTACATCTGTATATCTCTTTGTTTGGTAGTTGCCCCTTCAACCACCTACAATTATTTCTAAATAATCCTATACTTTTAGTAAACCCTATAAGTAAAAATAGCCTTGCTGCCCCTGTGTGATGGTATTTATCCTTAAACTCATATCACAATTTGTAAGAAGTTGCTGAAGAGAACGGCAGTAACAAAAAAAAACAAAAAAAAACAAAAAAATCTTACCTCTCATTCTCTCATCTACCATTATCCCAGGTCCCCAGGACCACCAGGCTTAATGTCCTTAGGCACTTTGATCATGTCCTTGCCTCCTCTTTCCTTTCTTCCTTCTCTCCTCATACATTAAGCACTCTCCTCTTGAATAGCCATCAACCAGGTCATATAAACAGCTTGTGAAACTGATGGTTCTTTGATATCAGTAAATATGAAATCTTAATAACTTCAAAGAGCAATTATGACAGTCCTTCTTTGTCTTTGTAGAATATATAACACTTTCAGCATCTCTGTACTCGACTCTTCCCACCACAATCTATATATATAAAACCCTAAGCAATTGTTACAACTGAATGACTCAAGCGGGTGATCTGCCCCCTGGTAGTCAGTGTGCTCCCACAGCCAACCACCCACGGCCAGCCAGCAGCATCTGGCGTCTGTTCCTTCTGCACCCAGCCTGGAGACTGTCGCTTCCTCTCCCGACCCCACCAGGGCCTTCGGGCCTTCGGGCCTCGGCCTGGGACAGGGAACCAGGGGTGGGTGGTGGCGGATATGGCCCCTTTCCCAGGGAGGCCAAGGGCCAGCTCCCTCCTTGGGGTCGGCGGCCAACCTCCAGTGCCCCATCCTTCACCCTGGCCAGCAGGCCCTGATCAGCTTGGCCCTGATTGGTCCTGATCACCAACCAGACCTAGGGACCCCATGCGTGCATGAATTCGTGCACCAGGCCTCTAGTATTCAGCGGTTAATTTGCATACATACGCGCAAAGTGGCAGAACGAAGACTGAAGGCGGCTCCAGCCGGGGCAGCGAAGGCTTGAAGGCAGCTCTGGCCAGGGCAGTGAAGACTGAAGGCAGCTCTGGCCGGAGTGAAGGCCTGGGTAATGCTTGGTACTAGAAGAACTTGCATCACAGGAAGATGACTAAACTGAAACCAAGAGACTAGAATTCAAAAACTGATACTAACAGTATCTCAGTTACATTGAAAAAGTTCCTTCTTTGTCTCTCAGGAGATATATATATATATATATATATATATACACACACACACAAACACACACACACACACACACATATATTTATATATGCCATGCCCTCCTGGTTCATAGGTTG
>NW_006293001.1:7286544-7291998 GCF_000327345.1 Myotis davidii
AGAGGCAGGCAGCAAGCCCCCAGCCCATTCAGGAGCCCCATGTGCGACTCAGCCCAGGGTGGCTGGGCCGGGCAGTGAAGGCTTGAAGGCGGCTCCAGCCAGAGCAGCGAAGGCTTGAAGACGGCTCCGGACATAGCGAAGGCCTGGGCCCTCAGTGCCGGAGGATAACCGATGCCGGCAGCCAGGGGAAGGGAAGGCCTATTGCACAAATCTTTTCGTGCAACAGGCTTCTAGTATATATTTGTATAGGCTAAGCAACCAACTGACTGGCTGACCTGCCGACCGGCCAGTAGCTATGACACGTACTGACCACCAGGGGGCAGATGCTTAATGCAGTAGCTGCCGAGCTGTGGTCACTTGGCAGTGGCGGTTCTTGGGTGACACACCTGGAATCACAGAGGAAGGAGCCCAATTCCGGGTTGCATCACTCAAGAACTGCCCTCCAGCAATCCGGGACCCCTCAGGGGATGTCGGGGAGCCAGTTTCAGGCCGATCCCCACAGGCCAGGTTGAAGGACCCCACCAGTACATGAATCAGTGCACTGGACCTCTAGTTCATTTATAAAATGAAAGATGGGACCAGATTAATAATGGTATAATGAGGAGGGCAGAGTTTGTCACCCTAAAATATGCCTTTTGAGATATTATTTTTTAAGTTGGTTATTTTAAGAAAGAAAAGACTGAAAAACCTTTGACCCTCCCCCTTTACCTGTCTAAAGGAATTCAGATGAAAAATGCTGCTTCAGGAAGGGAGACTTAGCATGTTCACTTTAGCAGATATGAATTAAATGTGGTGGGAAAGAGGATCCAAGCAAGTCTGTTTGTTAGATTCCCTTCCATGTCCCATTGTTTTTGGTGGCTCAGCAAGAGTATGTTTGCCACACATGAGGGTTTGCTCTTCCTTATCTTCCTTATCTACCTGGGAATTGCCTACTCTCCATTTGACATCCAAACCCTTCCTCCCTCTCCTTAGTTCAGCATTTATTGACATGTAAGCCCCAATTGCCCAATGCATCCACAGGTCTGATATTCTTATGGAATCCCTATATGTACATACCTAATAAATTTGGTCATTTCTTCCTTTTAATCTGTTTCATGGTCATTTGATTAATCCAGCCAATAGAAATTAGAAAGGTGGGAGGAAAATTATTGGTTTTGCCTGTACAATATCAATCAATTATAAACAAACACCTTTATTTTTATTTTGATCAGCACCTGTATAAAGTATCAGAATGATATGCTGAAACTTTAAAATGAGTTCCACAATAAGGTCAGCAATAAAGCCTTGTTTTTAGTTCATCAGTCCAAATGCATTGATTGATCACTTAACCTGTGCTTCGTGATGTCTTTCATAATGAATATTTTTCTTTTCCTGACTCACCTATACCTCTTTAAGCTCAAACACTGATTTATATATAATATAGCAATATTTTTCATATGGAATATGGCTTCAGGGATTACAAATACTGAAATGAATTCCTACAGGTCCTAAAATGTTTTGAAAATATCAAGCAGCATGCTAAGCTTACTTTATTCAAGAGCATTCTTAATCAATAAAATTAACTTTGAATCCCCATAGTAATTTTCTGAAAAATGTTTAAAAAGTCAAGCAAGATGTTTCCTAGTGATCAAAGACAACAAAATCTGCCCCTATAGTCCTGTGAGACACTTACCTTTCCAAATGAGTATATAAAAAGGCTGCATAATGAAGCAATAAAATATTTTCTTTATCTCTCATACTCTATTCAGAGATTTATTATTATCATAAACCTTAAGCAACAGAAATGCCAGGGAAAGATTTTCTTCTTTATTTTATGAGTGCTCAGCATTCTGTTGGCATGTGAATAGTCACTCTTGTATGCTTGTAAAGCACAACATTGATTTGTGAAAGGGGCCATTTAGATATTACCTAGTTTAGCTCCCAGATTATCTCAATGGAATAAGAGGAAAAATTGCCTAATGACAGAGGTGAAGACTTGGCTAATGAAGAGCTTTAAGCCTACCCAAGGACAAATCAAAATGCAATGGTATCATTAATAGGTTGTGTTCATGCTATGAGTTCTTCAGACTCATGTTCCCTCCATTAGTATTACTTCCCTGATGACACATTGAATTTTAAAATGCCACTGGAATGATGTATGAGACTGGGATTTTCCCTATCGGCATCAATATCCTTAAACAAAAATTTCCTTTTGGTTATTCTTGAGAGGAAAAACCTCCCCTTTGAAAATCAAGCACAGATACCTTCCGCTTCTGTAATTGCTCTGGAGAATGGAGCCCCTGAAGTCAGATGTCCTAAGAAGAGTTCTCTTAAAATCAAAACAGGTTCTGAAAGAGGTGAAGAAACAAAATAGCCTGGGTTGGAAGGTACTTAGGCTCATGAGCTTTAACATAGTCTTTTTTTTTTCTCATTTCAACATGTTTCCGAAAAATCTCAGAAGTTAAAATTTTGTGACGCTGTGGAAGTTAACAAGTACTGAGAGTTCTGGGGACATTTGGAGGACAAAGATGCTGCTTTTTACTTGCAGCACTCTGATATTCAAGCCACAGGATGGGATGTGTATAATCAGAAACCTAATAATATAGTGGGAAGCAGTTCCCTGAGCAGAAAGAGCAGAACTTACAAAAGGAACAGATGGTGATAAGTTTGCGGTAATAGGGCACAGCACTAAATAGTCTTTGACAGAGCTGGCCCCCAGGTAGCCTGGCAGTGGCGGGTGTAAATAATTTTCTTACATTGCTCACTGACTTGCTTTGCCTACTAAATAAGTCTTGAGAGAATGAATTCCGTTGGCAGCCTGACTTGCCTTTCTCTGTTAATATCAGATGTCCTATGCTGAATTTGTTTAACCCTATGATCCCAATGGTGGTCTCAGGACCCTCTTTCCAATATTTCCTCTCTTCAAATGCAGTTTTATAGAAAGCAGGTAGTGCCCTCTTTTTAAATTTTGCACAATAACCAGGAAAACCTAGAGAAGGGAGTGGTTCTCAGCCTTAACTGCATAGCAGAATCGGGTGGGGAATCCCGCCTCCCCTCCTCCCCCTTAAATATTGATGCTCTGTCTGCACCCCAGAATAATTAGATTTATAGAAATATCTAGACTTCTCTCCAGCCTGAGCAGTCTGGACATAGGTAATATTTTCAAAATGTTAAAATGCTGATGTTCCATATGAGTTGATCACCTCTAGGTGAAAGCCCTCCAGAATAGGAAGCTTTTTATCCAGGCTGTAGTAACTGCCCCTTTGAGGCCCCGCTGAAAAAAAAGAAGGAATTAAGCCAAATTGGAAGCTATTCTTCTCTGATGCTGCAGTACCTTGGGCTTATTTTGTCATAGTGCTTAGCCTTTTTTATCATAATTATGAGTTTCTTTCTCTCTTGCTCCCACTCATAGAGTGTAGGGGCTATATTTTAACGTCTTTGTCTTGCAAGTTCCTATCCTTTACATAATGCATTCTTGAAAGCTAACTCTTGAAGGGCAGGGATTAGATTTTTTAAAAAAAGAATATGTTATATATATATTTTTGTTTAAGTTTCTAGCCTTTATATAGGTGATTGATAGGGATTGAAAAAGAGTGGAGCTCAGCATTTTTTAAACCAAACTTAAGCTGTTTCAAGTGGCAGATGAGACCAGTGCTTCACAAATTTTAATCATTCGTGCATCTTCTTTACAATTGTGGGAAACACAGTGCTGAATAAATAAAGATATTTTGATACAGTCCCTCAGAATTGCATTGCATCTTCCTCTGCATCTGGAAAAGTCCCGAGTAAGCCACAAATGGGCTCATGAAAGGATAACTTTTAAAGTATGTTTCTGTTTTATTTTTATCCTAACCCAAGGATGTGTTTTTTTATTAATTTTATAGAGAGAGGAAGGGGCAGAGAGAAAGAGAGGAGAGAGAGAGAGAGAGAGAGAGAGAAAGAGAAAGAGAGAAGTGAGAGACAAACATCAATCAGTTGTTTCCCATATGGTGTGTCCCAACTGTGGATAAAACCCACAACCTAGGTGTGTGCCATGACTGGGAATAGAACCCATATATTTGGTATATGGGATGATGCTCCAACCAACTGAGCCACCTGGCCAGGACAATATGTTTCTGCTTCTACTTAGATTAATTAGGATGGTAAAATTTGTAATCTTTCTAGATGATGAAATTGAAACAAAAATGCTTTTAGAAATATATTTTGTTGTACTTCCTGTAAAATAAAACCCACTCATTAAACTAAAGTAGCTCATTAATCTAACAGTCTTCTTCCCCTGACTTCTCTTGTCTAACTGGGCATTTAACTGCTCCTTCTTCTTTTCTTCTCTTGGTGTTAGGAACTGAGGCCACCACCCTTTCCTGTTCTTACACCATTCTCCAGCCTTGGGGCTCTGAGAAGAAAGTTATTTTAGCCCCAATAAGAAACTATATCTAACTTCACAAGGAGACAGAAGCTCCTGCATCCTCGCCATCCAACTGTCCTGTAGGAACGCACACTACTCTTTGTTGGGCCTGTCTCTATCTACATCACTATATTAATAAGCTTTTGCAAATTGCATTGCTTTTCAAATATGCTAGTTTCATTCCAACTATTAAAAAAAAATGTACTTCCTAACATCCAGGTAGGCTTGGGGAGAGATTGGATTTTGTTTATCAAATCTCTGTAGTCTTGTTTGCAGGATACACTAAAGGTCCCTGATGAAGATGCAGCAAGAGGTCTTTCTAGGAACCTTCTAGCTCCGCAATCCTGGGACAGGATGAGGGAGGCGGCTGCAAGGGACTAAAGAGGGAGGTAGAGACATGGATAGATGCTCACTATAGTTTCTATTATTACACATCTGATTTTAAAATTGGGGCTGAGGAATCACAGTGACCTCTTAAATCTTTTATTATAAACTGTACTCTCCTCCTCCATTCACCCCATCCCAAACGCAATACAAAAAATAGTATTTTCTATTTATTCCAAAATATTCATCCTAATAGGCTCTTAAAATTATTCAATAGTATTCCAATTTGATTCATTTTTAAGCTTTTCATTCCTACAATGTAAAGGATTATTTGTTATCAATTAATAGCATTGAATAAATGCCAGCATCATTAGATTTTTTTTGAAATTGATTGATGAGAGAGAGAGAGAGAGAGAGAGCGAGAGAGAGAGAGAGATTGATTTGTTGTTCCACGTATTTATACATTTATTGGTTGATTCTTGTACGTTCCCTGACCAGGAATCAAAACCACAACCTTGCCCTAACTGATTTCGCTCAGTGGATAGAGCGTTGACCTGTGCACTGAAAGGTCCCGGGTTCAATTCTGGTCAAGGGCATGTACCTTGGTTGCAGGCTCCTCCCCAGCCAGACCCTGGTCAGAGCGCATGCAGGAGGCAACCAGTTGATGTGTCTCTCCCTTTTTTAAAAAAATATATTTTATTGGTTTTTTACAGAGGAAGGGAAAAAGCTAGAAACACCGATGAGAG
>NW_006293001.1:7292259-7304938 GCF_000327345.1 Myotis davidii
CAAAGTAATGACAAAGAACTGTATTGCAAGACCGACATAATGTCCATTACATCAGATCATTAATTTCAGGAACACAGGCCTTTGAAAAACCATAAAGATGTTTGCAAACTAAGGAGCCACATGCCCAATATTTTCAGAAGGTAGCTACCCCTCCTGTTTATGTATTTGTCTTTTGGGAGGCCTGTGGGCACTGCAAATGAGAGTGCCCAGAAAGAATGTCTTAGGTCTGCATGACATCTGCGCTTATTAGTGACCTTGGACTCACTGACCTTGCCCCGCTGTGCATGTGTGTCATGGTGATACAGCGGCGCTCCCTTTCATCACAGGTTATCAACAGCTTGCAGGGGGACAGCAGCGAGATGGAAGGATAGTTTTTCTCCAGTGAACTGATTGAAAATGAGAGGAAAACCAAGACCATGTGTTTTGGTCCATGTCCCAGATTATAGAAACTGACTCTCTCATTAGTGATTAAAACAGCAGCTGTTAATGTCTTGGAGCCAGTTGACCAGCTTAATTATCTTGAAATCTGGCTAGATTCCTCTTCATTTAGCCAACATGGGGATTTCATTCTCTCTAAACTCATCCCAAAGCAAAAAAAAAGGTTCTGAAACATAAGTGTTGCTGCCTGCCATGGGTTTACAGACTTGGTGTGCTCTTGTTTTATCTGTTGTGGTAAGTGTTGTGCAACTAGCTTTATGGTTCACTGTAGTGGCATCATCAATATACTCACATTCTACTCATATGTGCCAGGAAAATATAGTCTCATTATTCTGTAAAAAGCTCTCATCTCTTTCGCTGGCCTCTACATACCAGTAGAAAGTAGGGACATGCTCAAATTAGTCCAAATATAGCCTGAGCCAATAATTTAGTTTCTTTAGATTTAACTGATTCTTTTGAAAACATGTTTCCTTTTAACATTTTTCTCTTTCTTACTTTGACCTTTCCTAAAATGGTGTTTAGGCTATGGGAAGGTTTGGTGATCAAACACTTTTGCAAAGAGAGGTCCTCCAGGCCCCTGATGTTCTTGGGTTTTTGCGGGCAGAAGTCTGCAGACAAATGGCCCATCCATGCAGGGGCATCTACAGGGACATGCTGCTGAATATAATGAATGGTATATCCATGGTCTAACTTCTCATGTCTAGATCAAGGCTAAGGGAGAATCCGGGCCTTACTCTATCTCATATTCTGTTGAGCTTTTGCCATGTTTTTCCAAGAATGCCCCTGGCTCTCAATCAGCACCCCTGCATATGGGCACTGAAAGAGCCATGAGGCTGGTGTGCACTCTGTGCGTGGCCATTGCACCCCACCCTCGGGACTTGGTTGCAGCATCTCCTTGTTGAAAAGGGTTTACTCCACACTGTATTCTTTTCTCAGGCCACTTCTGCTCTCAGTGTTGCCTTAAACTTCTGTGACACACCTGAAACTTCAGCTAAAGAAGGAAGGGCTCAGGTATCTGACACTCTGCCACCTTTATCACTGTTATTCCACTCCCCCCCTCCCCCAACTATCCCATAAGTGTTAAGGGCAGGCTGTTCTTTTATTTCCTTACTGGAGGCCCGGTGCACATATTCGTGCACTGGGGGGCAGGGGCCCTCAGCCTGGCCTGAGCCTTCTTGCAGTCCAGGACCCCTGAGGAGATGTCCATCTGTTGGCTTAGGTCTGATCCCCTGGGGAATCGGGCCGAAGCCAGCAGGCAGACATCCCTCTCACAGTCTGGGGTCCTCATAGTCGGGAACCCCTTGCTCCTTACCACCTGCCTGCAGCGGAGGTGGGAGAGGCTCCTGCCACCGCTGCTGTGCTCGTGGTGAGCCCGGCTTCTGGCTGAGCGGTGCTCCCCCTGTGCGAGTGCACTGACCATCAGGGGGCAGCTCTTGCGTTGAGTGTCTTCCCCCTGATGGTCAGTGCACATCATATCGACGGTCAGTTCAGCTGTTCGGTTGATTTGCATATTAGGGTTTTATTATATAGGATGTCATTTCTTCCTTCTACTATATGACTACAAGCTTCAGTGTGTAGTCACAAAAGGAGCATCTTCTCTATGTTAAGGGAGAAATTCTATGATCTATCACTTTCATAATTAGATGTTTTTATTCATATGTAAAGAAGCTTAAGAACTTGATTATATCCTCTCTCCCTCTCTCCTTTTACTCCCTCTTCTCACTCTCTCTCTTGCTTTTCAAAATATATATTTTTTTTGCTAAAAGCATCAAATACCTGCCCCTTCTCTGGGATGTTAGATGTCTGAGGGAATTTTGTTTAAAGGGTAAATTAAAAGGCACTAGTATATATTTCCAGATATTATATCTGTTACCTTCCTCTACTTTCAGCATCCATTTTGATATATCAACACTTCAGACTACTGTACATTTCCCCAATTAGTGTGAACATCCTCTGGAATGTTTAAATATTTTATTTAATCTTTATTGTTGAAAGTATTACATATGTCCCCCTTTTTCCCACATTGACCTCCTCCAGCCCCCCCCCACCCCCACTCCAGCCTTCACCGTTCTTTTGTCTGTGTACATGGATTATACATATGTGCATACACATTCTATGGTTGAGCTATTCCCACCCACTCACCCTTCCCTGCTTTCATGTCACTATACTTGAGAAATTGTATTTGGTGGAGGGGAGGGGAAAAAAATTCTTCTCTACCCTACTAGTTCCTCCAATAGAGACTCTGGAAATTAGGGATTAAAAAGAGTAAAAACAGAGTCCTATTAATGTGTGCAATATGCACATATGTGTAGGAACTCAGAGATATTTAGAACTTGGCTTCTTTATAACATTTGAACGAAGACCAATACTTTAGAGCAGTGATGGCGAACCTATGACATGTGTGTCAGAGGTAACATGTGAACTCATTTTTTTGGTTGATTTTTCTTTGTTAAGTGGCATTTAAATATATAAAATAAATATCAAAAATATAAATCTTTGTTTTACTATGGTTGCAAATATCAAAAAATTTCTATATGTGACACAGCACCAGAGTTAAGTTAGAGTTTTTCAAAATGCTGACACGCCGAGCTCAAAAGGTTCGCCGTCATTGCTTTAAAGAAATGACAAGACAACGAAAAGAGGTTTTAGGCTCTTAGGGATGGTAAACTGTGAGGAGATAAATATATAGGGAAACTAATGAGAGATAAGGATTGTTTTAGTCAGGTGTGTTATGTAGATTCCTCCCAGAGCTGTCTCTGCTGTGATAAGAGTCTAGAGTAGTCTCCAGTGATTAATAATCACCCTTCTCTTCGTGGTACCGAGGGGATGACAGAAGGGTGGGTGTGCGACAGTCCGGGAGGGGGGGAAGGGGGGAAGAGGTTTGCACGTGCGTGTGCTTCTTTTCAATTACCTTTAGCTCAAAATAATCCTCATGTCAGAGTGCCATATTTTGGGGTGGCATAATCTGAACCCCTTCACTCCCCCACTTGAAACTTTTAAGAAGCATCATATATTAAAAATCATGTTGGTAGCTAGGGAGAGAGACCTGAGTTAGAAGTTGTGAAGTAAGAGATCTGCAAAGGAGGAAAAATACATATATTAGACAGCAGATAATAAGAAACCTAGCCCTAACCGGTTTGGCTCAGTAGATAGAGTGTGGGTCTGAGGACTGAAGGGTCCCGGGTTTGATTCCGGTCAAGGGCATGTTCCTTGGTTGCGGGCACATTTCCAGTGGGGAGTGTGCAGGAGGCAGCTGATCGATGTTTCTCTCTCATTGACATTTCTAACTCTCTATCCCTCTCCCTTCCTCTCTGTAAAAAATCAATAAAATTTATTACAAAAAAAAGAAGGAGAAACCTAAGCACATTCCCCCTATGTTCCTGAACCCATCTCTCAGACCTGGGTCTAGGGCAGCAGCGTGTCTCATTTCTGGAGACAGCGGTGCAGTGGGAACAGGGTAGCTCCTTAAGTTAGGCCTCTGTAGTTCCAGCCTTCAGGCATTTACTGAGGGGCATTTCTGTGGAAACAAATGAAAAACAAACTCGAATGGTTAGAACAAACTAGAAAAACGATTTGAGCTGTCAGTCCAGATTTCTAGATGTTGGGTTTCAGACATCCTCAGATGGTGGAATGAGAACAAGAAACGGCAGCCCAACACATTCCCTGCTTTATTGTGTGATAGCTCTGCTGCTGGTGCACATGTCCTTGTCACAGTCGTGGTGATTTTTCAGAGAAGAGCCTGGGAGCTTCCAGCCTCAGCTTGCAGGGCTGTATCACAGTCGGAATAAGGATCTGGATAATCAGGTATTAATCTCAATGTTGCCAAGTCAGGAGGGTGAGAGAAAACTTGGCAACCTTAATTACTGACAAAATGTATAAAAATACAAGATCCAGTTTACAGAGAGATGAAAATAGCTCGAAGATAATGAACATACAAAAGGGGTCGATTATAATTTTTCATTGAAACAGAATTTTTTCCTTCACATGCCCCATTTTTATCGAAGATAATTAAAGTAAGGCTAATTTGTTTACAAAATAAGTCCAGTCTCATTGAACTTGGCCTGATTGTTCACATAAGTCCAGCAAGAATAGCTATTGACCATATAGGCTTTAAAAAAAAAAAAGTTTGCTTTACCGGAACTTTTAATAAATAATCTCAGGCTGGGCTTTTAAAAGCCTCTCAGGGCTGGGAAGTCAAGCCCAGGACTTGCCCATTAGGCATTCCTTCAATATCTATAGATTTGGTGGATTTTCTCCCTGAGATTTCTAAAATATTTTAAGATTCCTACGCCAGCCAGGAAATGACCTTTCTTACCCACTTATAAGTCTGGGAACCCTGTAAGCCAGGTATCAGATCAGTTTTTTCAAGAAGTTTTATAAGCTTTGTCTCTATGAAGGCAATTTATTTCCTTAAATCTCACTAGTCATATCTGATTCTATGCTGCTCAAAAAATGACATTTCAGTCAAAGCCTTTGTAATATAACCAATGTTTTCAGTTGTGCCCAATAACAAGAAGAACAGATTCTTATTGAGCTTATGCAAATAACTGTACTACCATAAAACTGAGAATATCCATTAAGTGTTTTCCAAATTTTGGAGAGTTCAGTTAGGGAGAAAAATAAATGTTTTATTTTTTGTTCATAAAAGTATAAACCACCAGTTTGCTGTAAGCCATAGATAGCTTAAAAAACAAGAGTAGAAAGGTTCCTTAAATCTGGAAAACAGCCCTAACTGGTTGGGCTCAGTGGATGGAGCGTCGGCCTGCGGACTGAAGGGTCCCGGGTTCGATTCCGGCCAGGGGCATGTACCTTGGTTGCGGGCACATCCCCAGTGGGAGGTGTGCAGGAGGCAGCTGATTGATGTTTCTCTTACCTCGATGTTTCTAACTCTCTACCCCTCTCTCTTCCTCTCTGTAAAAAAATCAATAAAATATATTTTTTAAAAATCTGGAAAACAAAACATTAAAGAATCAATAATGTTTTAAACAAAAAGTCATAAAAATCATCCTCATCTGTTCATTCAGTCTCATGGACTAATTTTTGTTTTACTTGATCTTGGGTTAGCAGTTTTATGAATCCATCAGTTCCTCCATTAGAGTTCTGGAAATTCCTGCCCAGTCCAGTGTCGAGATCTTAAACATTATCAGAAATCTATATTCCAGAATACTTGTCCGAGTTTTTTGTTTGTTTGTTTTTCACGAATAAATCTCTTTGAAGACACACACTTGGTGGTGATTGCAAGTGCTTTCAGAGAAGAATCAAAGTAAAGCAGTAACTGTTTGTGACTCACAAAAGACTTAAAATGTTCCTGGCTAAAGATTCACTGAGAGTTCATTGTAATGCAAGTGACAAGGACATTTAGTTATTTCTATTACACACACATTTTAAGATAATAACTAGCATTTGACTGATAACATTATGTCAGGACATGATGACAGTAGGGACATTGACAAATTTCTGTGAAATTTATACTATTTTAAAATACTTCTATTAATAACGTAAATTCATACAAATATAACCTAAAGAAGGTTAAACATCACTTCTTATTTGTTATTGCTTACCATATAATTTAATATATCAAATAAACTTACTCAGTTTAACATCTCCCTTTTTTAACTCTGAGAGAAAAACATCCTTTCAGATTTTCCAAGGGCTCTCAGGGAATTTTCAAAGTCTGTTCAGGTCAAAAAGACTTCATTTAGAATTTGGTTTTGTCAAAATTTAGAATTAGAAATTTGTCAAAAATCACAGATCACTGTGAGAGAATACTTGGTTATCTATTTAACAAAAATATCAATAAAGAGTTCAAATGCTAACATAGCAAATAATATACTGAAAAGAAAAACAAAACAACACAACAATAGCTCTTTCAATATTGATAAGACTTGATTTCCTTAAGTAATCAAAGATGTGATAAAGACATGAAATACAAAAAAAAATATTCTGATTAGGGACATTTTTTTCTAGGCAGATTATTCAATGGGTAAAGAAAAAAACAAATTATATTTCTAGCAGATGGAACAAGTTAACTCTTCTATGTGGGCTAGCTAAAGCTTTTTACCAGTATTCATTTAGAAGACCTTTAAGATTTTCATTTGTGCTATTATGTAATCTTATGAAGATTGTGGACTAAAGTTTCAGTTAAGGACCCTTTAAAAACACCAAGTAGCAGGGTTTTTTTCCATAAACTTATCTTTTCCTTTTCTGTTTTTTCCCTTTAATTTCTGGCAGTTTCAGGTGGTTTACATGTTAAATTCCTTGTAAGATTTGCATGTCAAAGGGACATAGAAAGGATCTACTATTTTGCTAAGGAGTCCAGGGTCACATTTGCATGTTATAAAAAATCTAGGACAATTGCTATTGAAGGTTGTTGTTTTTTTTCTCCTTAAGTGTAGACAGCCCTATGAATGCTTTGTGGTGGGAAATTCACAACACATTTATAAAGAGTTTTGTATGGGAAGGTTGGGGTCTGATTATAGAGTAAGGGGCAGTAAATCTAGGATGGCTGTGTGTTCTAGGAACTTTGCTAAAGCTATTTCCTGGCTTTCAGTATTTACTAAGTCTCATAACTGCCTGAGTGCCTTTTGCAATTCTTAACTTCTATTATAAATCTGATCTCCACTTACTAATCTTGTTAAAGGCCAGGAAAGGAATTCTCCTGTTCCTTTCCTCTATATCTTTTTAGTTTATTTTATTTTCTTCTTTTATTTTGATCTACTGATAGGAACCAATTGGACATTTGTTTAGAATGAGAGCTCTCTGAAAGTCCTTTTAGATATTTTCCAAATCAAAAATCCATTGTCAGGACTTCAATGGGTAGGATCTCCATAGGCATATCCATTCCAATGTACAGACCAGAATGCCTTTTATGGGAAAATTCTAGGCTTAAAGTAAATTTTTACCACGGACACAAGAGGTGCCCCTGGAGTGGATGCAGATGATGTTGCCCTCATGATCCAAAAGGGTCACTCCCCAAGCCAGTAAAAGAAAGCTAAGACTTTCATTGTCTTAGGCGGTAAGGAAACTGGGTCTTCCGCTACCATGAGACACCTTTAATTGAAGACTCCCTAGTAGTTGATACCAGATAGGTGATACGGGATAAGAAAATTTTCCCCACGCTGACAAAGCGATGAAGGGAAAAGATGAAAAAGGCATCCTATGGGCCGAGGCCTCTTATTAAGCCAAATTCTCCTGAGAGCTGGCACCATCAGTAGGAATGTGTCCCAGTCTGAGGGTTGATCATTGGCAGACTCAGGCCAGATCCCCGTGTCTCCCAGCAAGGTGACAAAACGGAGAGTGTGCTGTCACTGGACCCAAGACAAGCTCCCAGGACCCAAAACAAGGCAGGAGAAAAACCTTTTTTTTTTTTAACTGGTAACCCACAGTAAAGTTTATTTAAATAGGCTGGTGTGGTGAGAACTGTAAACTTACCAGTCTGTGAGGAGAGCTCAAATAGCAGGCTTGTAGGGTTCTCCCCTTATGACAAATGACACAAAAGACCAAGGGAAAGTATAGGTATTAGAAAGAGAAACAGATCAATAACAAATAAAGCCATACACACCCAAAGAAGTAGTTGGCACAAATGTTTTCCCCTGTTAATGTAAATTTAGAAAGGAGAAATTTTTTGCCACCCTTTCTTGATTGGATGCTATAGACAGAAATCTGGGAGGCTGATTTTGGTAAGAATTCTTACCTTTTTGCTGTCTTCCTCAGTTATCCCAAGGTTGTGCTGTAGCCTCCAGGGTGGGTAGGATGCCCCAGGATATCAGATCTGAGTTGCCAAAACTGTAAGGAAGGAAAAAGTTCCCTTACCCTCTTAAGTTCAGTGGCTGGGCCTTCCAAATAAACTGACAAAAGACAGATTAATAAGAGAAAAGCAAACAGTTTATTAACGTGTGTACACAAGCATGCGGAGAACTCCGTGATGATTCAAACCAGTGGTCAGAATTTAGGCTTATATAGTAAGTAAAAAAAAAAGAGGACAATAAATTTTTAGAGAAGTAACAAGACAGAGAAAACAGGGGTTTAGGGTTGGTATGCTGTGGAGAAATTAATGTAAGGTAAAAGCTAATTAGTAAGGTTTGTTGTACAGATTAGTGTGGTGCTGTCTGCAGGCTGATTAGAGTCTCAAGTTGTGTCTGGTGGTTAATAATCATCTTGCTCTTCCTGCAGAGACAGGGAAAGCAGAGAGGATTTTTTTCCTTGTGTCTGCTTCTTTACAATTACCTTTAGCTCAAAATCATTTTTATGTCAGAGTGAGTACTAAACTTCAATGAGAAGGGGACTACATTCAAGCGAACTTGGAATTTTTTTTTCCACTTTCATCCCAAGATTCTTGTCATTCCAGAGGTGTCATGAGCTGAGAGACTGAGCACAATGTGGTGACCTGGAGCTTTCAGCAGTTTCATAAATATAAAGAGAGGAAAATTGGGAGGGAACAGTGATGCCAGGGTCTATGGTGCCGAGCTTTCCTGGGAAAAGGAAACAGAGGGACATGAGTCCTTTTCCATCCCAGGCATTTGCTAATAACTAAGCTTAAGGCTGAGCAGCACTCTGACCAGTGTCATGGTTCTAAAGCAATCTGAAATTGGCATTTAGGGCCTATGTTCAGGATGGACAGAGAATGCATGTCCGAAGTATAGATGTAGGGCCTACAAATCAATTAAACAGGACATATAAAACCCCTTTAAACATTGGGCAACTAAGTTGACCAGTCACTGCACAAAGAAGCTATCCAAATAGTAAATATTTGAGGAAGGTGCTCATCTCATTACCTCATTGGTAACTGGAAAATTGCAAATTAAGTCCAAATTGGATACAACTACACATCCACCAGAATGTCTAACATTTTTTAAAATGATAATTGCAAGGATTTGGAACAAGCTGAACTCTTATATACTACTGGTGGAATATAAATTTATGTATCCTCTTTGGAAAAGAAAACTCTTCTGTGAAACTGAACATTCATTCTGTATGACCCAATATTGTACCAGATAACACTGAGTAGCTTTAAAAGACATATATAAAAAGTTTGTAACAGAATTACTCACAATATTGACAAATTAGAAACCATTCAAATATTTCACAATAACAAAATAAATAACTTTTGGTATATTCATACACATGGAAGAATATACAATAAAAACAATTGGAATGCTGTTCTTGAACATAGTGTTGTTCAGGTTAAGCAGGCACAAAAGAAGGCGTACTGTATGTATATATGTATGTATGTGCATATGTATGTATGTGTATATGTATGTATGCCTGAATTCATAGACAAAATGATCTATGGTAAGAGGTCAAAATAGCTACCCCTAGAACAGCACAGAGAAGTGTCTGGGTTATGGGCTATTTCTTGAAGTGAGGAATAGTTACACAGGTGCATTCATTTGTATTCACTACTGAAACTATATACTTTTGATTTTTCTGTATTTATAGTATTCTTTAGTTTTTAAAAAGTTTGCTTAAAGGAGTTATTCAACCTATGGGAGACTATTTGGAACAAATTGTTTAATCCTTTCTTATTCCAGAAAGCAATTAGCAAGGTCCAGAAGGTTCCTATGGGGCATCCTGCACATTAATGAAATAAGTCACATTTTCATATTTGCCTTTGAATTACATTTAAAATTGGTCAAAAAAAATAGCCCAGTGTTTGGAGTTATATGCTAATCAGTATGTCACTTGGAACAAGAATGTCAGAATATTGTTAAATAGTTTGAGGTTGAATTAAGGAATGTGGGGGTTCATTATACTGTTTTTCTACTTGTGTATATCTTTGGAATTTTTCATAAGTTTTTTTATATGGAAGGAAAATTCAATAACAAAAAACAAAAAACAAAACAAATTATATTACAAATGTATTCCCATGAAGGAAGAGATAGAAGAGTCAGAAAAAGAATAATAAAGAATGTTGGATGAGAAAATATGGCTTGCTTCAGCTACCAATTTTAGTTGAAAATTTTGTACTCCTACCTTCTTTCTAGAAAATTAATCCTTTTCCTATTTCTAGGGCTTATTTTAATCTGACCTTCTCTAGAAACCTTAATTACCACTCTTGCCTCTGAACTTCAGTTGCTCAAATATTATTTATCACTTAATCATTCCTCATATGTTGTCCTGCCCTCGTTTTTATGTTTTTATGCATGTAAATTTTCTTTGAGTGTTTTACTGCATGCCTGGGAATCTTGTCATGTTTGGGAAATGTTAAAGATTCAATGTGTTTTTATTTACAACTTCTCAATCTTGCATTATCATTTCATTGATAATGTACTTATTGAATACTCATTATTTGTCAACACCTTTTAAAACATGGTTTATTCTTAGATGCCACATATTAGATATGTTCAATAACTTATTTACTCCTTGGAAAACCCATATGAACTTGCTATTATGCTTATTTTATGAAGCAGAAAACTGAGGCACATAGAGTAGGTCACAGGATGTCACACAGTAACTGTCAGAGATCCAGAATTAAATTCTTAAATCTACCTAGTGCTTCCCGTTAACTATCTGTTGGGCCCAGCAGAGTGCAGTAGGAAAAGAAACCTTCCAAGGTGCTTCAAGAATCTAAAGCATTTACTGTTGATTTTTTCTTAATGAAAAGCAGAATGTTCTTTATTTCAGAAGCCATGAGACAGAAAGTGGTTTCTCATTGAAACTGAATTTGTATTTTCATCACAAGACAATTTGAATTATGTCATTGAAATGTAGGCCTACATTTCTGTAAGTAATGTTAAATTGTTCCCCACTAACTCTATTTGCAAATTTTTCAGCCCGGTACTTCAGTATATTTATGTTATCTTAGAAAAGAATTCTACAACTTTATGAGTTTAATGAAGAGGGAATCTTACCTAATTCTTTGATGGTCTTTTGGGAACAGAATTCCAGTCCCAGGTGGAGTCTGAGAAATAGCTGCCATGTTGTATCACAGGGGCTCGTTAGATGGAAGGTTAGTGCACTGTTAAATATTTGAGGGCCAGACATTGACTGGCACTGATGAGCATTTGCTCACTGATGCTGATGAAGTCATTGCACCTCCTTAAACATGCTTAGCTCTTCTTAGCTGTCACATACTAACTGTGCTCAGGAAATCCACTGTTCTACTGAAAATAGGCATCTTAGGACTACACCCAAACATGTATGCCTCCTGTCTCCAATAGGGCTTCAAGTCAACACATTTGGGTACACAAATAGAAAGCTAATTTAAATCACCTGATATCTCAGACACCCATAATTGCCACTGATAACACTCTGGTATATATTACTTACCTCTTTTTCCTCTACTAATCTTGTTAATTAAACCACAAAGAATATTATCATAGATGTCATATGTTTGATTAACACATTGTATGCGGGAAACGTATTTATACATTTTACGTTGACTGGTAGTAGAGCGTGGGGCATGTATTAATACATTTTTTACAGACTAGCGGTAGAATGCAGGTAACGTATAAATACGTTTATTTTTATACTTTTTTATTGCTCTAAAGGGATGCTAACATGCAGATATAAGAATTCCAAAGGACAAAATTTGGGTCTCTAACACATACAATGGTGAATTATGTATGTACTTCCAGGTATAACAGTAATCAATCTATTCAACTGCAAAAATGGCCCGCGCCACCTGTTAGTGTGCAATAAAAACTACCCACAAACAATGTGTTAATTGACAAATTATTATGTGTATTAAATGCTTAAAGACTTGCTAGAACCAATACAATTTTTAGACTTTTAAAATCCCTTTAAATCACTTTCTTGAAATTTTGCACTAGTTCATACCCTCCACAAGCCTATTTAATAATAGACAAATATGGTAATTAACCATACCTCCACTATGCTTCCCATTGGCTAATCAGCAGGATATGCAAATTAACTGCCAACAAAGACGGCGACCGACAGCCACACAGCTGAAGCGAACATGAGGCTTGCTTGCTCCAGTGATGGAGGAAGCCAAGGTTCCCCGCCTGCCGCGGCCCAGCTCTGAGCTCTGGAAGCAACAATGTTTCAATTATGGAAGCTAAACAAACCGCAGGTACCTGCTTTCAGCCAGCCGGGGCCTCAGAGCCGAGAGCACCAGTGATGGCAACAATGTTTCAATTATAGAAGCTAAACAAACCCCAGATACCTGCTTTCAGCCAGCCTCAGCCTCAGAGCTGGAGCCGGGCCTCAGACCTGGAGCCGGCTCTCAGCTCCAGTGACAGCTATAGAAGGTAAATAAATCCCAGAATAAAAAAAAAAAAAA
>NW_006293001.1:7305083-7331269 GCF_000327345.1 Myotis davidii
CTCATCCATAAGCCAGGCTGATGGCTTCCAGTACAACAGTGGTGGTGGTCTGCTCCCTGCTGGCAAATGGACATCCCCCACGGGCTGCCAGAGAAATGTCTGATTGCCATCTTAGGCCCAATCCCCTGGGGAGCAGGCCTAAGCCAGCAAGTGGTCACCCCCGAGGGGTCCCAGACTGCAAGAGGGCACAGGCCGGGCTGTGGGACCCCCTACCCCCGAGTGCACAAATTTTTGTGCACCGGGCCTCTAGTAGCATATAAGAGCACCAGTTTCCCATACCTATACTGACAGTGGTTACTATTTTTCAGTCTTTATCAGATTTAATGGCATCTCAATATTTTTACTTTGCCTTTATGTAATGACTGAGGTTGTTAAATATTCCATGTGTTTACTGATATTTGAATTTCTTTTGGGAAGAATTTATGACATTTGTTTTCCTATTATGCTATTCAGGTTTTTATTAATTTGTAAGCTCGCTCTTTCTTTCTCTTGTGCTCTCTCTCCCCCTCTGTCTGTATATATGCATACATATATAATATAGATATAGAGACATAAATCTATATATTGATTTATATATGTATATATGTATTTATATACATGTTTGTATATGTATCTATTTATATACTTATTTATTTTATAAGTATATCACACATTTTCCTTTTTATATTTTTCTTTTTTATATTTTTGACATATGAAAGTTAGCCACATTATTTTTTATTATTAATTTTAAAAATAACATTTATTTTTATATCTAACTAGATTCTCTTACTATCGGATTATGCTGAGGTTTCTCTCTGTCTCTGTCTTTCTCCCTTCCTCTCTCTAAAAATCAATAAAACATATCCTTGGATGAAGATTAAAAAATTGACATATAATGTTGTAGAAAATCATTATACGCTTAAATTATATGTGTTAAGATAACCACATTAGTGCCTGCCTGCAGCAGTTGAATAATTTTAAAAGAAACTTGGATGGCATGTTTACCACAAGGTTTTCTGGGGGGAGGCCTCACTGTAGTTATTACAGTGGCATAAATAACAAACGGAGTGGCGTGAATTAAATAGTATAAAATTTGTAGAAATATTTTGTAAGCTATAGAAGATTATGCAAATGTCAAATTGGTCCTGGAAAACACTTTGGAGTTCACACAAAGCCCTTATTTTATGGATGATAAAAGTGAGCGAGTAGACGGGACTTATCCAAGGGCACACACTTAGTAATTGACAGAGCAAAACTCTAGATTTAGTGACTACTATTCCAGAGCATCAGTCACTAATGCTAATAATGTGTGTCCATTGTCCTGTTTTAATGGGCCATTGAATATCCTTCTAGTCCTCTAGCACTCCATTGCCATAGCTACCATCAAGGGGAAGGCTGTGTAAAAGCAGAATGAAATAATGCTGCCAACTGACATTGAAGAAGATCTATTTCTGTCTTAGAGAAATGTGAGAGCTCTGGGATTTCCATATCTTGCCATTATCACCTGTCTTTCCTGAATTAGCTCCAGTTTTCAAAGTCATTACCATGTGTTGTCTGGTACTGTTTTAAATGAGGTGTTATTGAAGCTAAAGCCCTAGGGTTCTACAGTTTCAGTCAAGAGAAATATTTTATTCTAAATGTAGGCAGCGAATCTGTAGATATATGTTCAGGTCACTCTTTCTGCTACTGGGGAAAAACACACACATAAAAATGAAAGTCCAACTTTGCTTCCCCAAAATAGTTAGCATCCCCAAGCTATGTTCAGAAATGTAAATCTCATCAGATTTCTTTCTTTATCAGAGGGAGTAAGTAATGGTAAGAAGATGTAAAATAAGCCCGAGTACTGAGAGCTACCTACACAAATTAAACAATTCTACCATGTCATTTGGATTAGACTGACAGATGGAATTGCATTTTTTCCATAAATGGAAAATTAATCTGAAATAGTAATCAATCACTGTAAGCCACCTTGATGTTCAAATGTTCAATTCTGGTTTTGCATGTATCTCTCTCTCTCTCTCTCTCTCTCTTTCTCTCTCTCTCTCTCTCTCTATATATATATATAATGTATACACACATATGTGTGTATGTGTATATGTACGTGTGTATATATAACATGTATTACATACTACAGATCTAGAATGTATGTATTTTTGTATATTTATTTTCATATTACATATTATTTTAATATTGTTTTAATATTCCAAGGAATTATAAAAAAACTATTAGTTCATCAAAATTGGGGAGACATAGCTGACGTAACTGGTAAAAAGAGTCTAGGTAAATTACCTCAGATATCAAGTATGATGAAGGATTTTGGTTTTATCACTAATAAAGAACAGTGCTCATAAAATGGAGAGAGGAAAAATAATACCAAAAAAACACCTCTAAAACAAAATTTGGATAATTTTTATATCCTAGCCTCAGATAGAGACTCAATTATAATTAACTTAGTCTACCATGAAGAACTAAAGTAAACTGGTTTTTCTAGCACATTCTCGGGCAGTGTGTCCATTATTAGTATTTTGTAGAATAGGGTTTCTTTGATCAGTTTTAAGTGTTTACTATATATATAATAGCCTCTTGGCAGCACTACCTGGACTGGCTTCAATTATTTCATTTTTATTGACTCAAAATCATAACTGCTTAAAACTCTTAGCAGATAAACACTAATATAAAGGTGGCTTAATGAATTAAAATGTGGGAGAAAGGACATACATTCTGTTCTCTCTGTTAATCTTTTAGACTATCTAGTACTATGTCACAGAATCATAGGTTGCTGAAGCTTTTAAAAAAATGTTCCGTAGGTAGAGGCTATCTGGCCCAGGTGGACTTTTCTTTAAAAATGGGAAGACAGAAGCTCTGAGAGTCCCGACTTGTTCAAGGTGAGCCACACAGCAGGTAAGTTAGAGCTCCTGAGTTTACAGTTCTCACTATTACCCTGTGTTGCCAGTATCTGCATTGTTTTTCGATACTGGTGATTAGCTACAAAATATTCAGTTTTCTCTGATTCAAAAATTAATATAACTAATAATATTTTATGATGAACAGAATTTCATTATTTTTTCATTATGTTTTGGGTGACTTTTAGAGTCTGGAGGATAATGCATCCATAATAGAAGATAAAATAATCAAAGAACTAAAAAATAATGAGATTCTATTTTATGAAGTTAACAAATCTAAAAACAGGTTGCATTTTTGCTTTTCGTTTTCAATGATATTATAAAAATCTTCATCTATATAGCAAATTGCAGAGCCCATTACCAGCTTTGTTATAAATTAGATTTCACATTGCATAGGTGACAAAAGACGGGCAATTTTTAATGATGCATGTGTTGGAGAAAGCTGTGATGTTGTGGGTGTTTTTCTCCATGTCATAGAAATAGCCCCCAAATTAAATATTTTTGTTGTAACTCCAAATCATGTGTCAGTTTGTAATATAGCATCTCATTTTCCATCTTATCTAGTCTGAACTTAAGATAAACATGAACTGAAATCGGGTTCTTTATCGCAGAATACACTGCTATACTGTTAAAATTGTTATTGTTACAGAATAGAACAATTGTGATCACTACCAACTGCACATGTGTTCTCTCCCATTTCTGAGGGGTTATTTTTGTTGGCAAGTTAGTTGAATCCAGGTATTAAAAACTTGGTCATTGATCATTAATTATACATATGGAAAAGAACAACAATGAGGCATTATCTCATTTTTATCTGCATATGACAGAAATGTATCTCCATATGGATATGTGCCTTTGTAAGTGTTTGATGTTATACATTACCCATCTACTTTATGTTACTTGATGCATTAATTTTTTCTCTTCTGTCTGGAAGAAGCTAATTTAAGATAATAAAAAATATTAAAGGAGTAAAAGTCTAAAGTATGATCAAGAGTGAAATGATCACCCTGACCGGTTTGGCTCAGTGGATAGAGCGTTGGCCTGTGGACCAAAGGGTCCCAGGTTCAATTCCAGTCAAGGGCATGTACCTTGGTTGGGGGTTTAAGGGAGAACTGAGTGAGATAAAGGATGTGGAAGTCCTTTGTAAATTGAAGATTACTACACAAAAGCAAAGATGAGCAGAACTTCATTAAGCATTCCCCTCCTTCATATTGTGCTCCTTGTGAGCTAATCTGTATAGGTTTGCCTATAGTACTAACAAGCTGTTAGAACTACTTTCTTAGACTTTTTGTTCAAGTCTGTATTTGACAGCCAGTTGTGTCTGGATGTGATCCTCACAGGTTTGTCTTTCTGGATCTCAGCTTGAGTCCGCTTTCCTTGTGGTTTGAATTGTTTTCACTGGGAGGTGTGCTATTGTGAAATGCAAAAGACTTCAGCCTTGTAGACTGGAGCACCTGAGAGACACATAGCCGAGGAGTAAGCATGCAAAACATGTCTTCAGACTTCAAATTGACATCTAACAAAAATGGCTACAATTTTGAATAATTTAATTGTTTATGTCTTAATTTAATTATCTCAATTAAAACAGCACAATAAGAACATTTCAATAGAAAAATTGCCAGAGGGAAAAAAATTACTGCATTGTTCATACTAAAAATCTGAAATCATTATAAACTACAGTAATCATTTTCTTCAAAGTGCAAATATACAATAAATACAATGTTCCTAAATTGGTTGTGGCCTCTTTGGTAAAGGAAAAGTAGCTCCCCCAAGTAGGGCAAGCATGCCATGATAATTGCTCAGCAGTTTCTATACTATTATATTTTATTACAAAGCCCACTAAGGATGGCAAGAATATGCTCCCCTGGAATTAGGAATAATCAAAAGATTCAAGAGCTTGGCTATATATCAAGAACAGAATATGATTGGTTACTGAATATTCATTTGTATATTTTGATTCTCTTACCTCTATGAGGAAGTTTACCTAGAATCACATAACCATTTTGTTTCATAAATTACTGTAATTTTCATTCATTTGTGTCCTGGGGAAAGAAGACATTGCACATTTATACATTATACCTGCAATTAAGATAATACCATATCTGCTGACACACTGGGCATAGCAAAAATGATTCAAGGTGGGGCAAGAAAGGCCAAGACTAGAAATCTAAAAGTAGTGTTCATTCCATGTAATAGATCAAGGGAGATAGGGAGTCAAGATCAAGGGGAGGGGAGGGAGAGAGATAAGCATAGGAAGAAGTTTAAAAAATACTGTAAGGAAGATACAGGATATGTACAAAAGTAAGAAATGGGCAGATAAGCAAATTTGGTGGTGAGTCTATGATGTCCACAAAGAAAGATGGGACGAAGAGCAGGAAGGCAAACAATATAAATCTGGGAGGACCATAGGTAGAGAAGCGCAAGTGAGTCTTTGAGAGCTGTACCCTTTAAACGGGTTGTGATGTCTGGCATTAGAGCTAACATACTCTCTGTCCTGTGTTTATGTCATGTAAGAGTACACAGGTGTGTGTGACGCATGAGAGGGTATGCGCTGCAGTGAAGATTACAATGAAAAGATAGCACTAGCCCTTCTAGGCTTCTTTTATGTAATTGAAATTTTCTTTTTTGGGGATAAAGGAGGGCGGGTAAAGCACCTACTTTTTAGATCCCCAGTGCTTTGGCATAGAGTTGCAGTGGGAGATGTACTGCCCTTAAAATCTCTAAGTAGAGCAGAGAATGAGTGTATGTCATTTTCCCTCAACATTAGGGAAAATAATAATAATTGCTCCATTTATCAAGCACGGCTATCTATTGCTATTTAACTAGCTACCCAGAACTTAAAAACTTCATGGCTTAACTTAGAACTTTGTGACTATGAAAACAAAACTGTTATCTTTTAAGTCTGTGGATTGACTAGGCACAGTGGGTGGTCATCCTTTTCCATGGCGTGTTAGCTGGGGCTGCAGTTATCTGAAGGTTGGACTGGCTGTCTGCAAGAGGATGCACTCACATGGCTGGTGCTTGGTACTGGCCGTTAGCTGAGGTGAAGCTGTCAACCCAAGTACCTTGGGTCTCCTCCACATGGCCTTTGTATGTGGCTTGGGCTTCTCATGGCTTGGTGGCTGGGTTCAAAGAAGGGGCATTCCCAGTAGAGTGTCTCTGAAGGCCCAGCCTTGGAAGCTATGCAGAAACATTGCTGCTGCATTCTTTTGGTCAAGGCATGTCTCAGGAAAGGCCCAGATTCAGGCTGGAGAGATATAGACTGGGAGGAGTGGCAAAGAATGTGCTGCCATCTTTATTTCACCACAACTACCCACTAGGTCCTAGGCATTCTGGTAAGTGTTTTATCCATTGTATCTTGTAGAAACCTCAGAAACACAGAGCAAGTTAAATATTATTATCCTTAGTTTGTCAATTAAGAACTTTAATGATCAGAGATATTAAATTATGGAGTTAATAAATGGACTGGATGGGATTTGGAGCCAAGTCTGTCTCTCTCCAAAGCCCCAGCCGCTTATGCATTTATTAGGTAAGTTGTATAGCTCTGTTAGTGGATCCCAAGCCGTTGGTTAAGTTTCCTCCCCCATTCCTATTATTTTAATATTATTAAGATTTATTTTTAGAATCGTGTAAGTAAATTCTAAATTGGTTAAATTGTCTAAAAATTTCCATGGTACAATTTTCTGCACTAGCTCTCTTTGCTTCTCCTGGTTCTTCCAAATAAATGGGTGTGTTGAGTTCTTAACACTTGGATAATTACAAAATGAGATTAGGGCAGATAATGCCTCTAAGTTTTTCAATCAGATCCAGTTCTGGCTTGATCAAATATACTTAATTGATAGAAACCTACAGGGACTGTGCCTACCTAAATTGAAAGTAACTATTATTACAACTAAATTAAATCTAAAAGAATTGTACTGTAAAATATACATAGACATTTAATTCTTTAAACTCATAAGAAATGTAGTCTCTTAAACTCATTCATCATAATTTTCCTTGAGTATTCTGTCTGTTTCAAATTCTTTTCCTTAAGGCTATGGAAAATATTTGTCAAAAAGGAACATTCAATCAGAAGTAGTTGTGTCTATATAAACAGCTGGTGGAATGGGTGTCTTTTCTGCTTCAGTTTACTTGTCTACCAAAGAGATCGATTATGTGACTTTGGCTTATGAAAGAGGGATATAGAACTGTTTGAAGTTTTGAAAATCATTTGTGAGAAAAGATTAAAAGGTGGGTGTGATTTATTTTAGCCTAGAGAAGGAAAGATTGAGAAAAACTTAAAGTATTATCAGTGATAGGAAGAACTTTGCTCTTTTGAAACACAAATGTGAATGTGTTGAAATGACCATTATGGGGTGGTTAAACTCTTTACAGGTAATTTCACCAACAACAGTATTGTAAATTCAGGATTAGACTTTGAAATAAGGGTGCAAATTCTTTTGCCAGTTAGTTCCTTTAAAAATATTGACTATTCTTATATAGTTTATTGCACTGAGGGGACAGATTCTACATGAAGGCATGGAAATGAAGCAGTTTACTTGCGAAAGGTCCCGCGGGTTATGATTTTATGAAGTGCTTTAGTATGTTTCCTTGGGTTAACGCTTGGGGATATGAAGCCCAGCAAAGTTAAGTAGCTTAATCAATGTCACTGACTGAATCTATGATTTAAAGAAATACAGAGCATTAGATGGTTTTTCCTCTTTTCTTCAGTCGGTAGATTCTACCCTAGTAGGAAGATAAAGTAAACAAATAAAAAATAAAAATTAAAAAAACAAGAAAGGAGCCCTAGCCAGTTTCACTCAGTGGATAGAGCATCGGCCTGTGGACTGAAGGGTGCAGAGTTCAATTCAAGTGAAGGGCATGTACCTAGGTTGCAGGCTCCTGGGCCCTCCTCGGGGTGAGTGCTGGAGACAACCAGTCGTTGTTCTCTCACATGGATGATGTTTCTGTCTTTCCCTCTCTCTTCCACTGTCTCTAAAACTCAATGAAAAAATATCATCCGGTGAGGATTTAAAAAAGAAGAAGAAGAAGAAAGAAAGGAAAGAAGAGAAAGTCAGGAATGTCTAACTACATTGCAATCAGTCATATCCTTGGAAATTTAAAACTATGTAATTTCCCGTTGTGCTCACTAAGAATTCAGTATGGATATTCAGCAAGCATCAGGCTTTGAAGTTCTCTTCTGAGTCTCCTGTTGAATTGTGGAGCAGGTTTGTATGGGTCATGACTTCTTCCCATATTCATTAGTCAGAACTCAGTCATGTGACCCTAACTTACTGCAAGGGAGGCTAGTATATGTAATTTAGCTGTGGGTCCAGGAGAGAGAGAGAGAGAGAGAGAGAGAGAGAGAGAGAGAGAGAGAGAGAGAGAGAACAGGTAAGAAAAAGAGTAATAAGCTAAAAACAGATTCAAACAGACTTTCTTTCAAACCATTTGTTAAGCATGAACTATGGCATTGCCAGTCTAATACTAGAATGCATTAGTGCTTCACACAAGACCATTTTTAATCCTTTAAAAATATACTTTAATATATACATTTTTTTGTATGGACTCCGATTATAATTTCACTTGAAAATCAAACTTGCTGAGAATTCTAGAAATTCATAGGACTGAGCAATGAAATCGTGTAATTTTTAGCAAATGCCAACAATTTCCATGTGAATGGGGCTTTTATTAAACATATTTTAGCACTCCTGTGGATTAATAATGTGTTAGCAGGAAAAGACATGTTGAGTTTAGTGCAATTATCTTTCCATCCCAATTATACTGTGACATTAAATCTTGTGACATTTAATAAGAAAGGCCATTTCATCCATGGCTACCTCTAGTGCAGACGATTTATGCAATAGTGTTTCCATAGACAAAATTATGGAAAGAAGGCATTCCAACATGCTGATATGTCTAAAGGCCCATGTAAATTAAATAAGGTGTAGCAAAATATATAAATTGTTAATATTATGATTACCTGGTACCTGAGACAAAAGAAAGTGAAATTAACAACATTGGCTTTTAATCCATCAAAGTTAAACAAATGTAAATGGATCACTAATAGGAGAAGAAGTTGCTTAGCAAATAGGGATTCCCCATGGGAGGATTTTAAAACTTTTATCGTAATGAATATCTATCTGTCATATTTGACACATAACATAGTTTAATATTTGTTGAGACTTAAATTAATTTGATTAATTTAGAGCAGTGATGGCGAACCTTTTGAGCTTGGCGTGTCAGCATTTTGAGAAACCCTAACTTAACTCTGGTGCCGTGTCACATATAGAAATTTTTTTATATTTGCAACCATAGTAAAACAAAGATTTATATTTTTGCTATTTGTTTTATATATTTAAATTCCATTTAACAAAGAAAAATCAACCAAAAAAATGAGTTCGCGTGTCACCTCTGGCACACATGTTATAGGTTTGCCATCACTGATTTAGAGTTATAAAATGCCTTGATTTTCTTAGAGAGTTGAAACTCTTATATTTGAGGTTGACCTCTCACTCATTTAATTTAAGGTGTTTTGATATCTTAAATATCTAAATCTTATTTTTGTGTGTGTTTGTGTACTTAATCTGCAAATAACTGCATAACATATTTCCTTCCAAAGTGTTGTTATGTCTAACACTGATTCTGAATTTACTCCGAGTTTTACTACTGAACTATTCATACAGGATTCAGTACTAAAGATGATGAAAGTATAAGACTACTGATAAAATATTTGTTAAGGTACATATTTACTTTTCTTTCTGATCTTTACACTATTGACATGATGGAAAATATCAAATGCAATAGAAAACCAATCTTCAAGTCAGACATTTAGAGGGCTACATTAAATCGATCTGAAATGATCAGAATTAAATTTTTATTTACATAAATAAATTTCAAGTTCTGTTTTTATTTTAAATGCAAAAACATGAAGTTTTCAAGAGAAACTGTTGGCTTTACAATGAGCCATATTTTTGGTAAGCTGAGAGGTGTAAGGGAGGAAATACTTTTCCCCTCTGTCTTCATAGGTTCTGTGGTTGGGTTTGAGAATTAAACTGACAAAAGACAGATTAACAGGAGAAAAGCATACAAATTTTATTTGCTGTTAATATTAGTGTACATAGAGGCCTTCATATATAAAAAATGAAAACCCAAAGAAGCAGACAGGTCTTAGAGCTGATATATCATTTTAAGAAAGAATGGTAAATTGCGATTGTGTCAAAACCAAAGGAAAGGGGGTTTGGGCTAGAGGCTGTAAATTGTGGGAAAGTGACTAGGAAATATATGGGGGAAATTAATTGGAAATAATGGTAATTGTAGTATTTTTGTTTGTTCAGATTCATTTCATTGTTTACTGTGTATCTCCAGTGAAAAGAATTTTCTGTCTAGTAGAGGGAGGGTATCTTTCTCACGGGAAATTTGTGCCCTGTTTTAGGTAGAACGAGGGAGGTCAGAGAGCCCTTCCCACATTCAGTTTTTCAGTCACCCTCACTCAAAAGATTCATTGTGCCAAAGTGGTATATTTGGGGATGGCATGTTCTGATCTCCTTCAGGGTTTTTTGTTATTTAGTTATTAGTATTTGTATGAGTGTAATCATGACTATTTTTAAATTTAAAGCCTTTAAGAATTTTAATGCTCAGATCCATAAACAAGAAATGGTCCTAATCACAGACTATTGGGATTGAAATAGCCCTAGTAAGCCTCAAGGATATTACCTATTTTGAAGACAGCCCATAACTAGGATAGAAGCAGATTTACTAGTAAATGACCATAATTTTGAGATTAAGGGCTTCCCCTTAATATCAATACCATTAAGCCAGAAGCCCTTTCTCTCATAAGTAGAGCTATGAATGTGGTCCCATCTGGCAGGGGAAGGACCTGAATTAACTCAGTGATGGGAGTGCCTCTTAAAGATCCTAGAATAGCCCATTTGTAGAGGAACAGACATTATCTTTATTATCTGTTGTCCATTCTAATGCTAAATAATGCTTGAGAATAGGATCCATGACTTACCTTTATAACTCCATGGCAAACTGCAAGATATCAGGGTCAAAAAGCCAACTTTAGTGCCAAAATTGTTTTTAAGTTCTCTTCCTGGTTTATTTGGACAAAAAAAGAAAGGCCTACTATTGAAACTTTGGTTAATCATCTGATTTATTTTTATGTTCATTGAGATAACTGTGTGTTTCACCTATCATATTGCTAAGGCAGTAGATAGAACAGTCCTAGCCATATGTACAGTTTCTCAAAATATGTTTGTTTTTATTTTTTTACACTTTTAATTTTATTTTGTATTGGTTTTATGTGTAAATAAGTTTGTTTTTAAAACCTAGATCTTTTATGAGATCACATTTTATACCTGTTAAAGTATAGCAAGCTGTCCTAAGGAGATTACCTGGAGCCCTTCATCACTTTTTCACTTTCTTCCATTTTCTCAAAAGTCTCTTTCTGGACAAATCCAAGCTACCTGTTAGAGTTTCACTTATGAATGTGTTGAAAGTCATATAAAGACAGTTTTGCATTAAGTCCCTTCTGAAGAATATATATAGGTACTAGTGGCTTGATGCACGAAATTCCTGCACAGAAGGGCGGCGGGGGAGTGGTGTCCCTCAGCCTCGCCTGCACCTTCTCCAATCTGGGACCCCACAAGGGATGTCTGACTGCCCTGTGGGATCAGGCCTAAACCGGCAGTTGGACATCCCTCTCACAATCCAGGACTGCTGGCTCCCAACCACTAGCCTGCCTACCCCCTAACCCCTCCCCTGCCAGCCTGATCAACACCTAACTGCTCCCCTGCCAGACCGATTGCCCCCAACTGCCCTCCCCTGCTGGGTCAGTTGCCCCCAACTGCCCTCCCCTGCAGGCCTGGTCCCCCCAACTTCCCTCCCTTGCAGCTCTGGTCCCCCTCAACTGCCCTCCCCTGCTTCTGAGAAATACCATCTAAAGGATGTTTAAAGTTCCAGTACAGTGATAAACTTGTCCACGTATTCTAAAACAGTATGGCCCATATCCTGATGGCGATGCAATATTTGCACCCATAGAAGCAAAAGCAAAAGAACTATTTATGGAACAAATAAATTTTTCATGAAATTTTTACTGTCAGAACCTTCGTTTGTCATTAATCTTTTTAAATATGCTGGGTATTCTGGAAAATGTATATCATTTGGACAGACTTTACCTTTGCTACAACATTGAGTAAATTTCCCATCGGATGGTTTTTCATCAGAGAAATTTAGTAATAGGCAAAATTGACATGTAACAGTCATTCCACCACAACTATGTTCAAGAGTTGCATCCTCATGTACTCCATTTTCACTGAGAAGGCAGTTGCTACCAGTATTAGTAGTACTTGTTGATGATTGTTCGTTAGACGTATTCTATTGTCACCACTCCCTTCTTTCAACTTCAAAGGCACATTGGTCTTTAGACATTTTCTGTCGATGACGCCAGGTTGTTTTGGCTTCAGAGCTACGTTTTGCCAACAGTAGCTTTTCAGATACATTCTGTGACAGGCATTGCCTTCTTTCAAGATCAGATGCACATTGGTCTTCAGACATTTTCTGTCGATAATGCCGGCATCTTTCGGCTGCGGAGCTATGTTGTATCAAAAGTTGCTCTTTAGACATAGTCCCGCCTCCCTGCTGTCACGGACTGAGATGCAGGTGAATGAGAGTTCTGCCTGTCAGGCTACTGAATGCTGTCTGACCAACAGCTGATTCTGGTGGATTCTGTGGGGGTGGGACTTCCCACCAGCCAGCCGCTGGCTAGGCGGGGAGGAACACTGGCATCATCTTGGTGATGAAGGCAGGCGTCCCGCCCCACCCCGGCCACTCCACACCTGCACACACTACCCACCATCCCGGAGCGTCTAAATACTCCAGTGTGCATTTCCTATGACTGAGGCTATAACCTGGTCAGCATCCTCAACAGGGCCTTTCTTCCCTGTGGCTAATTTGGGTTTCCTCATACTGTGGTCTCAGGAAAGTTGAACTACTTTTCTAGCTTGCTGCCCACCTGAACAGAGCAGCTGGGGTGCCGCTCTGCACCTGCGCACACTGCCCAGAGGCCCTCTGTGGGTGGGGCGGGGCAGAACGCTGGCACCATTGCAGTGGCAAGGACACCAGCGGCCCAGCCCAGCTGCCGCCATCTTTGTCATGGAGCCCCGGTCAATTT
This sequence comes from Myotis davidii, assembly GCF_000327345.1. Classification (NCBI taxonomy): domain Eukaryota; kingdom Metazoa; phylum Chordata; class Mammalia; order Chiroptera; family Vespertilionidae; genus Myotis; species Myotis davidii. The sequence goes on from NW_006293001.1 coordinate 7,318,119, forward strand.
GCATATTCTGTCTTTATTAGATAGGATTATTTATGACATAAGTAGTCATTGCCAGGGAGTTGTAGTTAAGTAATGGTGTGGCCTGCAGTGCTCCATAAGAGGGTTATCTGTGAACTTTTCAGTGTGCCAATCAAATTTTGAGGTAGAGGAGTGCTCTGGGGTCACAGAGTTTCATCTTGGCTAAAGACGCTAAAGCTTTGTGAAAACGAATTAACAACAGTATCACACACCTGCAACTCACCAGAACAATTTTATTTTTAACCTAGTAAAGCCTAATCTTTTAATGCTCGAAACTCATGGTTTTAAAATGAGCATCTGATATCCACCCCTTGGTTCGCACATATCCCATTGCCGCAGTGGGAAAATGAGGCTAGTGCACCTGGAGCATCTCCGTTTTAACCTTAAGGATGACTTTGCTTTATGAAAGTTATTTTTTTCCCCTTGTCAAGTTTAAGCAGAAACATTTCAGCCATGGAGACTCAAAAATCAGTTACCATCTGTGAAATAAAATCCAGCATATATCTTCTTTGATGAAAAAGAATATCTAACAGATTGTTTAATTTGAAAAAGAGAGCAAGTGGCCTGTTGATGAATTGCTTTAGTTTCTAACATTACTGGGAGAAGGCTGATAAAAATGTTTTACATATATAATCATTAACAGTGAGACTTTTTTAGGGGCTGGTAATAGCCTGTAGATAAATGAAATAACTTACTTCATTCTAAGGAAGTATACCAATCCATCTTTCATTGTTAAAGGGTAGTAAAGAAAATTAGCATTTCCTATGAACAATCGAGTTTGTAGCCTTTACCACTAGGTAGTTAATTTATGAATACTGGACCTAAAAATTTCAGTATTTTCTTCCCTGTGATAATATGTTTATAACAAATGAGACATTAACTTTTTAAAATTTTATCTGAAACCAGGAGTCAAATGGTTTAGACATTACTGGAAACTTTTATTTGTTTATTTGGAGTGATGAAGTATGCTTTTTCTTAGAGCTTGATCACCGTGCTTGTGCATTCTTAATCAGTGTAGAATTCCATAACACAAGCTACCAGGTTCTTTGGTTATCCTCTGTGTGGTAATTTACATTAAGACATTGGATCCATTGTACTCTATACTTGCTTTGCAATAGGGTAAGTGATCCAGGTTTCTTCCTGTCTTGAAGTCTAATACTCAAAAATCCTACATCATTTTCAAAAATATTAAACATTTTTTGCTATTTTTCAGATAATCTGTAATAATTACATGTTTTTAAAATGGAAAATATTTTTAAGTACTCTATGCCTTGAAGAACATGTTGATATTGATCACAGTGCCAGACTTTAACAGTGGATTATGGGAGAATTAATGATGATTTAACAACTTTAGCAATTCTAAACATTCCTTTTGCACTTTGACAATAAATCATATTTTTAACCCCATTTAGAAAGCAAGATATAAAAATATAATTATATTTTAATGTATTTTATACACATATGTTAGAAAGAGGAAAGAAAATCTATGAAAAACAAATACCAAATGTTGGTGAATAATTATCTTCTGTTTATGAGCATTAGTTTTCTCTCTTGTCCGTTTATATTTCTAATTTTTAAGATAATGAATACATAATACTTCTGTTAAATAATGTTTTTTAAAAATATTCTTCAGTACTTTTCCTCTGAGGATGTCTGTCCAGATATTCTGGAAGGAAAGCCCAGATTTGACAGAAATGATAATTGGCAATTAACTGATTCATGTCAGTGCTTTATCTTTTGGGAGGCACAGTATAAATTGCAATATGTCTCTATACTTTTTATTTTTAGAAATACTGTATAAAAAAGCTCGCCCAAGAATTTTAAACTAATTAAACACCAGGGATTTTTTAAATTAATTATAAAATCATGAACGCTCATTTCCAGTCAATTTCTTAGTAAATTAGCAATAAAGGTATTTTTTCTTACAATTATAATCTACCAGAAAGAAGAAACAAAAATATTGAAACCGTGTTCATTAGCAAGGATAAGGCCAAATTCCCACTAACATTATCATTCAGTATTTTTTCTGAAAGTTCTAGTAAATGAAATAAAATAATAACAATAGATAATGTGTAAGTATTAGCAAAGAAGAGGCAAAATTATTAACATTAATATTTATATATAATACAAATATGCATTGTGGAAAACCTAAGCAAATTGGCATATAAATGCTTTATTTTTATTGGCATATAAATGTTAAGTACGAATGGTAATCAAAGAACAAAAAAATAAAAGGGGATTGAATATTTAATTTCTCATACTGGTACTGATTAGAATATTGATTCAATCTCCTGAGGAGTTAGGTATGGGGAAACAGGAACTCTTTTAAAAATCTGTATCATTTTTATCTGTATCATATTTTATATACATATGTACAAAATACCTACTGTAAGAATCCTCTGTTATAATTTCATTTGATTTATAAAAAAAAATATAAAATATTTTAGTAAGTTGGCTATACTTGATTACATCAAAATTCAATGGCTCCCTAATATGTCATTCATAATATCAGTATCAAGAAGAATGAGAATAAAAGTTTTCCCTTGTAAAATAAATACTAGACATATGAAAAAAATCTATCAAGAGACTATTTTTTTTTTTTTTAAAGGCAAAGTCTCTGTAAAGAAAATGACAAAAGATTGAGGACAGAGTAAAAACAAAACTGGTTGGGAAATCTAAATATGGAAAGGGTTATCAATTCTTTCTGAATCCAGTTGTAAATGTAAAGAAAGCATGATTATTTCACAGGATGGTGGAGAAGTGTAGGGTTCTTAAAAAAAATGTGAATCTAAAATTCATTCTGCAAAATAAATATTAAAATAATTAAAATTTCTAAAAATAAGCCGAAACCGGTTTGCCTCAGTGGATGGAGCGTCGGCCTGCGGACTGAAGGGTCCCGGGTTCGATTCCGGTCAAGGGCATGTACCTGGGTTGCGGGCACATCCCCAGTAGGAGATGTGCAGGAGGCAGCTGATCGATGTTTCTCTCTCATCGATGTTTCTAACTCTCTATCTCTCTCCCTTCCTCTCTGTAAAAAATTAATAAAATATATTTTAAAAAAATTCTAAAAATAAAATTAATATATGTGGACTTATTAAAATGTATTCTAGAGTTCTAATGATTAAAACAGTGTGGAACTGATAGCTATTCAAGGAATTTGTATAGTGCAGTAGGACATACTGCAATGTCCAAAAGCTGACAAAAGTTCTAATGCAAATTGACAATGTGAAAAATATATTTTAAATATATTAGAAAATGATAAAATATTCTGTATATCAAAATGACACAGTTAGCTAGCAGTAGATAGGTAGATGATAGATAGATAGATAGATAGATAGATAGATAGATAGTTAACTAGAGATTTAACTAGAGGCCCAATGCATGAAATTTGTGCAAGAGTAGGCATTCCTTCCCCCGGCTGCTGGCACTGGCTTCCCTCCGGTACCCGGGACCCAGACTTCCCTCGCAGCCCTGGCTTCGTCCAGAAGGTCGTCCGGAAGGACGTCTGGTCTAACTAGCATATTATGCTTTTATTATTATAGATTGTACCCATGAGTTACTACTAAGTTCCAAATGGATTTAAACATGAAAAATTTGAACATATAAATACTGAAAGAAAATGTGAGAGTTTAAAAATAAATATTGAACTGAGAATAAACTTCCTAAACATAGTACCAAAACCACAGACAATAAATAAAAGATTGTTGATTTGCCCACATAAGGATGTAAAAATTTGTGTCACATATAACACACTTTAAAGAACTGAAAAAACAAACAATAAATATTAACAAAATTTCAAACAGAATTCTTGTATCTTTGATAAGAGTAATAATAATATCTAGCTCTATGTAGTGCTTACCACATGTCAGGCTCTATTCTAAGTACTTGAAATGTATTAACTAACTTAATCACCCTAACAGCTCCATGCAGAAGGTGTGTTATCCTCATTTTCAAGTAATGAAACTGAAGTATAAAAGGTTTTTAGTACCCCAAATTCGTTAATTTGTGAGTAGTGGAGCCAGAATTTGAAGCCAAGTTAACTTGATATTGAAACTGCTTTTCTCATCCTGATGTAGGGCACTCAATACTTAAGAATTATTAACAATCAATAGGATAAAGATAAACATTCAAATAGAATAACAAACAGAATAGAGTGTCTACAAAATAAAACAATACTGCAGTCAATAAACACTTAGGAAATGTTAAATACGAATGGTAATCAAAGAACAAAAAAATAAAAGGGGATTGAATATTTAATTTCTCATACTGGTAATGATTAGAATATTGATTCAAACTCCTGAGGAGTTAGGTATGGGGAAACAGGAACTCTTTTAAAAATCTGTATCATTTTTATCTGTATCATATTTTATATACATATGTACAAAATACCTACTGTAAGAATCCTCTGTTGTAATTTCATTTGACTTACAAAAACAGGACAGCAAAATAACTGAAGTCACTAGTACCGTACAAACATAAAGCTGATTAAGTAGCTGTAAAGATCAGTATCTTACCGGGTTCCAGATCCTTCCTCTGTGGGAAAGAACGTCGCAGTCCATCATGAGTACTGTGCTAACTCTGCGAAGTTACAACTAATCAGTTTTTGTAATTGTGGCTACCAAATGTAATTCTCAAAAAAAGCATAATGTAGAGACAGACCTTAATGCCAGGGCATAATTCCACAGTAGTGAGGGGCTTTCTTCTTTCCTCACCAAGGAGAGGTGTTACCTTAACTGTAAGACTATTCAGTTATCCAGAACATGACAACTACTTACAGTATTAGATAAAACAACTTTTCTTTTGCCGAAACTGGTTTGGCTCAGTGGATAGAGCGTCGGCCTGCGGACTGAAAGGTCCTAGGTTCGATTCCGGTCAAGGGCATGTACCTGGGTTGCGGGCACATCCCCAGTGGGGAGTGTGCAGGAGGCAGCTGATCGATGTTTCTCTCTCATCGATGTTTCTAACTCTCTATCTCTCTCCCTTCCTCTCTGTAAAAAATCAATAAAATATATTTTTAAAAAAACAACTTTTCTTTCTTTTTAAACACCCATAATAGTCTTTCCAAAAATTCATTTGTTTTTTCAAAAAAGTAAACAAAAATTACTATCCTGCATTTGAATTTTTACAAGTTAAATCTGTGGTCTTTTCAGTATAAAAGGTCGCTTTCATAATTTTTGTGTTCAATGAACCCAGTAGTCCTGGTTGAGCCATAGGTTGATAGAGTAAATCAGGAAACAGGAACTCTTGAAGGGTGTTTTTAGAGGGCAATTGTAGAGGGTAATTTTGCAAACTTTTAATTGTGTACTTTGATCCAGTAATCATTGTCCTGAAAAAACTATGAAGTGTTTGCTTATGTGCATTTTGTATATACATCAAGTAAGCTTGAATTATATAGGCTGAGTGGCTTATAAACAGCAGCAATTTATTCCCCACAGTGCTGGACACTGGGAAGTATAAGATTAAGGCACTGGCAGATTAAGTGTCTGGGGAGAGAGCTTGCTTCCTGCTTCATAGATGATGTCTTGCTGCTGTGTCCTTAGGTGTCAGAAGGGGCAAGATTGCTCTCTGAGGTTCCTTTAAGGTCAACATTTTCATTCATGAGGATTCCACCCTCATAACCCCATCACCTCCTAATGCCATTCCACAAAGGGATTTCAATGTCTTATATGTGAGTCTTATATATGAATCTTGTGGGGACACAAACATTCAATCCATACTTAACTCCAGGCTTTTTTTTTTTCATCTCCCGCTCTCAGCATGTTGGCTTCCCCACTTTAAATTTAAAGCCTCATGGTAATAAGATGGGTTGCCTCAGCTGTAACCATCATATTCTTCATACAACCATATTAGACGCAGTAAAATAATAATAGGAAGGAGCGATGAATGCTTCCACTTTGTCTTAATCTCTTTTTATCTGCAAAGATTTTTCTTGGATTCTCAATATTGCAATTTAGTTTAAATCCTTTACCTAAGAGATTGTGAACTGTAACTAAAAGTGTCATTCCTTTGTAATGCCTTTTATTAAAACCTCAGTTTCATAACATTTGATGACACCTTGAAAGCTTGAATTCAGCTTGCCTGCCAATGCATGCGTGCGTACACACACACACACACTGCTATAAGAAAATGGCAGGAAAATCTCAGTTTTCAAATGATTAATGATTTATTGCAATTACTGAAGATTTGGGGTTGTGATATCAACAGGAGTTTGGTTCCTATCCCAGCTCTACCCTTTACTGGCTGTATGACCAGAGGGGGAATTAGCTACTTCTAAACTTCAGAGTCTTCATCCGAGTGGTAAAATGATTCCATGTGGATAACACCTAATTCTATCTCAAAATAACTCGCCAAAATAGCATGACCACATGAGATGATGTTTATGAAGCATTGGCTCTAAACCTGGCTCATTGCAAAGGTTCAACAGTTCTTCATTATTGCTATTTACCAAGGGTATTCCCCTAGAAATATGACTGGGATTAATGAAAATTCAGCTTATAGATGAGCAGGCTGATTTGTTTTCTTCCTCTCCATGTGCTATAGGTTTTCAGAGTTTAAGAACAAGATGATATTTTGGGGTCTTCAACCCAGTGGCTACATGAGTAACATGCAACATCTTCCTTTGGGTACTTGTGAGAGTTCTTTTATCTTGAAGCTATTCTGTCCTACATATATTTACTGAGAACCTCTCCTGTGGATTTAAAACACACCAGATTTTTAAAAAAATCTTTATTGTTGAGAGTTACAGATGTCCCTCCATATCCCCCGCTTGCCCTCTACCACCCAGTTCCCACCCTGGTCCAGGCCTTCGTCTTCCTGCTTCCACTCCAGTTGTCACACGATATCAGGGAAGAAGGAAGGATATTTTCACAGAGGATAGAAAAATGTTGCAAGATAAGGGGGAGAGAAAAAGAGGGGCACCACATGGGCTTTGAGCTTTGAACCTGATTCTGTGTAGCAGAGTGACCGATGAGGAAAGCAAGGGTGGTGTCCTAAGTTAAGGAAGGGTCCAATTAAAAAGGGTCAGATTCCAACAAAGAACTACAGCACATATAAACTGGAGACAAAGGGGCATGATTTATTTTTTATTTTTTTTCCCATTAGAGAGAGAGAACAGGTTTTTCCTATTTGAAAACCCCTCCCCAGGGGTTCTCTTTTGGGGAGCTTTCTCTAAGCAGAGTTTGTATATGCTTCCAGTAAACTCCCACATTTTTATCAAAGAAATCTTTTAGTCCGTGAATTTATTCTTCAACCTTCATAGGGCAAGGACCCACAGAAGGAAAGTCTGCACCCTGGACCCCGAATTTTAAATGCAACCATAAAAATCCTGTAAGAAAACACAGGCAGCAAAATATCAGACATCTCACGAGGCAGAATTTTCACGGATACATCACCCAGGGCAAGAGAAACAAAGGGAAAAAAATAAACAAACAAATGGGACTACATCAAACTAAAAAGCTTCTGCACAGGAAAAGAAACCACCAACAAAATGAAAAGGGAGCTCACTCTACCAGCCAGCACCTGGATTCTGAGGGTTCACAGAAAAGCCACCCCAGCTCAGAGAATTCCCTAGGGTTGCTTCTGCTTCCCTCCCCCCTGAATGCCCTCCTAGCATTTTTACTTTGCGCTCTAGCACTTGCCACACAATTTGCAATTATATATTTATCTAATCATTTCCTAATCACTGTCCCTGCCATGAGACGGGGTAAGCGGCATGAGGGCAGAGACCACAGCTATCTCAATCACCCAGCATCCAGTGGAGGGCCTCCTCCGCACCATTGCTTTTTGGAAGAACACTGCTGCACCTGAAAATATTTTAAGAACATAAACCCACGTGTAAATTGCACACTGCCTTTTTCTTCATGGCATTATAGTAAGAAAATACTATTTGGAGGATAAAGAAACAAATGAAGTGGCAATAATATTAACTTGCTCCTTCTGTGTGATAAAATGGAACCTGCACATGGACAACAGGGGGATGGGATCGTGAGTGTGCGGGGCAGGGGCGGGGGGAGGAGGTTGGGAATTAATGGGGGGGATGAGGACACATTTGTAATACCTTAACTAATAATAATAAATAAAAAAATGGAACCTGCCAGGTAGGTGTGGCCGTTCTACCTGGGTGTCTGTGTGGAGATCCAGATATGCAGAAATAACATAGTTTCTTGTTACATTACAACGTGACGTTAGTGAATTATTTGTATGGTGTTCTGTCATCAGTGCCTAGCTCAGTGTCTACAGATGGATGATGCCCAGTAAATATTTGTTAAGTGGCTTAAGTTTGAACATGAAGCTCAAAAACTTTTGCAAGGGCAAGCAAATATGTATTTTTTAATAGCCATTTGCTCTTTATTACTTTTATACCATGTTCTGTCTTGTACACCTTATTCCCTAGGTCTCAGCAGTGATGATCTTTACTGGTTGTGACAGAAGTGCAATGCAAAGCAGATGCCTGTGTGGTGACATCCTTCTGCCAACAGTATTGTGTCACACTGTTGTATGTTGCAGATGAATGTCACCAGCCCAGACATCTGAGCTGTGTGTAGGATGGATGAATGGTCCAAGTCTGATAAAGGTGAGTTTTGTCCAGCTGCTAGTTTCTATTGCCAGATTTTTGTGTAGTGAAAAATAATTAATACTTTAAACACCATTAATTCATCCAGTCAGGTAGTTGGTCAGCTAATATGTATTGAGGGACTTCAGTGGCCAGATACAATGTTAGGGATAGGGACATACCAGTAATAAAATAGGCTGTCTTCATGGAGCTTGCAGTCCAGGAAGTGTGAGCCATTAAACAAATAAAAACCTCACTGCTAATTGTACTAAGGCTATTAAAAAGCACAAAAAGCCCTAGCCAGTTTGGCTCAATGGATAGAGCACCGGCCTGACTACTGAGGGGTCCTGGGTTCAATTCCAGTCAAGGGCACATGCCTGGTTGCCTTCTCAATCCCCAGGGGCATGTAGGAGTCAGCCAGTCAGTGATTCTCATCATTGATGTTTCAATTTCTCTCTCCCTCTCCCTTCCTCTCTGAAATCAATAAAAATGTGTGTGTGTGTGTGTTTTATAAAAAAAAAGCACAAAAAGGATAATTTGAGAGAGAACCAGGAGGGACCTGCTTTAAATTGGATGGCAGACAGGTAGGCTGAGGATAGATATCTGTTCATCACTACTACAGTCTTTCTCCTTGGTCTTCTAGAAAGACTTAATAATGAAATTCCAATCTTTGACCCCCAATCATTGTTACCTTCTCACTCTCATTTATGTTGGAATTCTTCAAAAGTAAGCATTGGATCTTCAACTTTATTAAATATGTTTACACACAGTTTTCTAAAGAAACTTAGGACAGCACAATACGGAGCTGGTAAGGACGCTGCAACTACACATACATGGTGATTATAATTCAAATGAAAATCAAAGCCATTCCCTCTGTGCCAGCATTGTGCTGAACATTTTACATATTATTTTATTTCATGCTCAAGCTTGGACATCGATATGATCTTCATTTTATTTGTGAGAAAATTAGTTATAAGCCCAAGGTCAAGCAGCTATGAAATAGAAGCTGGAATTTGACTCCAGGTCTGTCTAATCCTAAAATTTTAAATTTACATTCACTCTCTCTATATGTTTATTATACTGTCTTTCAATCTCCTTTCGAGCATGCCTTTATATATGAGGGCTTAGCTTTTGGTTTACCATTTGGAAAAGGGATTTGGAAGAATTTTTCTTTTAGGTAGGGGCTTGGAGGTATTTTTCTATTCCTTTTAGTTTATTTGTTCTTGAAAAGTCCTGTCTCCTTTAGTTTGTTATTTGCATTACATCATATGAAGTATGTTCATGAGTTACATCTAGTATTTATTACTAGGAAATAAGCTATAATTACCTATTTTGTTAAAAAATTACTGAATAGCCGTCTAAAGATTGGTCAAGCCCAACTGATCAACCAGCTAGTGATTTTCCATCAGCTTAAAGTATTTACTGTTCCCTTGGGCCAAATTTCATTCCACAAGGAACTGAGGGCCAAGCCTAATTGGAGAATAAATCTCAGACATGCATCATGAGGAGTATAGATTTTATTTTATTTTCTACAAATAACTTGTCATGGAGGTGCCTTGAACTTCAGGAAAAAAACTGGAGTTCTGCAGACAGAAGTGTAAGTAAGATAGAAAAGTATGAACCCTTCCAACTTTTTCTTTTAAACAATTTAAAATTCAAGTTGTGTACCCTTCTTTTAAAAGTGCAGACCAGTCTGCAACTCCAAAGGCCACAAAATGCCATAGAAATAAAAATGGATGCCTAACCTTTGAGGCAGTGCCCACCAGGCCACAGTCACTCTGACCTTCTCCAACATAATCCTTTTATAACAGGTTTGTCATCCCCTTATTTGAAGTGCTTTTAAATATTATATAATAGGCAAAAACATTTTGTTTTAACTGTATCTCATTATTTAATGGAACAGTACAAAGCAGGTGTATGTGCTCAGGTAAAATAAAATTACAAAAATGCTAAATATCAGAGGAAGAAATTGGATATTAAACATTAAATCAAACTAACATGTACATTGATTTGTATTTTCACATTCAGAAGGAAAAATTCACTAACACTCATCTATTATCCATGTCAAAGGAGAGCAATTAACTACCTGGCATGATTCATTCCAAACTATAGTTTCTCTGCATTTTGCTTGTAATTAATTTTTTTTCTTCTAAATCTTTGGAAACTGGCTTTGTTGCCTTCCCCCATTTAATTTCTCCGTTTTATGTAAAGACTGCCTATTGACTTCAAAATTATCTCTGGGTGGGACAAATTAAGGCAAGGCTGTATAAATCAATGAGAATAGAGATATTTGTAATGTTAGCTTTCTGCTTGAAGCCAGGTCATATAAATTAAGAACCACTGGGATGACTGAAAAATCAACGGGTAGATTCCTTTATACGTTTTTTTCACATCAGGAATTTTAAAATCTAAGCCATGCCAACGGTTGCTTAAAACTCCAAAACAATCGCACTTTGAAGGGAACAATTTTTTGCTCAACTAAATGGGTTTAGGAAAAAGAAAAAAAGAGAAGGTGATTTGAAAAGGAACTTAGTTGGTCGTGAGTAGTAAAAAATATTTTAGTAAATATTATATTTTTTCTTATTTTTAAAAGGTGACAGTGGCCCTTAGCCATATCAAGAATTTTTTAAAATTATAAATTCATAAAGATGCCTCTAATTCTAATCCAACCCCACATGGATCTTCTCTGCTTCTCCCCACTGAACACTTATATCTTCCTCCCACAGTAAGAACCTATGCATTCAACGATATCAATATATTAACTAATTTGTTCCATCCTGCAGTGTTTCACAACAACAAACCTATTAAGTTAATATTTCTTTATGGTTCTGTGTCAAGAGGTTTGATGTCTGGATATTATATTTTGAAGCTGAAAATATTGCTAAATTGGCAGTTTTCATCAGAAATAGATCTGGGGAAAGCACACAGTTCTTTTTACTTCCTGATTCACTTTATTAAAAAAACAAAACAAAAAACACAACAGAGAAATATTTAACAAAGCTGCTTGTTTCCTTCTTTTGGCTTGTCTTTTATCTTTCTGTGATATTAATTTAGTGAAGAAAATCAGAATAATTGGAAAAAATATATAGTATGTTTATATTCATGTGTCTCTTAAATATAGTATTCTCTGTGCTGCTAATAAACAAATTATTTCACAGCCAATTAATACATTTTGTAAATATTCAATTAAATGTATTTATAATCACTGTAGAGATTCTAGGGTCTCTTAATATGTTGACATAGTAATAATGAGGGGGAGTAGACAGGTGGGCATACAAGGTCCCCAGACATTTCCTCATGCAATTTTCTTCAAAACACACAGCAATTATTGCAGTAAATGACTGTATAAATGTGTGGTTTCACATTTATACAGTCATTTAATGACAACCCCCTCCACTAAACGACTGCTCCTGCAGGGCAAGAACCTTGTCTACTGTTCCTTGTCATTTTATGTCCAGGGCCCAGCATAGTGCAGGGCACATGTGCTTTTGATGACTTCATGATAGAGCTTTACAGTACCCAACCGTCTCCACAACATGGGCTCTCTCTACCCCTCTTCTCTGCGTTTTCTGTTTCCTCTATTGCACTTAAGATCATCGGATATAAGATATATACTATCTAGGTCATTGTTTATTTTTTTGTCAGCTGTGTTCATTCTACCAGCTAGCATTAAATCAGAGCCTGCCATGTAGTAGTTCTTCAATAAATATTTGTTTGGTTAATGGTACACCATCCATTTTCATCCATTTGGTCAGAAAAAGAACCTTAATAACCACTATTTGCCTTGTCCCTATGGTCTTGCCTTTTCTAGAATGACCATATAAATGAAACCAAACAGTGTGTAGCCTTGAGGTTGGCTTCTGTCTAGTAACATATTGCACTTGAGGTTTACCCATGTTTACTGCATGTATCAGCAGTATATCCTTTTTTTGTCGCTGAGTAGTTACATGTATGAATGTACAACTGTCAAAAACATTTGAATTACTCCAGTTTTTTTGGAAATTATGAATGAAGCTTCTACAAATATTTGTGTACAGGTTTTGTTTGGGTGTATATCTTCATTTCTCTTGTGTAAATACCTGGGAGTAGAATGGCTGGGCCATATGATATGTATGCTTCACTTTTTAAATAAACTACCAAACCATTTCCTGATGTGGTTGTCCCGCTGTGTATTCCCACCACTAGCAATGCATGGAATTTCTAGTTGCTCTTCATCCCTGTCAGAATTTTTATTTTGAAGCATTCTACTAGGCGTGTGGTAGTGTATGGTGATTTAACCTTATATTCCTATAGGGACTAATAATTTTGAATAACTTTTCATGTTTTTTTTTTCTTCTGTTTGCATCTCTTCTTTGTGAAGTTTCTGTTTAATGTATTTGCCCACCTTTTAAAAATCGGGATGGTTGTTTTCTTAGGGATATTTGAAAGTTCTTTACATATTCTGGTGAGCAATTCTTTATCATATAATCTGATATCCAAATATTTTCTCCCTGTCTATGGCTTGTCTTTTTATTCTCTTAACAGTATGCATTGAGCTTTTTGACCCCGAATACTTTCTCTAACAGGGTATCCTCTTGTGAAT
>NW_006293001.1:7334943-7349944 GCF_000327345.1 Myotis davidii
ACCCTGTCTCTCTTTCTCACCTCTACTTTTCTGAAGCTACTAAAAAAGAAATTGAACTAAACTATACAGTAATGGGAAGACTAAGAGCAACGTTGTCAGGAGCTGAAGAGATTAAGACTCTCAAGGAAATATTAACCTTCCATCACAGGTTCTTGTGCAAGCTGCTGTGAGCATGGCAGGGCAGGAACACACATCTTCTGGGACCAATGAAGTAAAGAGGTTTGCTTAGTTTAGTCCAACCTAGAAAGCAGGGAGGACCTTCTCCATGCCAAACTGAAAAGATTCTCCGTGGCAATTAGTATGGCGCTGTGACAATTTCCACCCACTCTGATTGGTTAGTGTCCAGTCGTTCCAGTTTGTGAGATATTTTGACTCTTCCCCTTGTCTGCAGAAATGTATAGAAAGAACGTAATCAGACACACACTCACATATTGAATCAAGACGGGTTTCTGTTGCTCCCACTTCCAGTTTGTGAGGCATAGGGTGTTTGAGTTGCAAAGAAGGGCTTGAAATTTCTCTGCTACTCTTTTGGAGACTAAAACATTATGGGGATTCTTCTATCACCAATATCCTGATTGTCCCAGGCACCACCCACACCCTACTGGTGCTCCAGAGCAGTCAGATGCATTCTTCATCTTTGACTCATTTCTGGTTTGCATGCCTACTCTTTATCTCCCTTTCTAAAAATCTCTGCCAATAAAGAAAATAAATTAGAGGATAAATCAATGAGTGGCAATGGTGACCAAGTCAGGAAGTCAGAATCAGGCAAGCTGCTTTCTTTATCAACCTGTGACAAGTATTTGTTATGGATAGGTTACTATATTATACTTCTTTGGATGCAAAATAAGAGCAGTAAGTGGTATATCTATAAATTCCAGACTTACAGGTGTGCTCTTGAAGGGGGTTCATGGATAGAGCAACCTGAAGGATCTTATTTAATCAATTTAAAAATTAAGCTTGGGATCAATAATTTCAAAAGTATTTCAACAAAATATAAATGAAATATGTAGTGTGTTATTGAATGATAATGAGGCATTTTTATATCACCACTGATAAAATAAAATAACATTGGCATGGCGGTCATAGTTCATAAGTGAAAACAGTTTAATGAAATGGCATGTTATGAACTATAGCATATTGATTTGTAAATGGTCTTATTTAAAGCAAGTTGCCATGCTCTTTGGCTTTTCATAGTCAGCAGCTGCCTTATTTTATGTTTCACTGGACGATGCTGTGAGATTTGTGTTTGACGCCTCATAAGTCAAAGAGAGAGGGAAAGAAAAGAGGCGACATATATGTGAATAGCTCTGGAGCACGACATCATCGTTAGGGCTCAGGGTAGAATAAACTTGCCATCTTCCAAAGTTTAGGCTGTCAGATTAAGTTTTATGAATTTATTGTGTATATGGGTGCCTTCATTAAAGCGTTTATGCTAATATCCATAGCAAATAGAATTTTTAAATTAGAATCTTATTTATAGTTTGAATTTCCAGGTTATAATTCTGTTCTAACATTTTATGGTAACATTAAAAAAATAATTGATTGATTTTAGAGAGAGAGAAGAAGGGAGGGAGAGAGAGAGAGAGAGAAGGAGAGAGCGAGAGAGAGAGAGAGAATATTGATTTGTTCCACATATTTATGCATTCATTGTTTGCTTCCTGTATGTGCCTTGACCAAGGATCAAACCTGCAGCCTTGGTGTATTGGGACAATTCTCTATCCCACTGAGATAGCAGGCCTGGGCTATGATGAGAGCAAGGAGCTATGCCTAGTTAATATTCTCACAAGTTTAAACATCTAATTAAAACATACGCTTTAATCATTAATTCATATGCTTAATGATAGATAAGAGGTAAGAAATATTCATAGGGACCCAATAGAAATCTGTATGTACTCCTGCTTTCCAGGACATGTATGAACTTTCAGAGAGAGAAATATAAAATGTTACACATTGTAAACTTTGATGGGGTTATTGTATATAATATTAGACCAGAAACATATCATGTTACGAATATGATTTCACGGTACTGTGCTAGGTATCTAATACCTAATGTATCTGTGATTTGAGAATGAATCTAAATTTTAATGTGAAGTTTGCATTCCTAATTTGAATTTTGAGGCTCATTGAATTTATTTATTCTTAAATATCAACTAATAACCCTGTCAATATCATTCTGTCAAAACAAAAACACATTAAAAAAATAAGGCACATTCTTTTGGATAACTTCTTCACATTGTACATTTATAATAAATTTGTGGGTAAATTGAAATTCCATTTTGTTCATATGATGTTGTTGGTTCAATTTAGTTACTGTATACTTAGGTAGATAGACAGATAGAAGGATAGTAGAGAATGTTATGCTTAATCAGCTTCCCACTTATTCTCATGAAAATAAAGTAATCTTGCAGCTCCAATATACTTTTAACAGTTTATGTAATCTTACTTTGGTCTATCTGTGTGTAATGATATATCATTCCCTGGCTCCAGACAACAAGAAACTCTGCTGCATTGTTGATTAAAAGAAATTACTTGGTTTATATCCAAATCATTAAAGAATCAGCTTGTTTCTGTATATTCTGTCAGTTTTACACTCCCTTGATGTGAAACCCCAAAGACCCAGCTTGGAGAAATGGTAGGATGTCTGAAAGTGGATGAAAGGAAACTTCTTTTCAGTTTCCCTGGAGACATTGTAATTTCATATGCTAGAAAAATCACTTTAAGAATATATGATGGATTAGAATATTATTTGTCAGCATTGCAACAGACAGTAGTTTTATATAACATCTCTGTACATACATTCTTTTGATCTTAGCAGTATGTAAGATGTGTCAAGCAGTTATACAATATTGACCTGACTGTAGAAGATATGTTTTCCCTTAAAAAAACATTGACCTCATACCCTCTACTGCTATGAATGCTGCCTAAGGCAGTCACCTCAACTGGGAGATCGGGATAATACATTGTACACCATACATGGCCCTCGGAGCCATCCTGATGTAGGGAGTTTCCCTAGGCTCACAGTTTTTCAGGCAGATCTGCTCTAGATACAATTATGACAGTTACTTATACTTTCTGTTCTACTCTCACTGGAGGCTTTGGCTTTCTCCTATGACTTTATTTGTAAACTATCTTGTCATCTAAAATTCTGACATGCTATGTTAAAAAGTTATTTTTATTCCCTTGTGTCACTATATGTTTGACTGATTTCCCCCCAGAATCAACTCTGTTTATTAGCTAGATTGACATTGTGCAGATCGGAAGTCATAAATTACTGCCCCTTGGACCAGCTATATCTCTCAGATGCGTGTTATTTATACTGAACAGTATTATTAAAAATTTGAATTAGATGCCAGCATTTATAAATGGGGCGATTTCATATAAAAATTTCTGCTTTCTGGCTTCTCTCCCTTTTGCCCCAATCTTCTTATTATAAAACTTACTACCGGCATGTTTTACTCCTTTCCCCTAAAACCTTGTCTTCATAAGCATATGAGCTTTGGACCTCTGATCTGGAAGGACAGACCCATCATCCCACACATGAACATTTTGGACAAATTACTGACTTAACATTTCATAAAATTTTCTCTATTGAGCGATGGTCTGAGAACATCTTTGGCAATATTATAATTGACCTTTCTATCTATTCAAACTCTACCTATCTATAAAACCACTCCAGAATGAATTCCTTGCATTAATCTCTTTCTTATAACCCTAATCAACATTAATTGAACACAGATGAGAGAAATTGGGGTGAGGGCCGAGATACAGATATTAAAATATATAAAGTGTGCCATCAGAGTGCTTGCAGTTCAGTAGGAAAGTCGATTACCTGAAAGAATAATTGCAATAAAATTTTATCAGTACTACTTTAATAGCAGCCCTCACCGATTGAATATTTTAAGTGCGGGGCTTAGTTACGGTGTGTCTGTCTGCATCCACTTTCTCTACTTCCTCGCTTCCCATTTGCTTTTCAAACCACTCCCCTCCGCCCAGCTTCCACATGCTCTGCAGAAACAGCTCCACACAAGGCCTTCACCTGTGTCCATCTTCCTAAGTCCAGGAGTCAGACTGCATGACCAAGGGCACGTTATTCATATCCTGTTCCACAGTCACCTCCCCTGTAAAACTGTGACAGCATCAGCACCCATCTGTATGATTATATGGGATAACCCATGTGAAGATGGATCGAATGGGATACCTTGAGGATTGTAGTGATAATCCATGTAAACCTTTAAAACAATGTTTGTGGATAATAAGGGGACAGTACATAGTTATTCTTGTTATTGTTATTATTAATTACACATTACTACTATTACTAGTTATTCTTGCACCAGTATTTGACACAAATGCACATTCCCTCCTTCTTGAAAGACTTTCTGCCCTGGTTTGCCGTTTCTGACGTCACAGTCTCCTGGTTTCCCTGTGATGTGACTGGCCCTGGTTTTCTTTTCTGGTTCCTCCTGGTGAGACCTGCAAATAACTGGATGGCCCCAAGGCTTGATATGGGCCTCATCTTTTCTGTCTACTCTCTCCATAGTAATCATATCTGTTCTGTGGCTTTAGGTGCCATCTTAGCTCTTATGACTATCAAATGTATATGTCCATCCCAGACTTTTCCCCTAAACCCCAGACTTGCATATCCAAGTACCTCCTCAATATATCTATTAGGCATCTCCAGTTTGAACTCCTGATTCCTTTCACATTTTGACTCTTTCTCCAGAGAGTCCATTCTCCACAAAGAAGCAGAATTACTTTTTTAAAAGATTCAAGTCGCTCCATGCATTTCTGTTGGTTGACTGATTGCTGTGAGCACCATCTATTTGCTGACATTCCTACTGGGGTGTGACAGCTGCTTCCTCTCACTGCATCTTTGAGGAGATAGAATTCAACAGCATTCACTGTTTCCAACTACTCTCTGATCATTAAAATTTGCTACTGAAATTCTAGAAGAATAAAGAATTGTAATCACCAAAGATGATTGACCATCAGGGGCTCCAGTGTGTGGTTTTATTTGTGAAGTCCGTCTGAATTGACTATCTCTGTTTACAGTAAATCTAAGGCTATAACCTACTTTGTATTCACGTACCATGAAGTCTGCTGGTGTAAAGAGTAAAAAACTCAGACAATGAGCTGCTTGCTTTGCCAATGTTTATTAGACCAAATAGTTGATTTAATTTTATTTTCTGATTGCCTTGTTGAATTAGTGTTGTGTAAATACAACCTATCAGAAAATTAAACCTTCTTTCAGTTATTCTCAAACCTGTCCTTCCTGAGACCTTCTTTCAAGACTCTGTGATAAGTAGGTATGAATATGCATAGATGAATGAGTCCTATTAATGTGTAAAACGTATAATCAAGTGAGTGCTCTCATAGGGCTCATCATTTCTCCGTAAGAATCTGAGGCTGGATTATGTGTAAGAATGTAAGGAACCTACTTATTATAGAACTGGTTGGGGATGCAGTGTACTTCATGGTATTTTTAAAATATACCTTGTAACCATGAAATGGGTTATGTTATATGATAATAATTCTTCACATAGTAAGTTTTGTGCATATACCATTTCTAAAATTCTCAGTTACAGAGAAAATAAAACTAATGTACTAGTGCATGATATATGTCTTTGATATTTAGGGGGAAATGATTTATCTACATTAAGAAGAGAAATTCAAAGCCTATCCTTCACTCTTTGTTGATAACTCAAATATTATTGTTATATTGTCTCTTTTTATCGTTGCTGTAACTGATCACACTTATAAGTGGTATGTAATACAGATTAGGATTGGATCAAAACCCCTGCCATCCATGGTATATAGCATTGCGCATCTATTGGCCTTGCTGGCCATGGAGGTGCACTGGCTGATGAGCAAGCTCATGTCCCCTTCTCCTGTGAAATGGTAGAGGCAAGAAAAGAAAAAGCATAAAATTGAAGTTGTCTGTGGAGGATTGGGGTGATCATACTAAAACCTGAATTTGGATTGCTGACCCAGGAAACTGATGAGAAAAAGAGAGAAGAAAAAGACAATAATTTTACACTCCTCAAGACTTACTATACACAGATGTGCCATAATAACTCTCTCCCCATAGTAACCATGCTGAATGGGAGAGATTCCCACGCATGCCTAACTTTTTCAACTATAACACATTTCCCCTTTTGTGAAGTCTGTCTGAATTGATTACATCTGTTGTACATCTGACAAATGTACAAGTTGGTAACTGGTAATCTGATTTACATAGGTCTGAGAACTTCCGGTGCCATGTGCTGACTGGTCTATATTATTGTAGGAGTTATTTTTTGGCTATAATTCTTTGTGCAAATGGAACTAGAGAACTGAAGTAGTTGTTTTGAATTGTCTTGTCATTACCTCCATCGGTCATGTATAGACACTGTCAATGTCTGTAAAATGGGTGGGTTGTCTATGTGGAAAGAAGAGAGGAGCAAAATACAACCTAAAACCAAAGTGTAAAGGTAAAAGAACACAGAATAGCCACTAAAGCCCAGGGTTTGATTCTGAAGGTGGTGTTTAGAATCGTTTGCAATAATTATTTTTTATCATGGGGATTTTTTGTTTGTTTGTTTGACACTGGCAGATGTGGATAGTTGTTGGAATGCCAACTTTGGAGTGAGTGGTCAAAAGTCGAAAAGTTGTAAAGTAAGAATGTGTATGAATGAATTTAAATAATGTTTCAGATGAGACAAAACAAGATCTTTCTTGTAGAAAAACCAAAAAAGCCCGTATTATCTGGTTCAAAAAAGGAAAGAGGCTATTTTCTAGGGGGCTTGAAAGTTGTGTCACTATTGTTTTGGCATATCATTCTCCAATAAAAGCTGTGAACACCCTATATTCAGAGTAGCTAAAAGAAATATCTTTCAAGATCACCTGTTAAACTGATCTTAAAAACATTTACCAGCTTTTATTCTGAGTAATATATTCTTAAGAAATTTTCCTTTGCACTTCCAAACAGGAGACTTCTTTCCATAATGTACCATTTTGACTTTGCTATCTAAGCTCAGCACCATTCAGACTCAGAGCCCTGTTTATCTGAAGTGCTTAATTACAACTGAAGATTTACTGGAGAAAGTTTGAAACTTCACTTTGAGAATATTGTCCAGTATGTTTTCCATTTATTCTGAGTACAATACTACAGGGAGTACCAGGCCAAGAGCTTCCGTTATCTCCCACCATAATCCCTCCTCTGGTCATATTTAAGCAAAACCTCTGCTGAAAGAGGCAAGGCTTATGGGAACCATTTGAATTGGACTCAGCCATCCTCCGCTATTTAGGAAAAGCTAGGCCGCCTGCAACATTGACCACCATATGCTCATCCCCCTGATGTATTCCTTATAACTCTTCTGGATCTTTTCTGCAATATATATATATATTTTAAGAACGGGGAATTACTATAATGAAACATATTTAAAATTCTTAGCAATATTTTGCATACATTCTTCTCTAAAGTGTCATAACACCTTTTTTAGAAACAGGGTGATGCACACAAGATGTAATATTTAAGTATCAAATTATTAACTCAGAAGAGGAAATCTGTAGACGTTATCAGAAATAATAGGCACTGGTACCCTGAGCTCTAAGATGTCAACAAGTTTCTTAATGCTTCAGTGGTTTTAGAAGTATTTGCTCTTGTTCTGCCTTCAGCCACTACCAATAAAATTTACAATTGCAGGCTTGTTGCAGGTATGAAATATCTGTGAGTTTATCATCAAGAGAATGACTTCAAAAACTCGGAATGAAAATGTAGATGTGCCTTGTGGGTAAGTCACATCTGCCTGAATTTCCTTTCCTAGCGAACAGTCTTCGGTACCTCTTCTGAAATCATGGAAGGTTCAAGGTGGAAGAAAGCTTAGAAATTATTTGTTTGACCTCTTCCTTTTACAGGAAGGCACCTACAGCTTGGTGAAAAGAAATGGGTAGATACAAAGAGTGAATGGAATCTCCCGAAGGTAAATTGTGAAAGGCTACTACAACTTCAGTAGGTCATCACAGGTATAATAAAGACCTGAGAGCAATTCAGTGTAGACCAGACAAGTTGCGTAAAGAAGTAGACTTCCTTGTGTTACACTCTTTGGTCTCTCAGGGGAAGGACCTGAAGTTTCTGCCAAGCTCACCTCAATCTACAGCAGGGGTTCTCAACCTTCTGGCCCTTTAAATACAGCTCCTCATGTTGTGACCCCCAACCATAAAATTATTTTCGTTGCTACTTCATAACTGTAATGTTGCTACTGTTATGAATCGTAATGTAAATATCTGACATGCAGGATGGTCTTAGGCGACCCCTGTGAAAGGGTTGTTCGACCTCCAAAGGGGTCGCGACCCACAGGTTGAGAACCACTGATCTATGGGTTAAGAGAGCAAGAGGGAACTATTTTGTTATTACCCAGTTCCTCCCCATTCTCTCACCTTCTCCTAGTCTCTGCCTATCTAGCACTCCTCTAACCCCTCAGTGTAGCAGCCAGCCGACACAGCAAAAGTTGCCTTTTTGTGAGTTTCTGGTTGCTGTCGTTCGCTTTGTTTCTCACCTCAACCTCATCCATCATCACATGATCCAATTAGACTCAGAGCTTCAACAGTGGGAAATCTTGTAAAATGCATTCAGCAAACAAATCTGAATTAGTACAATTCTGAAGGCATCCATTCACTGAGGGTGAGAACCCACTCAATCTTGTGAACAGAAAAAGAAAAAAAAATGGCAAGGAAAGAAAGAAGTAGCATTAGGCTGGTCAGTAATCATTTCTTAGCTAAATGTAACATTTTTCTGGTAATGACTTTTGAAAGACAATGGATTTTTATCAACAGATTTTTGTGGGAAGAAAGATGTTCCCCCTTTGAAAGTAAATCTAAATGGAAATACATTAAGCCACTTTCTTCACCAAAACTAACTGAGACAAGAAAATATCTCTACCTTCCATACAGTAAGTGGCCATTAATTATATGTTTCCTATATTTTGAAGCAAAACTCCTATAGAAAGCAGGTGTTCAGTTTGATCTCTCAAAGTCTTTTCTAGATCTACATTTTTTCAGAAAGGTAAATTGTCCTGAGAGTATAAGTGAGAAAAGTATTCTTAGTGTTTTATGTAGTGAACTTTTGCTAGGGCACTCGTTCCAGTACTTCTCTTGTCATGTTGCTGCTCAGAAAAATTGTATATTTATATGTCTATCCAAATAGATTTCTAGAAGAGCAGAAAAGGGGAGTACGTGAGGGGGCAGAGGGAGAGGGAGAGACTTAAAGAGTAAAATAGCCACTTTATTTGTGATTATTAGTTGTTCTGAAAGAAGGTAGAATTTGGTCAAGATAGTATTACCTACACCCCAAAATGTCTTCTGGTCAAACCTGGATCATCATTACTTTTCTTGTATGTCCATTACCTCTTATAATCTGAATAACCAAAATGATCTTATAGTCTTTGCAGGCAGCCTAGATAATGATGCTTCTCCATTCAGGGGAAAAGAGCTATCTGCTGAAACACACACACACACACACACACACACACCTGCTTCTCCACGTTCGTTTTTCAGTAAACATTTATCAAACACCTACTATGTGTGATGCATGTATTCTATTGGACTTCAAGTGCTCAGTGTGAACAAAACATACATGTTTTGTCAAAGATTCAGGTCATAATTCCTTTTGTCGAAGTTCCAGTTCATGAGAATCCTGCTTTTATCACGGGCAGAGTTCAGTAGTGCAGTTGAACTAAACAGTTGAAGGCTCACATACCAGTGGAAGTTAAAGGACAATTCAGCAGTGACCCGGAGCTTCTGCTGCCTGGAAACATTTAATGGTGTTACCCAGGAAATAGCATGACACTGGACAAAGGGGCATCTGTTTGCAACTCTAACCTCGACAAAGAAGCAGTTCTTCTTGCCAAAGGGAGTAGAATAAATCCCTTCCCTTTGCCCCAGCATGCCCCACACCACTGATCCGGCAGAGAATGCCGAATGCTCACAATAGACAGAAGGCTGCAGGGTCAACCAAACCAACAAGAGTCACACCAGGGGTTAACAAGGAAAGCAGGAAGCCAACACTTTGCTGAGCATATTGGGCAGAAGAAAAACGTTGGAGTCATTGATAGAGGCAGAACCCAGCACAATCTCAACAGCGGAGAGTAACATAATCTACCACTCACTCAGACTGCAGGAAGGATGAGGCAGCCAGCCTCACTCAGGACAGCCTGGGAAAAGAGCGGCCCTGGCCACAAGAAGGAGGGTCAGCAGAGCCAAGGCCGGACACGCTGTTCCTGCTTTCGTCATGTGGGATTGTGGCTAGACCTCGGGTTGAATTCCAGCGCTGTCACTACCCCGCTGTGACATTGTGAAAGTCACTGAACCCCTCTGAAACTTGGGTTTTCTGCCTGTAAAACAAGCTTACAAGATCGTGAGAATTGGAGAAAGTGAATATAAATAAGCCATTCAACAAATGGCAGCTGCTTTTATTTTGAAGTGTGTATTCAATCATCACATGAATCCCGTGGTAATCGTCTTAAACTCCCAACATGTCTTTGCTGCTAACGTGTCAGATGAGAATGCCTGCCTTACAGATGTCTTTAAGTGGCTTATTTGTGCCTAAATGCGGTAAACTTATGATGCCCCTTATTATATACTAACAGTTGACCCTTGAACAACACAGGTTTGAACTGTGGGCATCCACTTATACATAGATTTGTGTCAATAAATACATACAGTACTATAAATGGATTTTCTCTATCTTATGATTTTCTTAATAAAATTTTCCTTTCTCTACCTTACTTTATTGTAAGAGCATACAGACAATAGAGTGGTGAAGGCCTAGGAGGGGCAGGTGTGGGGTGGAGGAGGTCAGTGGAAAAAACAAAGGGAACATCTGCAATACTTTCAACAATAAAGATAAATTTTTAAAAATGTATGGTAAAAATAAAATAAATAAAAAGAATATAGTATATAATACATATAACATACAAAATATGTGTTAATCAATCATTTATATTATCGATAAGGCTTTCCAGCAACAGTAGGGTATTTAGTAGTTAAGTTTTGGGGGAGTCAGAAGTTCTCTGCGGATTCTCAACTGTGCAGAGCATTGGCACCCCTACCTATGTGTTGTTCAAGGGTCAACTGTAGTTATATATTTAGATGTCTCCCTCCCATCTCTCATCTCTGCCCCCTCCATACCAGAAGCTCTTTAGGCTCAGACCCATGCGTCATTCATCTTTGCCCCCAGTGACTATCATAGTTTCTACGTAAAGTAGGTACTGAGTGAAATTTAATTCTGTGTATGTCTTTCTTTTATCACTTTGTTCTATATTTTTATCCATTTTTGACTGGAAAAATCAGACCACAAGAAAAGGGAAGTGTTTTATGTGTGTATAAAGGTGTGTGTGTGTGTGTGTGTATAGGCAGCCACCTCACCATTAAGGTCTGGGTGTCTACACATGCTAAGGATATGTGGATAGTATCTTTCTATTTGTTGACAGGAATACCTACAAATGGAACTTTTGCAAATGTTTCTATATATTAAATGCTAATAATAGTAAAAGTTGAACTATACTCCCTTGCTGTGCTTCAAAAATAAAATGCAGTCATTTGATCTGTGTGACTATTTCTGTATTTATGTCCTCAAAATCTCAGCGTATTTAATACAAGAAAGTTTAAAAAGGTTACGATTCAAAACACCAGGTGTAAACCCAGTTTTGGCCAATGCGGGTGTTAACCCTTGTGCCTCATTTCCTAGTCATTGTTTCTAAGTTTAGTCTTCAGGCTTATATATAGCAGTTTTAAAACACTGAAAATTTCATGAGCTCCTTTGTTAAGGTCCAGCTACTTCCCTGATGATCTCACTGTTAATTATTTTTTAATAAGGAGCTGCCCGCCAGCATCCGAAAATGGATTTGAGCTGCCAACACTCAAAGATAGAAACTGTAGAAAGAGCAGAAATATCTCCCTGGAATACAGTATTATCAAGCCTCCAAAATGCAGGAGCTTCAGGTCTCAGCAGGCTCAGCTTTCCTCCTGTGCCCTGACACCTCCTCCTGGTTATTTACCAGGACATGTGGCCGGCTCAGCCTTCTCATAGGTCCCATTTGCTAAGCAGTGCTTGCACCCAGCCTGTGCTTGAGTCTCCTTGAAACCGCAGGAATTAAAGTATCAAAACTCGTTTAGTAGACAAAAGTTGTGTGTGCCCTGCTGCCATACACCTGGTGGGAAGTCATCAGTTGGCTGGCTCCCTCATTGCCCAGTTCACCCCCACTCCCAGCTGTCCAGCGTCCCACTGTGCATTTGGGGGACTTCTGGGAGATCACCCTGGGCTGTTGAAATGAGAACTATCTACACACAGTAGAGTGTGTAGTATGGTGTGTGGCCTCTGGAGTCAGACTGACCGGTTGACATCCTGGCTTCAGCACTTATTGTGTGGTCTTGGGCATGTCTCTTTTTGTACTTCTGTTTCCATTCTATAAAATGGCAATAATAATAGTGCGTGTTATGGGATTTTTGTAAGGGTTAAATGAATTAATACTCATAGCACACTTACACTGCATGGCATTTAGGATATACTTAATAACAATCCTAGCTATATTAACTTCATCAAATGGAACTAAGAAGGACAACCATATAGCTGCTTGTTACCAGCTTCTGCTCTGATGGCAAGCTGTGATGCTGGCTGTTCCGGCTAAACTCTGAGGTCTGGCCCTGTGAAATGTTTTCTAGGCTTTCTCCTTTCACCTCTCCCAGCCCAGAAATGAATTAAAAGTGTGAGCTTAAAAACTTGCTGTACAAGTCTATATCAGAATTTTCTCTTGTCTATCCAGACCAACTCTTTGTTGTTTTTAACTTAAGACTTGGTCATTTTTGACTCTTGGGTTTTGTAATGACACCATTTATATCCCTGCTACCCCAGGTAATTAGTGCCCCTGTCGAATTGGGAAAGGTAGAGAAGGTCTCTGTCACAGAAGTAATGACCAAATCCCATGAGCAAAGGGAGGCAAAATGAATTGAGTAATAGCCTTGGAAACAGTATTCTGTCATAATAATCAGAAACTATACTTCTTATATAGATTTATCCTAACATCTTATTCAAACCTACTTAATCCTAATTTTTTTTTTTTTACCATACTCAATGAAAAACACAAATCCCACTTGAATGCTGGCAAAATGATTGATTCTACATGTTTCTAAATTGGAGTTTAAAACAAGCAAGAAGATTAACAAGACGGCTTAACTCAATCTAGAATCTCAATTTAACCAACATGCAAGTCTAACGCAGGCTGGTATGTATTGTGATTCCATAATGTAACTCAGTCGAGTAGAAATTATAAACTGAATGGGAGGCGGTGAGCATTCAAGAATTCAGAAAAAAAGTAAAACTGCAGAAATATTCCATTGACCTGACCAAATCACTGTCTTTTTTTCTCAACCACAAATAACACTGACTAAATCTGCTTATGCAGTCTTAAAAAATAATAACTTAGGTCCTGAGAAATAAACATACTATAATGAATACGTAGAAAATACCATCCTACTAAGGGAGCTCAGAAAAAATATTTTGGGCACTGGAAATTTTATTTTAAGATGAGAACATGATAATACATTTAAAATTATTTATTGACAGTTGGTAAATTATTTTTCTGCATTTTTATCTCTGTGGTACAGATGGGAGGCTAACGTCTTCCAAATTTATTTCTCAGTTATACATATGTATACATTTTGCTTGTGCAAATTACAAGTTTCCTTTGTGTCCTTTATTAAATCTGTCAAAGCTATTATTAGGACTTATTTTATATTGTGTGGTAGTTTTGAAAATTAGTAGTGTAGGTTCGTGGGTTAGTCATTCCAAAAGATTTTAAATATCTGGCAAATGTCCACAAACTGATGAAAATGCTTTAGTGTATAAATATTCATGCTTATACCACTGACATTTTCAATCATGCAAATATAGTACTCAATTTAGAAAGAGTCAAAGTATCCCCCTACCTTGGGCCAGCCATTCTGGAGCTCCTCTCCCCCTGATAGCACAGACAGTGAGTCTCATGCTAGTTTAAATATCAGTCTAGTAGACTCAGATAGCCCTGCTGCTGTGCTCTGCTCCCATCCCATACACACCTTCTAGATTTCTGTGAGGAAAGAATGTTAGGTTTCCTGAGACAGTAGAAACCGAGGACCACTGGTTTCTCTTTCTCCTGCTCATTAATTTCCACATTCAAATGGTATCCTCCAACTCTCCCCTGGTTATAGAGCCCAGTTTCAATGTAAGAAATTAATCATTCTTAGGCCTTTCCCATGGTTCATCACTCGGGTCTAATAACACAATGACTCCATGGAGACTTTATGACAAAGAGCAAAAACAAGCAAAGTAACAGCAACAAGTTCAAGTGTAAACCTCATTGTTGAATAGATAAATTTTCAGAGTCTTACTTTTTTTTTTTTTTTAGAATTGCACTTGGCAGAGTTTAATTTCTTGCAAAGTGTTAACTTTTTCAATTCTCTTATAAATGAATTTCCCTTAAAATCTTGAGGCATCTAAATTTAAACCATTATAATTTTTTTTAAAAAAAAGAACTGTGCTTCAGTGTGTTGTACTGTAAGCACGCAGTTGAAAAGAAAAGGGTGTCAAAAATTAGAATAATGACAAGGCAGTCAGGCGTTGAAATGGCATATTTGAAAGTTGTGACTTATACTGGATTAGGCATCCTATAGCTTATTGTTGATGCAGCAAAGGAAAAACTGATTAGTGTTATAATCTATACAGAATTTGGCCACATTCACTTAATAAATACTCAATTTTGGCACTTCCCTAATACTAGTAGATGTAGTGTCTGGATTTTGGTGAGGGGTGAAAACCTAAAAGGATCCATGGATCTTTTCTCTCATACCTTAGAGGAAAACAAGTTTGCATAAATACTTACTAAGAGCCTTATTTAAACACAGTGCTGGTTGTGGGAGCTACTGCAGTGAAGGAGATAGAGCCCACCCTCTAGTGGGGGACATAATAAGGAAAGAGGCAACTCAGAAAGAG
>NW_006293001.1:7350835-7353372 GCF_000327345.1 Myotis davidii
ATTTTTTTTCAGCTGGATGGAGAGGATACTATTCTCTGAGACAAAGCAAAGTTGGCAGATAAAAGTGTGCTTTGTGGCAATTGGAGGAAGATGTGTTCATTTTGGCACCTGTTCCTTTGAGGTATCTGGGATATTCAAATGGAGATGTCTGGTGAACAGTTGAATGTGTAAATTTTGAAGTTCGAGAGAGATATTTGGCTGGAGAATAAGAAGTGGGGAGTTGTCAGCTTTTGATGATTGTCACCTCAGGACTGATTGAAATTAATAGGGGAGAGTATATAGAAAGAAAAAAGGAGAGAGTCCAGGGTAGGGGTGGCCCGGGGCAGGGAAGTCTGACCAACATTCTGAGAGGGACAGTATCAATGCTGAAAGATACAAGCTAGCGTGTGTCCACAGCAAGAAGGGAGCAAGGGTCATGTTAATGAATTATGTGTCCTCTGTCACCAAAATGTTTAAGAAAGATCATCTTCTTGGAATTCATATAAAATTTTGTCAGTTAAATTTCGAAAAGTCTGTAATTCTGTGATGTAAACTTGATTGCAATTTTGAACAATAAAAGAGATAGAGACAAGAAGTATATCCAAATGTTTGAAATTGTGGAAATAGAATAAAAACTTGAATTGTAAAGAGCATCCAGGGTTAGTGCCATATATTTTTTTGTTGGTAACTTTTAAAAATATTTTAATCTTTGGCTATTATACACAGCTGCTCCTGCTAGTGGATGAAGACCAGTAATGATGGTTCCCCATTTCCAGAAGAGAGTGGTGCCCAATCCTAATTTTTATTGCAGTTTCAGGAAGTCTGTCAGTTTCAGGAGCCTGGTCTTCCCCAAGAAGGTTATTTCCTGGAAAGAGCCCTTGACTCTTTCAAGATACCACTCTCTTTTGTATCCGCGGACTAAATCCTGAGAGGCCGCCTCATTTGTAAACTAAGTAACATTTCCTAAACATAGCAGTGCTCTTTGGCAGGAAAATTTGAAGTATATGCAGCACCTTTGATAAGTGGATATTGTCACTTGAGTCTTTAGAGCTCTCCTAAATCATAACGAAGATGCAAACCCTGGAAACTGCCTCAAGTTGTTCTTTTGCCCTCTCTCCTGCTTGGGTGGCCCTCTACTTTGTGGAAATAGTGGTGCGTATTGCGGTGCATGCCTGGCCTGTCCTTTCAGGGACTAGAAACAGTGCAGTAGGTCAAGAAAGAATGTTAGTGAAGTTCAGAGATCTTCAAGTGAGATTCATGAGGAGGAACAGCCTTGCTGTTCTCTATGATTCCACAGGTATCGTGAGAGGAGATTCTATTATTGTAATTTGGTTTCTCAGGTCTCAGAGGCCTATATAGTTTCCATATTCTAATTGCTTGCTTACTATTTCCAGAATAACTCATGAAGGGATTGTGTGAATTAATATCTGTAAAGAATCTTTCAAAATATTATTTGTAAGGGCCTGTATCCTCCTTTCATTATGCAAGTGAGTCTCACTGTGGCTAGAAGGTGTTGGCTACACCTCTGTTCACAGAATTCTAGGAACTACCCTTATTTTATCGAACGAAAGATACACTGATGGTGTATCTTGACATTTTTTATCTCATCAGAAGTTTTACACATAACTGAAGCATTACTGCTACCTGGCTGACAGTGACTGTATGATGCATTGCATTGTAAGATAAACCTAATTTCAGAAAGGTTAAAAAGTGAAAATGTGTGCAGCTGAGAATCGATGAGATAAGGTAATATTTCTGCCCCATCACATTTACACATTTGACAAATAGCCTTTGAAGAATTGTTCCTGATAGTTTGTCATTCTTAATACAATTTGTAGTCTTCAGGTGTATGTTTGAACAACTGGAAGAAGAAAAATAAAAAGGATAGGCTATAGTCTCTATTTTCTTAAAACATCCTGCAATGGAGTTTAAGTCTTCATCACTCAGTCTACAAAATAAATTAATTGAATAAGTTGGAAAATATTTCTTTAAATTTGGGAAGCAAGGCTGTCTCTCTCGTCCCTCAATTACAATGGGTAACATCTTGTTAATATTTTATTAAAGACTAGAGGCCCGGTGCACAAAAATTTGTGCACTTGGGGGGGGGTCTCTCAGCCCAGCCTGTGCCCTCTCCCAGTCTGGGACCCCCTCAGGGGATGACCACCTGCTCCCTGGGGGATCGGGCCTAAGCTGGAAGTCAGACAGGAAGGCAGACCAGGAGCCTTCAGGGGATGTCCACTTGCCAGCAAGGTGGAGAGTGGTACTAGTAGATGTAGTGTCTGCAGTTGGACACCCTTAGCGCTGCTGAGGAGGCAGGAGAGGCTCCCACCACCACCACTGTTTTGGCAGCCGTCATCCTGTCTTGTGGCTGAACAGAGCTCCCACCACCACCGCTGTACTGGCAGCCGGCAGCCTGGCTTGTGGCTGAGCAGAGCTCCCCCTGTGGGAGCGCACTGACCACCAGGGAGCAGCTCCTATGTTCAGTGTCTACCCCCTGGTGGCCAGTGCACATCATAGCAACTGGTCATTCCTAGGATATATATATTTATACCCTACAG
>NW_006293001.1:7353892-7354451 GCF_000327345.1 Myotis davidii
CCCCTTTGGGGTGTCTGGGTATCCTGGGTGAGAGGCTGAGGGCCGTTTTCAGGCTGGCCACAGCCCCTTCAGGGTTGGGGGTCCTGCTGGGGTGCCGGGCCAGTCTGGGTGAGGGGCTGAGAGCCGTTTTCAGGCTGGCTTAGCCGCCCAGCAGGAACCCTCACCCCATGGGTGAGTGGCTGATGGCTGTTTGCACAGCCCCCAGCCACCCAAGCTCCCAATAGAGGCTGGCTGGAAGCAGGTATCTGGGATTTATTTATCTTCTATAATTGAAACTTTGTTGCCTTTAGTGGAGGCCACAGCCGGCTCAGGGCTGGTGAGAAGCTTGGCTTCCTCCATCTCCTGGGCAACCAAGCCTCCTGCTTGCTCCAGCTCCGTGGCTGCTGGCTGCCATCTTGGTTGGGTTAATTTGCACATAGTTACTCTGATTGGCTGATGGGCATGGCTTAGTGCATAGCAAAGGTATGGTCAATTAGCATCTTTGTCTTTTATTAGTGTAGATGCTTTTTTAGCTCTTTGTGTTTCATTAAACCCCAAAGCCATGGCTATAATAAATACT
>NW_006293001.1:7355660-7364609 GCF_000327345.1 Myotis davidii
ATAAATGGCCTGTTTTTTAGTCACAGCCATGATTGGTTGTAGTTTCTTTTTAAAACAATTATTTTTAAAATATGTTAAAACAAAAGAAAAAAATACTCTTATTTTTAACATACAGAAAAAAAAAACTCTAAGAGTTTGCCAAAGGAAAGTACTGTCCCTCATGCTATTGTGTGAAAAACCGAGTGTCATCATCTGTCGCAATCATCCTCTCTTGGCACCAATATGGAATGGCATCCAGTTTCACATGGATCATCGTAATCGTAATCCCCATACATATATAATCAAATGTTTCCAGCTTGCCCCTAGAAGTAGATTCTCTCCACTGTAACAGAGGATCCTGTTAAGCATCTTGAAGATCATGCAAATTCTCTGCTCAAAGCCCTTCATGGTTCCTATTAGAATGTAAGGACCGCAGAATGGTCTTCAAAGCCCCACCACTCTGGTTTCATCTTCTGTTCTCCTCCTTTCTCAGGCTTCTGCAACTGCATTGGTCTCCTGGGTGTTCTGAAAACAAGCTGTCCCTACCTTAGGAATTTTGTGCCTGCATTGCTCTTCTAAGGATATATACATGCATCACTCCCTCATCTCCTTCAAGTCAGCTTTAATGTTACCCTTTCAATGAGGCCTCCTCTGACTGTTTAAAGTAGCTATCTCACTCCCTCCCCACTCCACTACCCTTCTCCTTCTCCTTCTTATCTTTATTTTTATATTTGTATAATATAGCAATCCCTTTTTATTTTGGTCTATATTCTCCACTCTTTTGAAGAACAACATTCAATGAAGACAAACATTATTTTACTGTTTTGAATTCCTATTATATCACAAAAGCCTAATAAGGGCCATTGATATTTATATTTCTTGAATGGATCTATGATCACAAAAATAAGCAATAGGTATTATAATCAAAATTTAATTTCAAGGTATAAATTCAAAGATCATAAAGATATCTTGATACTCAGGGTTGTTGTTTTTTAAGACCAAAGTATCAAATTATATTGGATTTCTGTTTTTGTCCCTATTGCCCTAAGAAACAAAGCAATCAGTGGTAGAAAGGATTAATTCAGAGAGTTTCTCATTATGAAGTATGAAATGTATTAAATGTTTTTTAAATCATGATTTTGAAGTGGATATACGTTTTGTGGAGAAATTTCAATGATTAACTTATTATAATTGGGCTTGAATCCAGTTGAGGAAAAATGGATGGATCTAGAACTTACCGTTTTTAATATTTTGTTTATTGAAATATCTATTATAAGAGGCTTACCCATTTCTTTCATCTAGGATTGATATATTTGATATATAATCAAATGATTTTTTAAACATCAATTTAGATAGTGACTCAGGGATTTTGTCAGCCATTTCAAATTTTAATTTATATTTAATTTATATTGTGTGTATTAGTCAAAGTTCTCCAGAGAAACAGAACTAAGAGTGTATATATATATATACATTCTCATAGTGATATTTATATTTATGATTAGATTTATTGTAAGGAATAATAATTGGCTCATGCAGTTATAAAGGCTAAGAAGTCTCAAGCTCTACAGTCAACAAACTCGAAATTCAGAAGACTCAATGGTAAAAGTTCCAGTTGGAAACCCAGTGGCTTAAGACCCAAGAAAATTGAGGTTTCAGTTCATATTAAAAGGCAGGAAAAGATTAATGTCCTAACTCAAGCTCTCAGGCAGGAGGGGTTTCCTCTTACTGAAGAGAAGGCCATGTTTTGGTTCCATTCAGTTGACTGAGTGAGGGCCACCCACATTAGGGAGGGCAATCTGTTTCACTCAGTCTTCATGTTCAAATACTAGAGGCCCAATGCACGAAATTCATGCAAGGGGCCCAGCCCCTGCCCGCCACTGCCACCGCCTCTGGCTCAGCCCCCACCTGCCGCTGTGGCCGCCTCTGCCTCAGCCCCTGCCCGCCGCCTCTGCCTCAGCCCCCACCTGCCGCTGTGGCTGCCTCTGCCTCAGCCCCTGCCCATGCGGCGGCCACCTCTGCCTTGACCCCCGCCCACCGCGGCTTCATCCGGAAGGATGTCTGGCCTAATTAGCATATTATGCTTTTATTATTATGGATTATTCTCATCCTCACAGACACATCCAGAGTGTTTGATCAAATATCTAGGCACCCTGTGGTCGAGTCAGTTTGTCACGGTAAATGTACCATCACATTGTGTTCCACATTTCTTTACGATTTCCTAAGTAGTAAAGATTATTTTTAATAATGACTCTGAAATACATCTTCATTGTCTGTAAAAGTAAAGCAATGTGTTGCTGATTATGTGAGAGAAAGATGAATATTTCAAAAACTATTTGAGATGTCAAAAATTATATTTTTAAATCTCTAAAAGTTCTTTTTTAATTGAAAACCCTCCATTTAAAGAAGGAAACAAATTCTGAGGGGGGAAAGATTATTATTTTAAGAGTGCATTTTTACTTTATTTTAATTATAGTATAAGTGTAACATTTTATCCAACAAGGGGCTTTTATATATTGAATTTTTTAAAATATATTTTTATTGATTTTAGAGAGGCAGGGAGAGGGGGAAGGAGAGATAGAAATATCAATGATGAGAGAGCCACTGATCAGCTGTCTCCTGCACATCCCACACTGGGGATCGAGCCCACAACCCGAACGTGTGCCCCAACCTGGACCTTCTGGTTCATAGGTTGACACTCAACCACTGAGCCACACTGGCCTGGCCTTAAATTTTATTTTAATTTTTATACAGCAATTGGAAGGAAATGAATCCTTTCAGAACTACTTTTTTTAAAGTGGTGATAGATAAATATATAAAAGAACATAATGACCTCAAAGCAAATACATAGTGAAAAATATTTTTAAAATACATGTTTATAAAATTTAAGGCCAAAATCTTTATGTTGACAAATATTGTTTAACAGATATATTTTAAGATACAAAATTGTTTAATTAAAATTCTTAAGAATCACAGGAAATATCTAGTTAGACACTTAGAATATAATTACTATATAGTTAGATGATACCATTTAGTTCGTTATCTAGGAAAGCCTTTTGGGGTGAACTGTTTCTAAGGATCTCTGAATAATCAGAAAATTTGTCCCTCTCATTACATTGTTGAACAGAGATTTAAACGTAATGACTGATTATTGTAATATTTGCTTTGCATGATTAATCCTGATAGATAAATTGGGAGCTAGATATGAACTAGTTCTGAATTAAGCTTTGCTTTTCTACTTATGCATGGAAATTATTGTTTTAATTAAGTATACAACCATAGTAAATGGCAACAAGTGGTCTCAGGATCTCTGTGAACTATCAATTACCAGGATTTAGTAAATATTAGATACAACTAATATTGGTATTAAAAGAGGAAGAAAATTTACATTCATATTTAGGGCCTCTATGACTGTGAATCAAATATTTTTACTTATTGTAAAGATGGTGCCTGCTAACAAGCTGTTCAGAATGCACAGTAGAGTTATAAAGCAGGAATTTATCTTAGTTTATTAATGGAAAATTAATAAGTGGAAAGCATGCTCTCTGTCTCATTCTCTCTGCTTACTATCTCATTATAGATACATATCTCTTTTTTTTTTCATTTTCTTGGGAGGAAAAAATTTAATGAATGTTCCAATTTATTTTCTGTAAGCAAAAGATCAACACTTAGAAATGTACTCGTAACATAAAATGAGCAGTTATTGAACACATCTAGACTGAAAAACATTTTGAAGCAGCCTCCAGAGAATCTTTTGTCAAAGGATCACGAGCATGTGAGGTAGATCCTGCATGCTGAGTTTAGTTTGTTCAGAGGTATTTAGACTAAGTAGACTCGAAAGAGTTGACAACATCCTCCTTTGGACATATGTAAACGATATGCTGCAATGCATTACTAACAAACTGACACAATTTGATGCAAATATTAGGCCAAAAAGATGAAGGACCAAGAGATAAAGGATCAAGGGGAAAAAATCAAGATTTGTTTGTTTTTAAAGAAATAGTAAACTTCGTAAAGGATTTCTATTTTGACCATCCTTTTTCTTGTTTTTAATTGAGGTAATAACATTATCTCAAGTGTACAATATTATCCTTCAATATCTGAATACACTGCAGTGTGCTCACCACCAAAACTCTCGTTTCCATCTGCTGTGATACATTGAACTCCCTTTACCATTTCACGCTCCCCACACACCCTTTCCTCTCTGGTAACCACAAATCTGTTGTCTGTATCTATGAGTTTGGTTTTGTTTTGCTTGTTTATTTATATATTTATTTGTTTTATATTTTACAGATGAGGAAATCATACAGTTTTTTTGTCCTTTTTTCCATCTGACATTTCGCTTAGCATAATAGGTCCTGTGGGTCCATGATGTCTAGTTAGACATTTAGAATATAATTACATTTAGAATATATAATAAAATAGTGTAAAATGTCTATTCAGATCCTCAAGGTCCATCTGTGTTGTCACAATAGCTAAGTAGTATTCCATTGTATTTATATACCACATTTTTATTCATTCGTCCATCAGTAGATACTTGGGTTGTTTTTATATCTCTGCTATAGTAAATAATGATACAAGGAACATAGAAATGCATATATCTTTTCGAATTAGTGTTTTTATATTCTTCAGATAAATATCAAGAAGGGGAATTGCTGTATCATATGGTAGTTCTAGTCATAATTTTTTGAGGAACCTTCATACTGTTCTCCGCAGTGACTGCACAAATTTACAACCCAACTGACAGTGTATGAGAGTTCCCTTTTCTCCAGATCCTCTCCTTCCCAACACTCATTTCTTGTCTTTTTTAAAATAGCCATTCTGACAGGTTTGAGATGACATCTCATTGTGATTTTTATTCGTATTTCATAATTGATGAGGTTGAGTATTTTTCCATGTGCCTGTTGGCTGTGTCCTCTGTGGGAAAATGTCCATTCAGATCCTCTGCCCATTTTTTTTAACTGGCTTGTTTGGATTCTTTCATTAAGCTTTATGAATTCTTCATATATTTTGGATATTAACCCTTTGTTGGAAATATAATTTGCAACGATCTTCTTCCGTTTGTTTGGTTGCCTTTTTGTTTTGTTGATGATTTCCTTTGCTCTGCAGAAGCTTTTTAGCTTTATGTTGTCCTGTTTGTTTATTTTTGTTTTCCTTTTCCTTGGTGGAGCCAGATCCACAAAAACATCACTAAGACCAGAAGCTTAGTACCTATGTTTCCTTTATGCATTTAATTGTTTCAAATCTTACATTCAAATCTTTAATCCATTTTGAGTTGATATTTGTGTACGGTATAGGATAGTGATGTCATTACATTCTTTCGCATGTGGCTGTCCAGTTTTCCCAATACCCTTTATTGAAGAGCTTTTCCTTCCTCCATTGTTTTTCTTGTCTCCTTCATTGTAAATTAGTTGTCTATACAGGTATAGGTTTATTCCTGGCCTCTCAATTCCGTTCTATTGGTCCATGTGTGTATTTTGACTATTTTTAAATGCTGATCAATTTGACATTAAAGGTAATGCATATGTGTGTGATTATATATACAAATATATTAGCAAGTTTTTAAAAACAATTTGCCTCCAAAACAAAAAAGGCAAAGTTGTAATACATGAAATTACTTCATGAAATTACTTTTTTCTTTCTTTTTTTTCTTTTATTTATTGATTAGGGTATTACATATGTGTCCCTTTTTCCCCCCCACCCCCCGCTCATGTCCTCACCCCCCTGGTGTCTGTGTCCATTGGTTAGGCTTATATGCATGCATACAAGTCCTTTGGTTGATCTCTCTCCCTTACCCCCACCCTCCCCTACCTTCTCTCTGAGGTTTAATGGTCTGATCAATGCTTCTCTGTCTCTGGATCTGTTTTTATTCTTTAGTTTATGTTGTTCATTATATTCCACAAATGAGTGAGATCATGTGATATTTATCTTTCTCTGACTGCCTTATTTCGTTTAGCATTACTTTTGACTAGGTTTCTTAGGTTTCAAGACAAGCAGCTAGCAGGGGACCTGATACTAGAAGTATGTTTTCCAAAGTTACAGAATACAATAACCTCTGGCATCTTGACCAGCACTGTGGTCTGCACCTGCCAGGTGAATCCCTCTGCACCTTGGTGGCTGGGCCCTTGTGTGGCACACACGCAAAGGTCTCTTTGCTTTTGGCATGCTTTATCAGCCTCCATTTTCTGCAGCATGTGAACAAAAATGGCCTCTGCATGGAGAAGTTAAGGTCAAATCAAGAAATGAACCTGATTCCCAATCCACCAAAATACAAAAATAAAACAAACAAAAAAAGCCTGGGTGGTTTGAAAATGCTTTGTATTGCTTTGACCTATTGGCTCTCAACCCTGTCATACTCCAAGCCCCATTTTTATAGCAAATATTTTATGAGACATCTTTATTCTCCTCAAAAGAAACTTCAAGATAATGTACCTGCACAGACTATTTCAGAAAAACAAATACAATGCCCTACGTGTAATATAAAGGCAATATATATATATGCCCTAGAGCGTGACTGCAGTAGGTGACATAACGAAGTAATCAGGTACTTGTGTCTATCCAAGGTAGACTCACCATAGGCTGTCAGTAAATGTGTCAGCTGCGAAGGCTGACTGATACATCTGAGTGTATTGGGAACACAAATGTCTTGTGTAGTGTTATTGCCTCGTAATGTTATTTTCCAAAGCAGTGACAACTCCTGGCAAACAAACAAAAAATACCTGAAGTCATAAAGGCAGTCTTTTCTTTATTTACACAGTACCTCCATTTCTGATGTATTTGGTGTGTATTAAAACCCATGCCTAAAGTACTGATATATTTGGTAGATATTAAAACCACGCCAAAAGTGGTAAAAAAAAAAAATTGTTACAGGTTTCTATAATTTCACCCTGGTGTAAGTTTCATGCGCATGTCAAAACTGCAGGATAGGGAACTACTCTGTACAGTACAGGATGTCTGCGTCCCTGGCCCCCACTCACTCACTGCCAGTAGCACCTTCTCAGTTTTCATGGCAACCAACACCATCTTAAGAGATTCCAGAAGCTCTCCCAAGGGTGTTACCTGTGCTGTTGGGAGGCACAATTTCACCCAGGTGTAAGTTTCATGCGCATGTGAAAACTGCAGGATAGGGAACTACTCTGTACAGTACAGGATGTCTGCGTCCCTGGCCCCCACTCACTCACTGCCAGTAGCACCTTCTCAGTTTTCATGGCAACCAACACCATCTTAAGAGATTCCAGAAGCTCTCCCAAGGGTGTTACCTGTGCTGTTGGGAGGCACGCCTGTTTGCACCATGACCCGTGATCGTCCATCTCTCCTGCCCCACCCCAGTTCTGGGAAATGGGAACTGTGCCCAGACTGACTTCCTGTCTATCAGAATGATTTCTCCCACGTCTAATATGCAAAATGGTGAGAAACTTTAGTATCCTGCATATTTTTAAAAGTTTGTTCTCACAACTATATACGAAAAGTGTAAGGTTTAGAAGAAGCAGGCAGTACTAATAGTGAAGGACTTATATTTTAAATGAATATATAAAGGCTCTCAAGCTAACGGTATATCTGGTGAGTTGATGGGGAAATTCCTTCTCCTATTTTTCACCTCCTAATATTCAACTTCCATTAATTAATAGTTATAAAATGTTTAGAACAGTCCCTGGGCATGTTATAAGTGGTATAGATGATCTTTGATAAATAACTAAAGAAGTGCTCCCAAAATCATCATTCTAAAATTTGAATCTGATCATATTTCTTCCTTAATCAGAATCTTCAGTGTATCTTTCTTTTAAATTCAAATATTTTTACGAAGCAGATCCTTTACTTCAAATAAAAATCTTATGTGAAAATATGATATATGAAAGAGATACCAGTAAAAGCAGTTTTGCTCTGGTTGGAACTAGAGCAAATACCCACCCAAGCCTCTCCTTAAGTGTCTGAAGCAATCTTATAGGACCATCACAGGCTCTAAGAACACTGTTTAAAAGGCACCAATGTACATGATTCATGGCCATCTGTTAGTATGGCCCTATAAGCCCTCCAGGCATAATGGCAGTAGGCACGGACTGATTGCTTGCTATGTACCAGCGGCTTTTCTAACCCCTTTCCTATGTTAACAAAAGTCTACCTTA
The DNA here is from genome assembly GCF_000327345.1 of Myotis davidii. Classification (NCBI taxonomy): domain Eukaryota; kingdom Metazoa; phylum Chordata; class Mammalia; order Chiroptera; family Vespertilionidae; genus Myotis; species Myotis davidii. Next base: position 7,363,760 of record NW_006293001.1, read on the forward strand.
TAACAATCGTATAATAAAGGTGCCAATTGGGTCCCAGTTTACAGTTGAGGAAACTGAGGCCCAGAAAAGCTAAACAACTTTCCCATAATTTTCCTAATTGACTAGGAAATAGAGGTAGTCTGCTTGATCAGATCATTTTGCCTTATTTTTTTGTTGTTAGCATCCTCTATCTTCTTTCACACAGGAAACTTTTGAAGCGTCAGTCACATCTTATTCCATCTGCCTATACCCAGTTGATCAGTGAGCATCAAAAAGTGCTGTTGCAAGAATCAAAAGAAATGCTTTCTTCATAGGCCCAACCTAGTGAGAGACTTTAACTCAAAAATTCATAAAATGTTTTTTGGCCTTCCTATAACGATTTCTCCTTTTCCTGCTTTTGTTACTTCTTATAAGCTGATAAAACTCACAAAGTAGATCACTGTGCAGCAACAAGCAGCTCAATGGTAATAGAAATTGAAAATATTTAACAGTAAATTCAATTAATAGATATGTAACTGTTTTCTGAACAAACTTTATGTTAATATATTAAACATGCTTATTCAATAGGGAATTATTTTGTACAATATGTATTTTTTTCATGTTGCTATATCAAATGGGCTATTTTCCTATAGTTTATCCTAAAATAAGAAATGGATATATAGTTCCAAAGATTGATTTTATATTTATTGTATGTAATTTCAGCCTTTTTACACCTATTCTTTTACTCACTCCTTATGGCAATTTCTTTCCTTTTGTTCCAGCATATCTTTTTTTATTTTTTTAATATATATTTTATTGATTAAGATATTACATATGTGTCCTTGTCCCCACGTTACCCTCTACCTCCCCACCCCCGCTCATGCCCTCACCC
>NW_006293001.1:7366466-7383548 GCF_000327345.1 Myotis davidii
GGATTCAAAAACACAGCCACGTCCTCAGTTGCCAGTCCCTTTCCGCGCGCGAGCCCCCTACCTCTGCGCTTTACTTTCCGCAGATCTCTGGTTCTCAGTGTGCTTTTCTTTCCTTCTAGTTGTAGAATTTACACTCAGCCAGCCTTCCTGTAGTTCTGGATGATGTCCGTTTTGTGTTTTTGTTCTATTTTTCAATTGTTGTGGGAGGCAGCAATTTCCCAGTGTTTATCTATGCCGCCATCTTAGTTTCTGTTCCAGCATATCTTAATTCAGACATTTGTAGAGCTCTCTAGGAAGTTTTCAGATCTTGAGAGTTCAGAACTTTCTGCCAGCCTCTGGCTCTGCCTTTCACTAGCTGAATGACACTTTAAAATGTTTACCCATCATCTCTGAGAATCATTTTTTCTCATCTGTGTAACTGGACTAGAATTGTCCCTACCTTAATGTTTAAAATGCTCAGCTCAATGAGTGGCTCATATTGTATACTCAATAATGTTAGTTACTTTTACTTTCATATTTAAAGAGAGGCTGCTTTTTAAAAATAAGTATCTCGGGTCTCTGTTAGACTGAGAGGCCCCTGTCACCTTTCTAATGGCAAATAGCATAGATTTCCTTCTTATTTTCTAAATGCTAATTGCTTCCTTTTCTCACTGTCTTGATTTATGCCAAACATGCGCTCTTGATGAAGGATTAGTTCTAAATAAATATTTTGTGAATGGAAGTATCGTGGAAAACTTAAACCTTAGTTCCGAGTGTAGGGACCAGATCCATACACATGCAACAGTGATCTCCAGCCACCATGTTCTCAACAGCCCAGGAAGGAGGCGTTTCTGCTTCTTCAGCCTGGGGGCTGATAGGTAAAAAGTTATTAACAACAAGGTAGTGTGTTAAGATGTTTAGTGTTAAAATCCAGAAGTAAAATATTCACACATGCACATACACACACACACACACGACAAATTTTTAAGGGGAGGTTTTGATGCACTCCACTTTCCATGATGCAGGGGCGGGTGCAAAGTCCAGTAATGACAAAATCACTGAGTAATCAGGTCTCCAAAACAGGTCACTGGATGAGGGGTTATTTTTAAGGGGAGGAGATTAAAAGCCTATTTTCTCTACTTTTAAAGAAAATGTTTAGGTAGTCCACATGTTTTCCCAGTATTCCCTAAGTTCACAGATTTTGAAAGAGTGGGGTATTTACGATTCAAATGGGTTTAGTGAGTGAAATAGATACCACAAGCGGTTGAGGAATTTGCCTAAGCCCAGGCTGCGGAAAATGTCAGAGGCAGAGTTAGAGACGTTTCTCATATTTTCCCTGACTATTGGTGCAGAATTTGCTTTAAAAAAAAAAAAAGAACTGAAACCACTAAGACATTTTTCTTACTTCTGGTAAAAATAAAATATATAGAGTAAAATGAAATATTATACAAAGTTGCAGAGCCCTAGCCGGTTTGGCTCAGTGTAAAGTGAGTATTACCCTACTTGCCTCATAAGATCGCCATAAGAATCAAATACAAATATACGAGTGAGAGGCTGCGCAGTATTACCAACATCTAAACACGTGGCGGCTACAAATGCTTTTCACTAAATCAAGATCAGACCCACTAAGAAGTTATTTTCATTGGAGCATCAAAGTTTCCTTTTCAGTTTCACTGTATAGCATGCACATAACTGATTTACATAGAAATGGATGCGGTGTCCAACAAATAACCAATAATGATATTTTTGTATTAGAGTCACTTTGTTTGACTGAATTTTATTAATTACAAATCATGGAGAAACTAAAGAGAGGGGGGCATCAAAGAAATAGAAAGAATTTAAGAAGAAATGGGCAAAAGATATAAATGAGAGGATAATAGAAGCACTTATTCAAAATAAACTTAAACCACAATCCTTCTGTTGGACAAACTACCTCAAGAACTGGATTCTAAGCCTCTGCACCAGGGAGCCACAGACTGTGCACATCTCACCCGGCGTGGGTGGTTCTTTGTGTCCTGATTACTAACATAAGGCTTGGACTCAATCATCTCGCAGGCAACATTTTAGAATTGTCTCGAATTGGAGAATGTTAGCAGCTGAAATCACGTAAGCAAATCCAAAGCTTTAAAAATTCCTATTATTTTTTTAAAAGTTCTATTAAGTAACTCTAATTGTAAACTTTACAAATAGCAGTGCTTTCCGTCTTTAATGCAAAAGCTTTACAGAATTCAATCTGAAAGACCCTGGGTAAACCCAGGTCATTTCTCCAAAGTCAAACTGATGCCAACTGTTAATCAGGAAAAACATCTGGGAAGCCATCTGCCACAGTTCACGCAGGGGCCTTCAGACTCAAACTATTCCCTGATAGGACATGCAGTGTCCTCACTAACGGTATGACTCACCGGAGCACATTTTGTTTGGCTTTTCCAGTACAAGAACACTGCCAGAGGACAATGTATCAGCGCTGGCCATGTTGGAAAGGAGAGGCATGCCCTTCAGGGTCTTTGGAAGTTATTTTAAGCCAAAAAGTGCTTCTTGTAGTCAGCTCCACAATTAATTTTTAACTTAGTTTGTGTACTAAGTATGGAGAGCCTACGATGTGGGAATCACTGTGGCAATAGAAGAGGAGCGTGGTTCTTATCACTGAAGTGCTCGTAGCACAGTGCAAGAGGCCAGCATGCAATTGCAGCACACTGTGGCGAGGCCCAAAGCAAAGGAGCAATTCTTTTTTTTTTTAATTTTTTATTACAAAGCGTATTACATATGTGTCCATTTTTCCCCCCGCCCTAGACAGTCCCCTAGACTCCCCTATCCCCCAGTGTCTTATGTCCATTGGTTATGCTTATATGCATGCATACAAGTCCTTTGGTTGATCTCTTACCCCCCTACCTCCTGCCCCTCCCCCCACCCTCCCCCGCCTTCCCGCTGCAGTTTGACACTCTGTTTGAGGCAGCTCTGCCTCTGTATCTATTATTGTTCAAAAGTTTATAATGGTCCAAAGGAGCAAGCCTTAAATCCAAAGATAGTGCGCAGGCTCTTCGTTACCAGTGCAGGCTGTTTTCAGAACACTGACGGATGAGACTGAGCATACTTTCTTTTGACCTGCTTCCCACTGAACCATTTCCATCAAGTGGTCTTGTTAAGGCACATCATAGTGAATCAGTTCCATATTTCAACAATTGCAAAATAATGAATTTTAGTTTTAAAAAGTCACAGCTATTTTCGCTTCTTGTCTTTCCATCCGATTAAAGACCAAGCCCTTTAATTTTTTCCTGTGACTTCCTTTATATGACTCCCTTCTCCACATCCTTTTTCTTTTGCCATAGTTGTCTTCCTTTGTCTCTAAGTTTGACTATTGTGCCCTCCCCGTCTCTATGCTTGCCTCGCTCCAATTCATTGTTCCTTTTGCACCTGATGTTTTAACGAAGGCGTTTTGATCCAATGGAATATGCTTTTACAAAAGAGACTAAATAAAATCTTAAACTTTCAACAAATTAAAATTATCAAATTAATCCAGTCAGCATAGCTCAGTGATTGAGCATCAACCTATGAATCAGGAGGTCACAGTTCGATTCCTGGTCAGGTCATATGCCCGGGTTGTGGGGGTGGGGCATGCAAGAGGCAACCAATCAATGATTCTCTCTCATCATTGGTGTTTCTATTTCTCCCTCCCTCTCCCTTCCTCTCTGAAATCAATAAAAATATATTTTTAAAATAAAAATAACCATAACATTATCACATTAATTCTATAACTAATTCTTCATCCAAGTCCTAAACATTATTCATCTCTTTGCATCGCCTCACCCCATAATTGATGCCATGTTATCAAATGGTCCAGTTTGCATTGAAAAATTAAAATGTCCACCCTCCCTCTATAAGGCTAGCAGAGCACTTCTAAACACTTAACCCCTCTCTTTTGCTTAAAACTCTTCAGTGACCTCCTATTGCCAAAACATAGGTTCTCAAAATTGAATATGTGTGGGAATAGCCTGGAGAGGTTTGTTGTTGTTTTTTTAATGGAAAATCTCAAGGCCAAACCACCCTGAGTTTCCGTTTCTGTAGTTCTGGGGTGTAGAGCCTACAGGATCCAATCCACCATAGTGGGGGTGCCTTCTTTCCTGGCATCTCCTCCACATCAACTCCCACCCCATGCTCTCCCTATTGCTGTAAATTCCTTGCACATAGGAAACTGAATATGTTGCTAGTGCCACGCAGAATATGGCTCTTCATAATACTTTTCAATGAAGGAAAGAAGCAATATATTCACACAGAATTATTCATCCTGATTTGATACAACTAGAAACATGAGATTTTGCCATATACCTGAAATGAATGTATCAGTTGGTAAAAGATTGATAGAAACCATATGGAGCATTCAGCTTTGGTTTTGATTAACATCTATCTCTGATTATCTTGAGAGGGGAAAATTGTAATTTATGACTATTATAATTATTCTGAAGATGATTTATAAACATGTAGATTTTTAGAAACATAATTCACTTGCTTTTAATTTTCAGGTTTGTTAATTTACAAAGGCACAGATTCCCTAAATGCTTTAAGGCAGTTAGAGAAAGAGTAAAATTATGTTGCTCATCTGTGACAATGTATTAATATTGTCAGGCACAGTGAGTGCTTCCTTAATGTGTTTATTTTAAATTGCATCGTGATGGTAGGCACCAAAGGCTTTCTGAGGAAGGTGTGGTATAATCTAGATAAATGTGAACCTTCTTCAAAGTTTATAAAGCCCTGTCCCTCTACAGTTGCAGCCAGTGGATTCTTACTATAACCCATGTTGCCAGGGTGTTGAATACATTACACCCACAGTGATGCGATCCTCTGTGGTTCCTCACAAGGAACCGTGGTTCAGGAGACCACAGAAGGATAAGGATAAGTGTTATTTTGTTTTTGTTTCTTGGCCATGGTGGATGGGAAGACACACTAATGCATCCACATTAACATGCATGTGCTCTTCTCTCCCTGGAACATTTCCCTCTTCACACACCTATTTCTTACTCATCCTTCAGATCTCAGTTTGGAAACTGTATTCTCCCAGAACCCTTCCTGGCTGCCACCACGTGGGTTAGCTGCCACATCTCTGTTTTTTTTTTTTTTCTTGGCCATGGTGGATGGGAAGACACACTAATGCATCCACATTAACATGCATGTGCTCTTCTCTCCTGGAACATTTCCCTCTTCACACACCTATTTCTTACTCATCCTTCAGATCTCAGTTTGGAAACTGTATTCTCCCAGAACCCTTCCTGGCTGCCACCACGTGGGTTAGCTGCCACATCTCTGTGTTTCCCAGTTCTTGTCTTTATCATAGCAACTAATGCAGCCCATAGAACTTACTACACCTTTACTGGTTGATCTCCCCATTTCACCATGGGACAGAAATGCTATCATATTTTGCATTGTGCTCCCAGGGCCCAGAATAGAACCTACAATAAAAGAGGCATGGAATAAACATTTGTCAAGTGAACCAATGATTTATGTGTATTTATTCAATATACACCTCTGAGTGTCATCACAGCCTACAAATTGCCTAAATTTTTATCTTGTTCTCCTTATTTCTTACCTCAAAGCTCTGAAAATTGCATGTTGTATGATTTAATTTCAAAAGAGTCATGAATTGTGTGGACTGGAAGGACAACAATCTATGTTCAGTCCTGTCTTACCACTAACTAGCTGAGGGATTTTTAATGGATCTCCATGTCTTTCTGTTCCTTATTTTTCTCACCTAGAAGAGCTTATTTCCAACCCAAAGATTCCAAGAGTCCAAAAAAAAATCTTTATATATCATGCTCTAGCCAGTCTGGCTTAGCGTATAGAGTGTGGGACTGCGGACTGAAGGGTCTCGGGTTTTATATATTTCAGTCAAAATAGCTATTACAATGTTAAGTATAAGACTTGTTGTTCTTCTAGGGTGTGGTAGAAGATTTTGTGATGATGTTTTGTAACACTAATACAGATCTAATGATTTTAAGTACATAGTATTTTTCCCTTTATTCTAGGGAGAATTTTATGAAAGAAGGAAGAGCTGACTTTGTGTCCAGTGATGATAGCAACAGATTGGTGGACAGATCAGATAGCACTGATGTCAGATGGGATGGATTGGTTAACACACCCACCTATAGTACACGTGTTGCTGTCCCATCAGTTAATATTAGCCATCTGAGGCTCATGAAAAGTGGACAGACAGCAGTGAAATCAACACCAACCTCACCACTTAGATCTGGATATGAGCCACTTCCTACGCTGAACTGTACAAATTAAAATAACATCACCTCTCCTTAATTTTCTCTCAGATTGTAGAAAGGCCTAAGAATATAACAATATATTATAAACAGAAATCCTGGTGAGTTATAAAATTATGATGTATATATTCGTTATTAGACGAAATCAGACTGTCACAGACCTACTTTTGAATCTGAAGGTCAGTCGGTCTATAAATGTGTATTCAGCACATACTATGTGTCAGACCCAGTTCTAAGCATTGTTCTAAAAGAAGCTGATTCATTTTTCTGGTTAGAGTAACAGAAAACAAACACACACAAAATTAAAAAAATAATAACAATAAAGTAATATTCAGAACACCTGAGACAGCCACTTCAGTGATGAAGCACAGGAAAGAACTGAACGATACCATTCGGTTTGAGAGCTGTGATGCTCTGAGGAAGAGCAACCTCAGCAGATACAAAGGCCCCGAGTCAGGGATGAGCTTAATCTCTCTGAGGAATGGGAATAGCTAAGGCTAGAAAATAGAGAACGATGCGGAACAGGTGGAATATGAGTCAGAGAGAAGCAGAGGCCAAGGGCAAGAGTTTAGGTTTTATTCCATGTCGTGGGACACCATTAGAACATTCTAAAGCAGTGTAGTATATGTTCAGTGGCCCCAATCTACTGCCCTTTAAACCAGTTTTTCCCTTCTGAGGAAAGTGCTAAGTAGACAAACAGTTTCTCAAGCAAATTGAAACCAACTTAGACACATACTGTTTTCTTTGCTTTCTTAAACCTGTTAAATATTTAACTCCACCTGATTCACTAAAATCAGAAGGTCACTTTAATTTATTTATTATTGGTTTGTTTTACTGAAAACCAAAATAAGAACAGGAGTCCTTCACAATAAGTCATGACTGTCAGTCCATGATCCTAAAATTCAAAATGAAGGATTATTAGAATTCATTCCCTGCTTTGACTTGGTATTTTTAGTATTCTGTTGTAAGAAAAACTAGAGGTAGGAAGGTTAGAATTTACGAACAGCTCATTTTAATAAAAACTCTTAATACTTTATGCAAAATTAGGCTTACTAATAGAATTAGATGCTGAGTGTCATCCCAATGTTCCCATACACTTATCCACAATTATTTACTGGGCCTTAGAGTCTTATGGTTATTAGAATTTGATCTTTTAGTTTTCACCTAGGCAAAAACCTAATCATTTTTGATTAAAATGTTTAAATAGTCAAAGAATAAAACATGATATTAGAAAATTTAACGTATCATTAGTTCATGTGCATTTCTGAGTAACTATTGGAAGAATTTAGATATATTTGCTGTATTGTAATTCCATAACATTTAAAGAATTATCCTTTTAAAAATAAAATCTAAAGAGTAACCAGGATCAAACCAATTACTTCTCTTTATTATAATGTTACTTACTTAAAGACTTTGTTTTTGTTTTCAGTTGGAGAAAACAACATTTAGATGAGATTAAAATCCCCCTTAAAGCCAGTTAGGTTTTTAAAAACCAGTATTGAAGCAACCTGGGCTGTGCAAAATTACGTGCTGTCATATACCTTGCTCATTCCAATACGCCTGCACACACACACACACACACACACACACACCACTAAATTCATATCTTCACTCTCTAATCTGGGAGGCTCCCAGAAACGAGTGGGCAAGTATACACTTTTTGGTGCTGACCATTTTTCATTTAGGACCTCTGCTTTCTCTCTCTGCAAAGCTCACCCCTGATTAATCGAGTCAGTGTGGGCTGGCTGCAATGTGCAACAATCACACCTTCACACAGAGAGGGGTGCAGGGGGGCTGCGTCTAGACAGACTTTTTGAAATCAGCCAGGAAGAGACCTTTGTTGTCACTTTAGGGTTCTTCAGTATTCTGGTGTGGGGGTGTGGGTGTATCTAAGTCTCAGTATCAATCCAGACATCTTGTAATTTGGAAAAACATTCTGATTTATTTCATGACATTGATAAATTTTGCTGTGTACCTGAATGACAGATACCTATACAGAATGTGAAATGCTGTCTTGACAAGTGTTGGCCATTTTTTGAAAACTACTTTTGGGAGAATTATGAAGCATAATAAATGTTCTATAGACGGCAACACTCTGGCACTGTTCTCATTGAAAGAGTGAACTTGAGATGTCAGATAACCAATGTTTTAAACAAAAATTATAGAGTATCACAAATTGTTTAAGCTGTATCCCTAATTTAGCAGTGAGCATATTTAAATGAAGATGAGCTAAAGGGTTTGGTAGCCATGGTAACATGATGTGAAAATATGCCATGTCATTCCAGTCTATTAAAAATATATATTATCATTTCAAAGGTTTTGTTGCTGCCTTAAATATTGACTGTAGAGGAAGAAAGGAGAGAATGAGAGAATGGAAGGGCAATGGATTTAACATTTTATTTCAAAATTGTTGGTTTGAAAATAATGATGTAAATTCTAAATAAATTTGACTATAGACAAAACTGATATTAAAAAATTTAAAAAATGTGAGAAAGTAAACAAAAATCAACTTTGCTGCCTTACAAAAATGTAGTAAGTCTATTTCCTGCAAGTAAGAGTCCAGAAGTGATGAGTAATGTTATATTTTTTAACATTTAAGTTAATTGCTTCAGAGCACATAATTTGTGGCTATTCATATGAGCAACAAAACCCCCAAAACACAACTTTAAATAAGTTTAAACAAGCATGCAAGATATTCAGAGTTTTATTCAAAATCATGAAATAGATTATTAAATTGAGATTATTGTGGATAATTTAAGGTACAGAGAGACAAAAATGAAAATCATCCACATCTTATATTTATTAAAAACCCAGCTAATGTTTCGAAATTTAGTCTTAATTTTGTTCTATGCTAGAAATCCATATCTAGCTGTACATTTTTTCTTGTAAAAATAGAATCATACTATATATAACTATTTATAATTTCAGAGCCTAAGAGTCTAGCTTTGATGTCAGACACACTTGGGTACTAGTTTCAGCTCTCAGTGGCATTCCCAAAGTTGTATTTTGGAACCCATCTGAACTTCCATTCCCTCATGTGAAAAACAGACATAAGAGTAAAAGCACCTCTAGCAAACGACCATTGTCAGACCTGAGCTATCAAACTGAATGAAAAAAAGACAATCAATAGATGGTAAAGCAGATCTGACAGAACGTTGGGATTTTCTGCCAAAGATTTTAACAGAGCCATCATGAAATGATTCAATAAGCAATTATGAACACACTTAAAACAAATAGGATCTCAGCAAAGAAATAGAAAGTATAAAGGAGAACCAAAAGGATATTTTGGCGCTGAAGAATACAATAACTGAAATTTTAAAATCTCAGTAGTAGGTGGTCAATAGTAGAATGGAGGGGGCAGAGGGGGGAAAATCAGTGAACTGAAAGATGAAACAATAAAAATGACTCATTCTAACAAAAGAGAGGAAATTGATTTTAAAAAATGAACAGAGCCTCAGGGACCCATAGAACTCATACACAGGATCTAACACCCATGTCATCACAGCCCTGGAAGGAGAGAAGAAGGTAGTGCTGGAAAACAGAAAACTTGTCACCAACAGACCTACCTTATAAGAATAACAACCGGAAATTCTCTAAATAGAAGTGAAATAATAATAAAAGGTGGAATCTCAGAGCATCAGGAAGGATGAAGGAACATGGTCAATACAATAGACTTTCCTTTGTTCTTGAGCCTTCAGCAAGGGCTGAGGACTCCTCTCCTTATAAGATACTAGAAGCCCAATGCACGAAAATTTATGCAAGAATCGGCCTTCCTTCCCCTGGCTGCCAGCTCACGGTGGGCTTGTTCTGGCAGCCTGTGCAGCAGCGGCAGACACCCACAGGCACTAGGGACCCGGGCTGCCTTCCCTCTGCCCCAGCTTTGTCATGAAGGATGTCCAGGATGATGTCTGGAAGACATTCGGTCTAATTAGCATATTACCCTTTTATTATTATAGATGGGGAGCCATTGCAAGGTCTGGCCCAGAGGAGTGAAGTATTTTGATCTGACATTTAAGAGGATCTTTTTGGCTTCTGTAGGGACACCAGAGTGGGAGCAGGGAGATGGGACATGGTAATCCACAGTGAGATGTTGGAGACCTAGACCAGGGCATCTGCAGAAAAGGTGATGAGAAATGGTCTACTTCTGGACATGTGTTGAAGGTACAGTAAACTGAATTTGCTGTTGATGACTTTATAGCAAGAGTCAAGGAGCAACCTCATCAAGAACAATGCCAGGATTTTTGTTCTCGGCAACTGGCGGCATAAGCTTGCTATCAACTGGTGAAAATAGCTGCTGGTTGAGCAGATATGGGGGAAGATTATGAGTTTCGTAATGCCAATGAGAATTAAAATTTGAGAACACTTAAATTCGCTGATTACCTTCTCATGTAAACATCCGAAAACATTTATCTGTTTGTGTAAGAGTGCCATCCTCAAACTGGGAGATTTGGAAATATAGGACCATTAACTATGATTTGAACAATATATACACAATGATGGAATACAAGAGAAAAATGACAAAGCTATCATTTAAAATTGTTCAGGATTCATAATTTTTAAAAGTAAAGATAAGTAATACACTTAAAGTATGAAAATGTATAAATATTATAAAACATAAAATAAAATTTAACTGTAAAATATAAGTGATAGGCAAACCTGAACATTCCAATGGAAATAATTACAAGGTAAAATTATAACAACATGTTGAAAAGTAAACTACAGTATAAAAAATGAATAAAATTCAACCAAAAAAATTTTAAAAGAAAGTAAAATAATAATTAGTTTTCCAAAAGTGAAATCCTTCAAAACCAAAGGAAATTAATGATGTCATTATTGAGTTTGAATATATTTTTGGTGCATATTTTCTAGGTCTTTCATAAAGTTTTTCTGAGACTAAAAGGGTCTTGTCAAGAGCGCAGACATAATTATAAATCAACTCCAATTATTTTCCTTAGACTCTTATTTTCAAACAATTTTGTGCCTTATTCGAGACCTTTGAAGACTTCTTAACAACTTTTTTTTATTTGCAAGAGCTGAAATGTTTTTACTGAGTGGAAGCTGCAATTTGTGTTTCAAGGAATATATTACCAATTTATCGTCCTTTACTTTCATCACTTACTGATGGATATTTCACTCTTCAGACAGTCTTTGAACTAAAATAAGGATTATTTGTTCAATAAAAGTTTTGCTCTGTGGATCTTCATCGTTCTCTTGCTTTTGGAAATTATTTATATATGGAAAAATGCTTTCTAAGCAGGTGTACCTTTGTTTATATAACACTTTAATCATTTAAAAACTGGCTGAATTGTAAGATGGAAATGATTTAGCTTTCAGATTCTTTTAAAAATCTGGCATGACAATAAGAATTCCAACAAAAATATCGTATCTCAATTCTTTAAAATAGCCTAGTATACCAGAACTCCTGAATATATGAAATTGATATATAAATTCACTAATAAATAAGTACAGCTGAGTTCTAAAAACCAAAGCCCTTCTTCATTTTTTTCCTCTTCAGAGATAGTCAGACTTTACCTTTATATTTGCATCAGTATAAGTTTTGTTCCAAACTGTATGGAATTTAAACTGTATTTGACTGGCCCATTTAACCTTTTCCATGTGGTATGAGGGCTCTTTTCTAGTCACAGATAAACCTTCCATCTGCTAGTGTTATGATTATCTATACTGCCTACAGGTAATGTTGAAAAGTTATATTTTCACTGTGTAATCACTGATTTCACCATGAAAACATACTCAAAATGTAATAGGTTCACTGGTATTTTTCACATTCATGAAAAATAATTACAAACAAAATAAAGATCATTACAAGAAAAAAAAATTTTTACACTGTCTAGAATTTACACACATGGCCATCACTGGCAGTCAGGGTGCTGGGAAATGTATTTTTCATTCTGGACAGACATTTGCTTGGCTAACAGGTAGTCTCTATTACTAAAGGAAGACTAGATGCTGGAAGATAACTAGTCATCTTCAACAGGGAGTGACAATCCTATTTGCCTTTTGACAAAGTCTCTCTTGGAAAGGGTGGAAAATGGACTAAATGGTAAGAGATCAGAGACAAGGAAATAATTCAAATGAAAGCTGTGTCTGTGGCCTAAACCAAGACAGAGGCATTTGGGGAGGGGTAAGTGGACAAAGGCTTAGGAGATATTTGGAAGTTGAATGGACAGGACATGATAACCAATTGACTGTCTTTCTAATTTATTGTACTTATCATGAATACTGCGCCTAACTTGATGCTTATAAGTGAATGAATATATAACATGAAAAAAAGGAATGAATGAATAAGGTTAATAGGAGGATCCCAAGACAATAATAATGGCTCTGGAACTAGTTTGAGAAATATCAATATTTAAAGGTAAATATCAAACAGATTGTTTTTTTAAAAAAAATAATGTCTACCAACTGTAATCTGTCATTCCCCCTTTTACAGTGGGCACTTCGCCCCATCAAGTGCCATCTCCATCTAGTTCTAAAACGTTCAGTCACTTTTAGTTATGATTGCAGTGTCTTGTTTTGGGCATTCACTTGGTCTTTCCTTTTTTTCCCACCCATCCTTCATGCCCCAACCTTTGGTAACCATAAGCTTATTCTTTTTCTATGAGTCTGTTTCTGTTTTGTTTATTTGTTGTTGTTTTAAGATTCTACCTATAAGAGAAATCAAATGGTATTTGTCTTTCCTGTCCAGCTTATTTCATTTAGCATAATACACTCTAGTTCTACCCATGTTGTCGCAAATGCTAAGATTTCATTCCTTTTTATGGCAAATATCCCATTGTATATATGTAACATCTTTTTAAAATATATATTTTATTGATTTTTTTTACAAAGAGGAAGGGAGAGGGATAGAGAATTAGAAATATCGATGAGAGAGAAACATCGATCAGCTGCCTCTTGCACACCCTCTACTGGGGATGTGCCCACAACCAAGGTACATGCCCTTGACCAGAATCGAACCTGGGACCTTTCAGTCCACAGGTCGATGCTCTATCCACTGAGCCAAACCGGTCAGGGCTGTACCATCTTCTTTATCCATTCATCTATAGGCAAAATTCATAGGCTGTCAGGTAAAGATAATAATAACTAAGCAAGTAGCATGTGAAACATAGGCAGAACTTACAAGATAGAGGTATACAGACATAGATGTAGATGTAGATGTTAGTTACCTCTGAGAGAAATTGGTTATAGATAAAGTAAGTAAAGTGTGGATGTACTAAGGACCTAATATGCACCATCTACTTTATAGGTGAGCCATATGGGTACTCAACATTCAGGTATATCAAGTTCACCACTTTTTAATGACATACATTCTGACAAGTAAAACCTATTGGTGCCCATCAGGCTAGTGGTAACCTTTAACTGTGGCCAGATGTACTTGCCTCTGTTATAAACTGTGTGTGTGTTTGTCTAGGCCAGGGGTCCTCACACTTTTTAAACAGGGGGCCAGTTCACTGTCCCACAGATCGTTGGAGGGCTGGACTATAATTTTAAAAAAAAAACTATGAAAAAATTCCTATGCACACTGCACATATCTTATTTTGAAGTAAAAAAACAAAATGGAACAAATACAATATTTGTATTTTCATGTGGCCTGTGGGCCGTAGTTTGAGGACCCCTGGTCTAGGCACTTTCCATCCATAGCCTCTTCACTCAAAGATCACTCTTGGTTCTCATCACCATAGCAGCAGCAGCCAGAGAGATGGGATGTATAACATTGCGTAATCCAGGATTCAGATAGAAGACTCCTGCTTTGCTTTCACTGTCCTATCACATCTTCTGTCTCTTTCTTCTTGCTCTGCGTTTAAATTGATTTAATGAGCTGAGTGATTCACTCATTTTAATTTGGTCTCTGAGCTTTTCTGTCCCATGGCTTTTGAGTAATTTACTTAATCATGTACTTAAAATCTACCTTGCATCATATCCATATGGCATAATTTTCATAACACTAGTGTATGTGTGAATATGTATTACTTTATACTAAAAGGAGCATGCATACTCATTTTTAAAAGTTGAGAGCTCAGTAGAACACCCTCTTCTTCCCAGTGAGTTTGTTTGAGGAGCAAAAGATGCTTATTGTTAATGTAGTTGGTATAAGCTTTTTAAATGTCCCATAGCTTATATTTTATATATTTATTTCTTTGTCCTTCAGTAGTTATTTTTACTTTAATTAGTTTTAATCATTTTCTGATTAATAATAACTTAAAAATAATAGAACTTTTCAAGAATTTTAAAATTATCCCAAATCTTAAAAATCAAATGCCAAGTGTCACTTAGTTGATATACAACTACAAATAAATGATCGCAAAAGAAAATAATACCTTAATTTTTTTTTTTTTAATCATTGGGCTCTGCTGTTTTAACTCAGTGAAGACATAATAGCCTGTGGGTAATCCAGGGAAAAGCTGATGAGATGTGCTCTTCTTTCAGGTTCCCTAGATATGCAATTCAGGTCAATTTCCAACAAGTTTGATGATCCAACAAAAGGAAGGAAGTCTGCAAAAGCACAGACTGACAGCATGATAAGTAATATTATAGCCCTTAAGGAAGCAAGAGTAACATAAAGGGTTGCTGAACGCGTGATTGAATTGTCTGGGCTCTCAGTGGGAGCACTGAGATGTTGATAAGCCAAATGAGAATTCACAACACAAGAGTTGCCAAGGTCCTGGTGCAAAACCCTGCAGAGAGGATGGGTAAATGGTTATCTAATCTCAGTCATTTCAATCGGTTTTTTTAAAGAGCCAGACTCACATTTGTAAACCAACTTGAAAATCAGCAGGATATAGAAGTAAAAAAAGAGAGTTTAGTAGATGTTGCACCAGACACTAATGAGCATGGTAGTCTCTCTAACCACAGGACGCAGAATCCTTATATTTAAAAGGCACAGACCCTTGGGTTCATCCCTTAATAAGCCCTTTAGTGGAAGACTATGAGTAAACTTGAGCAACCTTGAATAGACAAGGAAATCAATAGAACTTTAGGCTTCATCCAACTTTATGAAGAATAGCAAATAAATAAAAGAACTATCAGCTTTAGGGTACTCTATCACTTTTGAAAACAAAACCATAATGTAGAGGAAAAGAATTTTCAGTGATGCTTTTCACCACAGACTATGATATGACTATACTTTTTAAATGTAAGATGTCTGATTTCTTCACAACATTTAACTATATGGATTGTTCCCTACTTGAAATGGTCTCTTTCCTCTGCTTCCATAATCCTGGGTGACTCAGACCTTTCCCCTTTCTGTTTCTTCCTTTATTTCACTTAGCTGTTTTTGCATAACAAACCACCCCAAAACAGAGGCTTACAACCACAATTAATTCTCACAATACTATTGGCTAGCTGGTTTAAGCTGGGTGTGTCTCCTTTTGCATATGATATTTTATTGGCTGGGGTTCCTTATGCAGTTATATTTTTAGGAGCTCAGCCAGGACTGGAACATCCGTGTTCACCTCAGACATCTTGAAGCCCCATCGTGAGGATTGGAACTTCTGGGCCTTTCTTTCCATCAGGGTCTCAGGCATGTTGGCACAGGCCTCTAAGATGACAAAAATGAAAGCTGCAAGACCTTCCAAGCTCTAGGTCTGAGAATCCTCCCCCACTGTCATTTCTACCACATTCTATTGTAGAAGCAAGTCACCAATTTCAAGGGACAGCCAAGAATCAAGGCAAGGTGCCATAACTGTACCTTTTAATGAGAAGAATGGCAAAGAGTGTGTAGCCCTCTTTAATACAGCACATCCGTCTATTCCTCTTCATTTTCCTAAGCAGTAAGCATTTCTATTGCTGAAGGGTTGGACTTTAACTCTCTATTTCTCTCTTTTTAAATATCTTTATTTAGTTATGTGACCTTTGCCAAATGATTTAACCTTTTTTGGTCTCATTGGCAGCTGTGGAAAATGGTACCTACCTATCAAGGCTAGTGAAAGGGAATGCATATAAAATACCTAGCACAGTATCTGACATGTAGTAGCTGCTCAATAAATGAGCGTTACTATGGAGATTTTGTTGTTCTGCTTCTTTCATTAAAAGTTGCTGAGTGCCTCAGCCCTCAGGGAATCCCCTGTTCTTACATCTAGTTTCTCACATTTAGCAATCAGCTCCAAATAAGATTTGCTCTTATTTTCTATGTACTGTTTGTGTCTCCAACCAAGAACAGAAACCATCTCATATTTTGGTTCCATAGACTTTCTCCACATTGGCCAACTGGACATATAATAAAATAATTGATCAAACAATTTTATAATTAACGTTAATGTAGAAAACCTCAAGCTGGGATCAAAAAAGAATATCATCCATGTTATAGGTTTTCCATATTATACTGAGAAACATGTCGATGTTATGATTTAAATATAAGAGCAGTGTTCTATAGAAGGTTTTTATAAATATTAACACTTACAAGATACCTGTCTATTTCTTTTATCAAGAGATAAGAAGTCTTGGCAAAAATGACCTTTGATTTGCTTAATTGGAGTTTAATACAGTTAGTATGTAAAACCCTGAGGATTTATTTAATATCTGTGGGGCACTTTTTTCTAATCTATAAAATCAGATATAGCGATTCCTGACACATTGGGTTATTGTGAGGATTCAGTGAGATAATGCACATAAATTACTTTGTACTGTGCCATGAACATAGTAGGGCTTAATAATACTGAGCAATTATTACTGCTGATGGTAGTGTGCCGGGGTCCAACCCCAGCAGGTCCAGGGGTCCCCAAAGGTGTGGACGGAGTCGGTGAAGAAGGAATGACACGGAGACAGCATTCAGTTGATCAGCAGCCTTGCCAGGATCTCTAGCCACAATCTCCAGCCAAGTTCTGTGTCC
>NW_006293001.1:7383729-7431564 GCF_000327345.1 Myotis davidii
CTTAGTTAAGGTTTTATTCCCTCCCTAACTTCAGGGGAAAATCCCTACCTGGGGAAACAACCTTTCTCGGAGAGGTGACCTTGGTTAAAACACATAGCCCCAAGAAGGTGAGCAGACATATTAAGAACAGTATGCCATATATGCCAGGTCCCTTGAAACAGCAAGGATGGACCGGCTCCCAGCAGTAGTGTTCATGCATTGCTGTCATGATGGCTATTACTTTAATTGAGTAATTCAGGTGTGATAGGTTTCAAAAAACTGGACAATTGCGGTGAGTCAAATAACATTGAATATATTACATGGAAATAAGTATATGATGGAATTAAATAGTTGTAACAACTACACACCATTTGTAAAGTTTCCATTTGATCATTGAAGTCACTTATGATTGAAGGGTTAATGAGTAAACAAGGAGTCCGTCAGCTGGGCGATTCCCACAGTGCCTCGAATGGCCATGCAGTTGTGAAGGACCATCCTGGCCCCGGAGCTCCACACCGGGGCTGGGATGGCTATTTGCACTGCAATGTGATGGTCGCACTGGGCAATTTGTGGTCCTGCTCAGTGAGGTAACCCACTGTCAGGTTTCCTATTTGAGAAATGCACTAAGTCCCTGTACTGACAGGTTCTTCCAAAGGACACACTTTGCTGTCCCTTGTAGTGGTTTCTCAGAGTCTCCTACTTGATCTGCTTGTCTGGATAACTACTGTTCTATTCTTCTGTGGAAACATCTTTATTGGTAAGCGGAAACTTAACACTTTCGATTACATATTCATGCAAAACAATTGACCTCACACATGGTTGTATAACTGCTCACTGTGACAATCTCTTCTGAAGTGATTATAAATTTTAAAGGCTACAGTAACGGCAATATTAAAAAGATTCAGAAAAATCACTCTAAATGAACCAAACACTACCTAGCATCGTGATTCTACACATTGTTCTTTCTCAGAATCAAGATCCATCACCTGCCTCCATAAAAATAATAATTTCCTTCTTTAAAAATTCTTTGTTGTTTAAAGTATCACATACAGTATTACATGTCTCCTTTTTTTTCCCCATTGTCCTCTCCCCAGCCACCCCAAAATAATAATTTCTTGAATTTAACAATTCACCATGGATTGTGCCTAGCACTTATATGAATTTAATATTCACAAAAATCTTGTGAGACAAGCACCATTATTATCTTTATGTTATAGATGACAGAAAACAAACAGAAAAGATAGGGAATCATCATTAGGGAGAGGAACAAACCAGGGTCACACAGCTTGGCAATGTTCCACTAGTATAATAAGTTCCACCAGGACTGGGCTAGACAGAGATTCAGAAGTGCCTGGGGGCTGGTGGGACATAGGCATCGCAAATCTAAAGTCTAATTCCTCACCCTTGTTTGTGGGAAGATGGCCGGTCTGGCCACCACAGATGGTGAGTGGGAGGGAGAGTCTCAGAAATCGCCTGATTCTAGATGTGGTGGAGTCACTAACAAGATTCCCAGGGCAGCATGCTATGGGCAAAGAGGCCACAGGCACTTATGGTTACAGTAGCCAAAGCCATCAATATATTTTTCAAGAAAATTAGCTGCTTTCTATGAAGATACCTATGATGCTTATCATGTTTCCTTTCTAAGTGCTGGGTTTCAGAACAATACAAGTAAGTTACGTTACGAACCAGATTTTTCACAAGGGTGGGTAAATTGGAAAAAAAATGTTTTAAGATCTTATGACTTCTGTATCTTCCTTTGTCTTTATCCTTACGATCAAAAATGAATTAGTTACAACATAAATCTGTGGCTTATGATAACTTCCAATAACATGCAGGATGCCAGGCCGCCTTTTCTTTGACTGAAATTCAGATACGCTTTTAATTTGGCATAAAGTGTCCAGCCAGGCTCTTTGAGGACAGATGGTATCTGGCAGGCAGCAGCACACCAGTACAAGCCTCTTTGTGAGAGCTTTGGCGCTTTACTGTTGCATCCCATTTGGACCTGTTAACACCTGTGATAATTTCTCATGCATTTCAAGTTACGCCTACTAAAATTTGGCATGTCAGCTACTGGCCTACGTTATGATTGGGTTTTTAAGGAGTTGAGGCTCTTTGGAATCTTTTGCAGCATAAACATGATGCATTCAAACATTAGGACCTGCTGTTGTATGAACTAAACTCCCGCAGTGGCTTATCAGAATCTCTTTGTGATGCAGTCCTCTCCTTATGGGACGTTCCCCCAAGTGGCTCCCTAAGGAACTCTTAGCCCACCTCCTGCCCTAAAAGGCCAGAAGCCCCAAATCTCCCTTGGTCATTCCCCAGCAACCCTGTGAAAAATCAACCATGGCAGAAGAGAAAAGATATTATTTGTTAAGCCTGAGTCAGATCCATTTCTGTATCCACCACATATTGCATATTATCTCTGCATTATATGTTTCTTTCTGAGAAATGTTCTACTCAATGAAGCAATATTCTTCCATTTTCAATTTCTGGGAGAGTGTGACTAAAATAATGTGCATATATGTTGAAGGGCAGAAGAAGGCATTGCACAATATAAATGAAATAGTCATCGGTTTGTTTTACACTCTATGCATTTTTAATAAGCAAATTCCCATTTACAGGAATTTAATTCCCATTTACAGGAATTAAATGTTCCAAATATTGATTTCAGAGGGATAATATATAATATGGAAATAAAATTCAGTAACATTATGTGATGATGTGTAATTCAATATAGCTAGAACCCTGGAAAGTAAAAAATGACGCTATTCCTATTGAAATATTTAGGAAAATTAAATTCATTCCCTGAAGTATAATATAATGAAATTGAAACAATGTTACATGATTCATAGTCTTTTAATTTTTTTAAGTGACTTTCATATTAAAAACAAGGATACTTTGCCCTCATTTACTCAAATCATGCATGTATTCTGTAATGACATAAGAAAAATCTACAAAGAAGCATTAGTAAGCCACTATGCCCCCAAGTTTGCTACTGTTTAAACCAGTTTTAAGCATCCAATGGATGTGAAATACTCATAGGGATTATGGAAGTAGCGCCAGCTTAGGTTCCAGTCACTCATGGGTTTTCTCACAAAGGAAAATACTGCCTTTGATCCTATTCATTTTTAGAGAGTAAAGGTTCACCTGGTAGATTTGAACTGATCCTTTCAGGACTTAGTTAGAAAGGCAAAGGTTTATTGGGTGTCCCTCCCAGCCTAGATCCTTTCACATGCCTCTTGCTTTATCCTCTCAGGACCCAATGACCTGTCATTTTTATCCCCACTTTGCAAGAGGAAAACAATAAGTCTCAATAAGGTGTTAATTGCTTGCCAGAGGTTATATGACATAGTAATAGAGACAGCCAGGTTTCAAACTCAGGAATAAAAAGGCCTGCTCTCTAACCACTGGACCACTCTCCTTCCCATTAAACACCTGAAGTTATGCAAATGGCTGGAGTAGGGGGACCGACTTCCATGAATGGTCATGACTTTGATTTATGAGATTTTGGTAAATGCTAAAGTGACTCGGGAGGAGCCGGGTCCTGGAAAATTTGTGTTTTGTTTTTTCTCTATGGGCATTGGAACTGAAGGATTGAGATTATTTTAAGGTAAAAACAGGAATGATGGAGTGGAGCAAAAAGATGTTGCTGCTAAAAGAGATGACATCTTTTGCCTAGCTACAGTTCCTTTTAAGAGTACACAAAATGATGCTGCAGAGACCATGGAGATTTCCAAAGAAAACAGAAACTCTTGGTCACTTTTCCTCAAAGTAATTTCCCTCTGTGGGAAGGGGAGCAATCTGGAATGCTTCAAAGTGATTGCAAGAATGGATCATTGTAGAGAACGAGATATTTAGAAATCAAGGACTAAAGAAAAACTCTATTGGAACTAGAGCAACACAAAACAACCTCTCTTACTGAGCCCTAGAAGAGTCCTACTGACCCCTAAACAGCACCCACACCTTTTCCTCTCCTCCTCTGAAAAGGGATCTTAAAATTAGAACCTTGTGAATAATGGAAATACAAGGTTTTCTTTCTATCCTGCCAACTGTGACAACCTGTCAAAATATTTTAAGTATAATGATACGGTTTTTATTTTAACAAATTGTTGTCATCAAAATCATACTTGCTTACTGAATAATAATCTAAAGTCTGATGTTGTATAAAGGATAAAGTGAAAATGAGACATACCACCTCTCCCCAGAGGTTACCTAGTCTTCCTGATCTCTTCTAAGCATATGTAACATCGATATTTATTTACATAAATAGTATCAGTCTATCTATCTAATATTCTAACCTACTTTTAATAATATATCATTAATATTAAAGATTGGCTTCTAAAAATTTGGAATAATTTAAACTAAGCTGGAATTAAGCATATGCCATAGAGTTCAAGTGAAATAGCTCTAGGAAGACCAGGGGCTAAATTAATTGGTTTGTTTTTAACTAAATGAACATCAAAGACTTTAAGAAAAAAGAGAAGGTAGCAAATTGATGCATTCAGACTAATATTTCTATCACATCACATTTAGAAAATCAAATAAATTGTTGAAGATCCCAGTGAGTAAACTAGTTCCCACATGATTAAATTTGAAGATATATTTGCCATAAAAAATAAGTGATTTAAGTAGTTTCCCAAAGCTGAAAGTAAAAAAGAGAGGAGTCAAAGCATATCATCTTTCCAGGTATAAAAAGGGCTTTTAAACAGCATTGATTTTGTGGCATTATCAGAAAAGTGTGTGTGTGTGTGTGTGTGTGTGTGTGTGTGTGTGTGATAGAGAAAGGGGGCGGGCAGAGAAGGAAAGATTGAGTCTGATGTAGGCATTGTAAATTAAATTGCTCTTCTTGACTCTTCATTCTCTTCTGGTATGGTTCTACATCCGTACCCTCTCCATGGCCTCAGAGTAGGAAAAATGTACTTTTACAACCTTTGATTCTTGGCTTGGCTATGTGCTTGCAAGACTGGGCTTTCTCTCTTGAACCTCTAACATCTCTATGAAAACATGTACTAAAATACATAGAGCAAACCTGAAACTATTCTGTATCCTAGAGGCAAACTCAGCTGTACTTGGCCTAGATCAGCTGAACCCACAAAACCTATACTTGTTTCGTGTTGTAAGCCAGTGAGTTTGGGGGGTGATTGGTTACACAGCCTTATTGTTTCAATATCTGAATCTTTGGTAGTTATAAATGGCCCAAAGTAAAAACTTGTTTCAGCTTTAAGCCTTGAAGAACTCTTCTTTTGGATTCTGCTGAGCAATTCATTGTGTTAGAAAATTTGGGAGAAAGGTGCTACAGGCTTCGGCAGACTTCACCATTATCAAACCAAGATTTAGGGAGCCTTATGAGAGAGATCAGGATATTCTTTCTAGTAAAAGCAGCCATGAGATTCATGACCACAAGATAAATGGCATAGCTGCTCTGAGTCTTTGGTGAATGAGGCTAACCTTACAAAATAAAACTATTCAAGGATAAAGCTAGAGTCCAGTTGAACTCCTCATGCCTTTAATTCAGTGGCACAGCTAGAACTAGAATCCATATATAATAAAAGCCTAATATGCTAAGTGTCTAGTCATCCATTCAACCAATCAAAGCATAATATTCTAATGATATGCTAAGGCCGCTCAACCGCTTGCTATGACATGCACTGACCACCAAGGGGCAGATGCTCTGACTGGTAAGTTAGCTTGCTGCTGGGGTCTGGCAGATCAGGACTGAGCGAGACAGGCCAGACATGCCCTGGAGCCTTCCTGCGGCCCCTCCCCAGCTGGACAACCTCCGCATCCTTCCCTGGCCCTGATCGTGCATCAGTGGGGTCCCTCAGCCAGTCCTGCACCCTCTCCCAATCTTGGCTGAGGGTACCCCACCCCCGCACTGCATGAATTTCATGCACCGGGCCTCTAGTCACATATAAATTGTATTGGGACTCTGATTGCTTCTGACCTCCTTCCTTAGCTTTGAGGGAGATTTCAGAAACCGAAGACCTGGAGTCACACTCTCCAGTATGGTAGCTACTAACCACATGTGGTTATTTACCTTTAAATGAAATGAAAAATTTGATGGCACAGTCACACTAGCTACATTGCCAGTGCCTAACAGGCACAGGTCGTTAGTTAGTAGCTACCGTATTGGAAAGCTCAGATATAGAACACTTTCATCATCTAAAAATTTCTGTTGGACAGCATTGACTTAAGGCAAGAAGACCCATTCATTAGTCGTCTCCTACAGTCAGGAGGCTGAAGCCACATGGGACTTTGTAGGCCTTTGTTTGAAGAGGAAAAAGCCCAAATGAAGGGGGAAATTAGAAAGTGTGAGAGCTCCATATGACAGCTACTCTAATTGATATAAAAGAGCACAGGATATCGAAAATGTAATATCTGTCATTTTACCTAGGTTATCTGTCATTTAACCAAGCTTAATCATCTAGATAGGAAAGACCAAAATAAAGATATTATGTCAAAGAAGGTAGAGGAGACCTTAATCCTTGTGATTGTCAATCACCTAAGACTGTGTGGGATCATGGACCTTGAGTGATTAAAATTTCGAAGGCTATCTAAATCTTAATTCTTTTATTCTGAGTCTAAGCCTCCTACATACTTAAGAATTCAATTAGGTCTTGACTTGCTAGATTCCATTAGCATACGGGACTGAGGAACTAGTGTCCTACTTGGGCATTTCTTAACAGTGTGACACGAAAAGCAGAGATCGAAAGCTGCCACTTCTCTTTTGTGCAGCCTCACACGTGCAGCGGGCTTCTCAAGAGTGATAGTGCAGTGAGAATAGCAACAAACCTCCCATCATCCAGAAGACACAGCTGCACTAAGAAACAGGCTTGTAAATAAGAAAAATAAAACTGCACATATCAGGTGGTAAATATGAAGCTTATTTTTAAACACACACAGGAAACACACTGATCTTCCAGAAATAATTTTGGGAGGTGGTGCACTAAGGGATGAGATTTCACATAAGTGAGTGTGTCAGACTGTATCTTTCAAAGATTGCCTCACTAACGTCTCCTGTGTCACATGTTCTACGTGAGACTTGTCACTCCCTGTCTAGAGATGAAACTTTGTTCTCTACCTTTGAACCTGAGCAGGGCCAATAGCTTATGACCGAAGTAAAATGTTACTTCCCAAGCTAAGTCATGACAATGTCATGCACTCCAGCTTTGTTCTTCTCCCTGTTTTCTTGGGATGCTTGACCTCGCAGTCATCTCGAATTCATGCTGTGTGGAAGCCCAAACAGCCGGTGGAGAGACACATGTGGGGTGGGAATGAGTTCTTGAGCTGGCAGCCTCAGCTGAGCTCCCACTCAAGCTCCCAGCTAACAGTTAACACATATTCAGCCATGGGAGTGAGCCATGTTGAAAGTATACTCTCCATCCCCCCCGCAGAAGATGTATCAAGTTGATTGTGTGTAGAACTGGGACAAAGTGCCCTATTGAGCCCTGGTCAAATTGCGAATTCACCAACAAAATAACTTATTATTGTTGTTTAGGTCACCACATTTTCAGGTGGTTTATTATGTGGCAACAGATAAGTGATACAAGCACATTTTTGCTGCCATAACAAACTTAGTGGCTCAAAACATCATAAACATGTTATCTCACCTTTGTGTAGGTTAGAATTCCAACATAGGTCTCACTGGCCTAAAATCAAGATGCTGACGGAACTGAGTTCCTTTCAGCTATTCTCAACCTGTGGGTCGTAACCCCTAAAAATACATCCTGCATATCAGATATTTACATTATGTCATAACAGTAGCAAAATTACAGTTATAAAGTAGCAACAAAAATAATTTTATGGTTGGGGGTCACCACAACATGAGGAACTGTATTAAAGGGTCGTGGCATTAGGAAGGTTGAGAACCACTGCGGGGAAAATCCATCTCCTTGCCTCTTCTGGCTTCTAGAGGCTGCCCGCATTGGTTGGCTCGGGGCTCTAATTCTTCCTCTTGAAAACCAGAAGTGGTGTGGTGTCCCTCTCTTATAGCATCACCCTGACCCTTGCTTCTGCCTCCTTTTTCCATTTTAAGGACCATTGTGATTTCTTTAGGTCCACCCAGATAATCTAGGATAATCCCTCTCTTAAGGCCAACTGATTAGCAACCTTAATTCCACCTACAACCTTAAATCTTCTCTGCCATCTAACCCAACATATCCAAAGCTTTTAGGGATTAGGACAGCCGTGGGCAAACTACGGCCTGTGGGCCGGATCCGGCCTGTTTTAAATGAATAAAACTAAAAAAAAAAAAGACCGTACCCTTTTATGTAATGATGTTTACTTTGAATTTATATTAGTTCACACAAACACTCCATCCATGCTTTGGTTCCGGCCCTCCGGTCCAGTTTAAGAACCCATTGTGGCCCTCGAGTCAAAAAGTTTGCCCACCCCTGGATTAGGATGTAGGTATCTTCAGGGGCTGTTACTCTGTTTTCACAACAAGTATGGAAAAAAAATCAATGAAATCTGCATTATAGTTTTAACGTAGCAGTTGTCTTGGTTAATGGCCTCTGGATATCAGCTGAGGTACCCTGTCCATTGAGATTTCAGTGCAGCTGGTTTAAACATTGTTTTTAGTGAGGTCTTCACAATCTTCTCAGTCATGCCAGGAATTCTGGTGGAAGAGAGGATGCTTACATTGTTCAGAGTCACCTCTATTTTTATACTCCCACATCTTCCTAAATTTGTTAAGTTTATGAAGTTTCCCACCATCCCACACAGTGTCCTGGCCCTGTACAATATCTTACTTAGATTTAATATCCCTTTATTCCTGGATTGCCAGGAAAGAGCAAATCAAATCAAAATAAACATAATAAAAGCACAGAGAAAGATTTTACTAACAGTGTGAGAAGATAGAAGGGGTGCACATCACCAGAGAAAAGTAAAGTTACACTTTAGACCAGTGGTTCTCAACCGTCCTAATGCCGCGACCCTTTAATATAGTTCCTCATGTTGTGGTGACCCCCAATTTCATTGTTACAAATTGAACATAATTAAAGCATAGTGATTAATCACAAGAACAATACGTAATTATATATGTGTTTTCCAATGGTCTTAGGTGACCTCTGTGAAAGGGTCATTCAACCCCCAAAGGGGTTGTGACCCACAGGTTGAGAACCGCTGCTTTAGACACTCTGGTCAAATGCCAGTTCTGCCAACTCGGGTCAGCCTACCCACATGGCATAGCTCTCTTTTGGAGCAAAACAGAAGAAAATGAAATCATCTTATTGTTTCATGCAGAACACCCTCCAGCTTCTGACCCAGGCTCCCCAGCCCTCCCATTATCATAGAGGCAGTGTTTATCCATGTACCCCATTCTCATTTCTCCTTCCCTCATCAGTGTCTGTGAGAGGAAGGCATGGAGAAGGAGAGAGAGAGAGACCAAGAGATATTTATTTCCAGGGTAATGTAAACAATACCACTACTTCCCTCTACCCAGTAAAGGTTACTTTTTCTTTATACTTCCCCCTCCGTTCAGTTAGAAAGAAAATATTTATTTGACACTGGTATTTAGAAACTCCTGTGAATTCAGGGATCTGAGGACCTCAGGACAGATGTTTTTCTGTTTTGGAGTGTGTGGTTATTTTTCTTTGCTCCTGACCATTTCATGCCCTGCTCTGACCAGGAGACCAAAAAGTGGACAAAGCAAACCAACCATAGAGGCCACAAATCAACAGGGCGCAGTACCTGGGAATGTGTGCTTAGAAACTAAAGGAAACATTCTTGCCTGGAGCTGGCCTTCGCCCAGAGCAGCGGAGAGCCAAAGGCAGGAAGGATAAGAAGGCCAGATGTTATCCGGAATCTGCAGGAAGCCCTTCAAACTTTGCAAGGAAAATTAAAAACTAATAACCAGATAATACATTCTGAGCTCTGTGCCCTGTGGACTTCTGCTGAATTTTGGATAAGGTTGGAAAGCGGGGGAGGGAAGGGTATCTGTGGAAAGAAACAAACCTTTCTCAAAGGCCAGGAGGTGGAGCTTAACCTTTATTCTGAGGGGCAGGGGGGCGGGGGGGAGGCCAGCTCAAGCAGCAGCTAGGGATTTGCATAAACTAAAGTTGTGTTAATATTTGTTTAGTAAAATGTATTCAGCTTTGACAGAAAATTTTAAGGAGGCAGAGTTAGGAATAATTTGAAAAACTTAGAAAGACTGCAGCCGCAAATCGCCTAGAGGGCATAAGTGATGGGAGCAAGGCAGGATGCTGCTGGAAACAGCTCGGGAGTGTGCCTGGGAGGAGATGGGCCTGGGCCAAGCAGCCCAGCAGAACTGTTGTGAAATCCGAGCTGGGCCACAAGTTAAGGTTCAGTTAACTCCTCCATGACATGGAGTAAACCCACCAGAGATGGCTCGTGAGGACTAAATTAGTTCATATCTTGAAATCACTTATCACACTGCAATGTGTGAACCACAACATATGCTGCATAATAGAAAAAATGTGTTACATGTAAGATCACATAGTATGTATTTTCCACTCAGAGGAGTTGATCCTGCAAGGAAAAAAAAAAAGGTTTATTAGAATAAAGGGAAACAATCTACCTAGGGTCTATCTACCTCTAAAGAAAATAATTTTGTTCCAAGTACAAAGGCCAGACTTAATATTCAAGCAAAAAGGACTTTTTGCTATCACTTCCGAAGAACTATACATACTGAACCAAAACAAACACACACATTTTTTTAAAAAAAATCCATAATTAAGTGTAGGACTAAAACAATAAAAAATATCTGAGGCACTTTATTACTGTAATTTACTTATTATTGGGTATGGCTTAACCACTCAGGATTCCTAGAAGAGACCCAGTGGGGTTTTAAAACACAGAATCTTAAAATTGAAAGCAAGCGAAGAGAACATCGAATTTAAACCTTCAGA
Organism: Myotis davidii; assembly: GCF_000327345.1. NCBI lineage: Eukaryota > Metazoa > Chordata > Mammalia > Chiroptera > Vespertilionidae > Myotis > Myotis davidii. The sequence continues at coordinate 7,394,577 of NW_006293001.1, forward strand.
CTTTATGGAGAAACTGTGGCTCCGAGACTGTGAGACTGTGAGCTGTACTCCGAGCTCCCCTGGGTGTTGACACCGAGGTGAAGTGCCTTGCCCTCACTGGCTGCCTTGTGGAATCAGCTGCACAGCTCAGGGCGGCTTCTGTGGGGCCCCCTCAGGAGAGGACAGAACAGCCTCCTGGGGCATTCGTGTCTACAATGAAATGACTAACCCAATTCATTAGACTTTCATCAAGCCGTGCACCCTGCTTCCCGTTAGTTTGGAAAGTTGGGAATATTTTTACTGATATTTTGAAGTCTGTTTAACATGATTATCCTTGATTCCTCTCTTCCTTTTATCCGTCACCCCATCAAATCAGCCTGCAAACCCCACTGAACCTGTCTTCAAAACAAACAACTTGAGCTGCTGACCCCTTTCCCACCTCCTCGGGTCAGCAGCTCCAGTCATAGGCACCATCATCTCCCACCTGGGCTACTGTTGCTCTTCTTACTTCCATCTCATCTCCCCCGAAGGCAGTGGTTTTCTGTGTGGATCGGATTGTGGCTAGCTAGTGCATAGTAGCCTGTTTAAAGCCCTCTAGGGTTATCCCACTGCTTTTAGAATAATTTCTAAATGACTCATGCTTCCTATGTGACCTGGCTCCTGTCTGTCTCCGTCCTCAAACTTACCTCCCACCCATCTTCCACTGGGTCCTACGCTCCAGCCATACTTGCCTTTATTCTCTACCTTAACTTCCCCCTCCCCCACAGCTAATTTTTGTCTTACGGCCCTATGATTATGTTGCTTCTCTTTGGAATACTATTCCACCAAAGTCTCTTGTATCTAATTTCTTATTGTCAAATACATTTCCACTTACATGTCATCTCCTCCAAGATACCTTTGCCAACTACCCAGTCTAAACAAGATCCTATCACCCTATCTTATCACTCTTTTATGCTCATTGTAGCTTTATCTATATGTTTAATCTGTTTGGTTTATCACTGTAATCCCAGCACCTACATCAGCGGTTCTCAACCTGTGGGTTGAGACCCCTTTGGTGGTTGAACGACCCTTTCACAGGGGTCGACACCATGATGCCGAACCTTTTGAGCTCGGCGTGTCAACGTTTTGAAAAACCCTAACTTAATTCTGGTGCTGTATCACATATAGAAATTTTTTGATATTTGCAACCATAGTAAAACAACGACTTATATTTTTGATATTTATTTTATATATTTAAATGCCATTCAACAAAGAAAAATCAACCAAAAAGGTGAGTGTCATAGGTTTGCCATCACTGGCCTAAGACCATCCTGCATATCAGATATTTACATTATGATTCATAAACGTAACAACATTACAGTTATGAAGTAGCAACGAAAATAATTTTATGGTTGGGTCCAACATGAGGAACTATATTTAAAGGGCCAGAAGATTGAGAACCATTGACCTACATCAATATCTAACGATAGCAGATGTTCAGTAAATGTTATAATGAGAAAACAATTAGTGAATGGCAATACAAGTAGAAAGGTGGTACATGAAGATCCTCTTAGTCACTGAAGGGGTTCACAGATTCACAAGAATGGGTGAGAAAGAGACTTAGAGCACTAAATGGTATTCTGATTTGAGGGTCAAAATAAAATTATTCAGTACTTTTTCCTAACCCTACACCTACTAACACAATTTCCAAGTGGTAAGAAATTTCATCACCACCAGTTCTAGATAAATAGCCTATAAATCTTGTTAATAGAAATAAGAATTTTTAAACTTTCAATATATCCTTGGAAAGATAATGTAAAATTTATTAGACCTTCTACATAATTTGTTTTCTCATTGTTCAGTTTATTTTTATGTTTTTGACTTTTATCTCCTACTTCTTTTAAACCTTTCAACAGCCGTCCTTTCTGAATGTTTATATGGCTTTCAATTGTGGGTCATCAACTTGCAACTCTTAATCCAAACTTCTAATAATGGGGCAGTGGGAAAAGAGAAAGAGATCAAAGAACTAGGATCTCCAATGTACATTTGCTAATTGATTTGACCTACTATTTATATTTTTTTAAAAGCCTCCAAATATGCTGCAGAATTAAATAATCATGATGCCAACCAGATGGTTTCCAATGTACAAACCAAGACACATAAATAAAAAATGAGATGAATCCCTAGCTGGTTTTCAGTGGTCAGAGCATCATCCTGTCCACTGAAGAGTTGAAGGTTCGATTCCAGTCAAGGGCACCCCAGCCCCAGTCGGGGCCCATGTGGAAGGCAACCAGTCAGTGCATCTCTTTCACATCCATGTTTCTCTCGCAATCTGTCCCCTCCCTTCCATTCTCTCCAAAAAATCAATGGGAAAAAATATCCTAAAGTGACGATTAACCACAACAATAAAAATTGAGATGAATAAGAATAAAAGTAATGTGAAATCCAATGGGTTCATCTGCCTGCACTTTACCTTCAGAATTCACAGCAACCAATTCAGGAGAGAGCAAACCTAGCACTTCCCCTGAGAAGCCTGAACCTCAGTTTGAACAAATGCCCAAGCTTGACCGAATGCTTCCTTAGTTTTAGGTTTTGTGAGTTTTCTTTTGCTTTTTTTTTAAATTGACTTTTTTTTAGTGCAGTTTTAGGTTCACAACAAAATTGAGGGGAAGGTACGGAGATTTCCCATATATTATCCCCCACCCCCACACATATATAGCCTGCCCCATTATCAACATCCTCTACCAGAGTGGTACATTTGTCACAACTGATGTGCTTACACTAACACATCATAAGCACTCAAAGTCCATAGTCTACGTGATGGCGCACTTTTGGTATATGTCCTATCGGTTTATACAAATTTATAATGAGATATATCTAATATTCAAAATCCTCTGTGCTTCGCCTATTCATTCATTTTCCAACCCCCCCTTCTAGCAACCACCGATCTTTTTATTGTCTCCATAGTTTTGCCTTTCCAAGTATGTCACATGGTTGGAATCATAAAACATGTAGCCTTTTCAGATTGGTTTCCTTCACTTAGTAATATACAGTTAAAGTTCCTCTATGTCTTTTCATTGCTTGATAGCTCATTTCTTTTTAGCACTGAAAAGCATTCTATGGTATGGATGTATCACAGTTTATTGATCTATTTACCTACGGAATGACATCTTGGTTGTTTCCAAGTTTTGGCAATTATGAATAAAGTTGCTATAAACAGACGTATGCAGTTTTTTGTGTGGATGCAACTCTGTTATCCCTTTGGGTAAATACCAAAGCATGCAATTGCTGGACCTTAGGATCTGAGAATGTGTGGTTTTGTGAGAAACTTCCAAAGTGGTTGTGCCATTTTGCATTTTCATTAGCAATTAATGAGAGTTCCTGTTGTTCCACATCCTCACCAGTATTTGGTATTATTCTGGATTTGGCCATTCTAATAGGTGTTTGGGGTATCTCTGTTGTTTTCATTTGTGTTTCCCTGATGACATATGGAGCATCTTTTCATATACTTATGTGTCATCTGTATATCTTCCTTGGTGAGGTGTCTGTTAAGGTCTTTGGCTAATTTTTGAATCAGATGTTTGTTCTTATTTCTTAGTTTTATGATTTCGCTGTACACTTTATATATCACTCTTTATCAGATGTATCCTTTGAAAATATGTTCTCATGTTCTGTGGCTTGTTTTCTCAGTCTCTTGATAGTGTCTTTTGCAGAGCAGAAGTTTTTAATTTTCATGAAGTCCAGTTTATCAATTATTTCTTTCATGAAGTATTCTTTGGTGTTGTATCTAAAAAGTTACCACCATACCTATATCTTCTAGGAATTTTATAGTTTTGCATTTTACATTTAAGTTGTGATCGATTTTGAGTTAATTTTTGGAAAGGGTGAAAGGTCTCTGTCTAGATTCATTATTTTTTTGCATATGGATGCCCAGTTGTTCAAACATGATTTGTTGAAAAGACTACTTTATGCTACTGTATTGCATTTGTTCCTTTGTCAAAAGATCGGTTGACTGTGGTTATGTGGACTTGTTTCTGAACTCTCTTTTCTATTCCATGGATCTATTTGTCTGTTCTTTCACTAATTCCATGCTATCTTGATTATTGCAGCTTTATAGTAAGTCTTGAAACCAGGTAGTGTCAGACCTCCAATTTTGTTCTTTCCTTCAAGGTTGTATTGGCTATTCTGGACCTATTGCCTCGCCATAGAACCTGTGAATCATTTTGTCAATACCCACAGAATAAATTGCTGGGGGTTTGGTTAGAATTGCATTGAATCTATAGATCAAGTTTAGAAGAACTGATATCTTGACAATATTGAGTCTTCCTACCCATAAACAGGGGGTATATCTTCATTTATTTAGTTCTTCTTTGATTTTGTGCAGCTTTCCTCATAATGATCTTGTACATACTTTGTTAAACTTGTTCTTGCACATTTCATGTTTGTGGTACACATAGTAGTATTTTTATTTTAAATTCTAGTTGTTTGTTGTTAATATATAGGAAAGCAAGTGGCTTTTGACTATTAATCTCAAATCCTGCAAACTTATCAGTTCTAGCAGGGGTGTTTTGTGTGTTTTTTTTTTTAAAAATTAGTTCTTTTGGATTCTCTGAATAGATGATTATGTTATCTACGAACAAAGACAGTTTTATTTCTTCCTCTCAAATATATATTCTTTTAAATTTTCTTTACTTGTCTATTGCATTAGCTAAAACTTCCAGTAAAATGTTGAAAAGAAATGGTAAGAGGGGACATACTTGCTTTGCTCCTGGTCTTCGTGAGAAACCAAGTTTCTCACTGTGATGTTAGCTGTAGGTTTCTTGTAGACATTCTTTGTTAAGTTGATGTTCTTTTCTATTCCTAGTTTCCTGAGAGGTGGTTTTTTTTTTTTATCATGAATGATTGTTGAATTTTATCAAATGCATATATTTTTCTGCATATATTGATAAGATCATGTGATTTTTTTTAGGGTGTTGATGAAGGTTACATTAATTAGTTTTCAAATGTTGAGCCAGCTTTGCATATTTGGTATAAATCTTTTTGGTCACTATGTAGAACTCCTTTTAATTTGAAAGTGCCTGCATGAAAACTCACCAACCATATTAGACTAAATCTCAAGCATATCGATTTCTCTGCACTTACTTGGGAAAACATGGACTTGATACCAGCCCTTTCCCTTTTGTTCTTCTTCGAGGATTTCTTTGGGCCATGGGATTGCATGGGTTGAGGGGTGGAGTTGTCTTTATTTCAAACTCTAGGAAAAAGTAGTGCTTCCTATTGGGAGTGATCCACAGACTTAGAAAAATACTGTATTCAAAGTTAACTTTCTTTAAATAACTGCAGTGAGTAATTTTCTGCTTTTGATAGAAAAAAAAGCCTATCAACGGGGTGAAATTAGTGATTATTTTGAATGGAGAATATGAAAATATCAGGTAATATGGTAATTCCATATGAAAATAGTAGATAATAATAAGTCATTGGAGAAGGAGGCCTTATGAATTTTGCAGCTGTTTAACATGGCAATGATTAATCCTCCTGAGCAGAATAGACAAATAAGTATAGGCATCCTCAAATTTTGGTCACAATACTTACTATTAGTGACACCCAGTATCTATTTACAAACTCTTATGCTCATTTCCAAAGTCTGTAAGCGAATTAATGAACAGCTTATTGCTGCAAATGAATTGTTAACTGTAATGCAAGAACATACTCAAGTCCCATGAAAGGAGGCTATTGGAACTGGGAGTTAAAAAAGATGATGATTATATGTAATTATTATCATAAAATGATATGAAAATATTATAGAGTGTTTGGAAAATACATTGGAAAACAAACATAATATATCATCCTAACAAACCTATTTTCTGTGTTATATGTCTTAAAGCATGTTTTCACAATTTACAGATTTTAAATAGTGATAATTATATTGAATTTATGCTTTTTTAAGTTTTTAAATTACTTATTTTCTTTCATTGCCTAATCTTTCCTCATAATTATCTCTCCTTTTTGTTGTTGTTGCAACATAATATTTTATCAGGTAGCTCTACCATATATCAATTAATATTTCCACTATTTTTTTATATTTAAGTGTATTTTAGCATCAAAAATGATATTGGAAGTGAACATCTTTATATGTAAGATTTTTTTCTTCTTTGGTTTCTTTCCTTAGAAAAAATGAACAAGTCTGGGATTATGAAATCTTTATTTCTGAACATTTTTTACAACTCTTAGTATATCATTATGTGCAACGGCAAAATAATCCTTATTCTAGCCATTTAAGAGGCTTCCAGATTCACCTCAACCTCGGCAACAAAGGGACATCTATCCATCTCTTTATGAAATTTAATAGGTAGAAAATGGTATTGTATTTATCTTTTACATATTTCCATTTCTTTGATTACAAGTGGAACCATCTTAACATGATAAGTAATTTTGTACTTTCTTTTTGTATAGTCTATTGCAGGTTTTAAATAAGTTTGTTCAATTATGAGAAAATCTTTTCAACAGGTAATGCAGACTAGTGCAGATATGGGTGTATAAATTCAGAATATGTAAATCTGTTTGGATTATAGAGTGCAGGAGGGAGAAAAGCATCAAACAAAGATATGCATCAAGCTATGATCAAATCACAGATGTTAGAGGAGGGAAATAATTTCCTCATCAAGACTTAAGGAGTCTTTTCTTTCAAGAGTTGTATCAAGTGTGAATTTTAAGAATTTTTACATAGGATTTATCCACATTGGCTCATAAGCCAAACAAGGTAGTAAATATTCAGTTTCCACTCTTCTCTGTGACTCATGAAACAATTAAGTATGTTCTCTGTTCTCAAGGACAAAGTTGTGATAAAAATCTGTTCATGTCATTTCTGCATATGGTGACTGTACTCTTAATATGTTTTATTTTTTATTTTTTTTTACTGTTTTACTTAGGTTTTAATTAGAAATGGCTATAGACATAGCAAATATCCTTTAAGAATTTATTGATGGGGTCACATAATTTTTCCTTTGGTGTATTAATACATGGGTTATGTTTATAAATTTTCAGATATTGAGCCACTCTCTATTCATTGAATAAACCCTACTGGATTATAGCATATTTTTCTTTTGAAACGTCATTAGCACCTACTCACTAATAGTTTACATAGAATGTTCATATCTATAGACATAGCATCTATTTTTTTTAAATTTTGTTTTATTGCTTAAAGTATTACAAAGAGTATTACATATGTCTCCTTTTTTTTTCTCCCCTTGACCTTCCCCCAGCCTCCCCTACCCCCAGTGTCTTGTGTCCATTGGTTATGCTTATGTGTAGAATGTCATTGTTAGTTTTTGCAATCACTGAAATTTAAATGTAGGATAAGTAGAAAAGAATTCTACCTCCCAGTTGACAATGTAAACAAAATTATGCAACATATTTGAGTAATGTACTATCCCAGTAGTTGATTATCTCTATACAAAACAACTTTAATAATAGCATTTTTTACAGCAGTCAATAGTTCCATTTCAATATGAAATTTTCCCAGACTCCATCACTATAATTTAACTTGATTTTACTCATTTTCTGTGTTCTTTGGTCCTGCATATGCGCGCGCGCGCGTGTGTGTGTGTGTGTGTGTGTGTATGTGTGTATGTGTTTGTTTATGTGTTGGTTTTGAGATGTTTTCAAAATGGCATATAAATAAGTTTTATTACTTTAGTTATTAATGTTTGATATACGAACAGATTTAGTCAATTTGTTCTTGGTATACCATAACTGTAATAATAAATACTAAATGATTACAAGTACTGTTTTGTACTCAAGTTTGCATAATATAATTTAACATAAGCTTATCAATTTGGTAGAAAATAGGATTCATTTCCATGATTGCCATCTGTTATAGCAGAAGCCTAGTCTATATCCCTACAGAGAAAAATTTGTTGATCACTAAACACAACTGCTTTGTATGAGAGGCTTGGTTCTTTATCAGTGGGTGATAAAGCTGATGACAGTGTCAGAAGTCTGGCCTGGTGACAGTTTTCTTGGTGAATGGGAAGAAACAGCCACAGCTGTTGAACAAAGGGTATCTGCTCTTGATGTGCCCAGTGACATTACTATCAAAACAACTGCATTATTGAAATTCATGCATGGAAAACGTTATCCCAGATCTAGAATTCTAGTTGCCTATTCCCTTTTCCATCTTTTAATGTGGTTAAAATGTGATTTTTTTTTTAAATTATGGGTTTTCATAGTGATGCAATCTGGAGATAATGGCAGGAGAGACGATTTTGACTAAAATTCTACTTGTTCTTTCTCAACATTTGCTATTTAGGAATTCATTGTTTTATGGTAAAATTGTTATTTGTTTTGCTTAATTTTTGTGGCTTTATATGGTTATTTAGTAATTTACTTATTTATTTGGTGTTTGCTGGAGATACCAGCTAAAACATTTGGATGGAAGTTAACATTCAATATCTGAATGCTTTTTTCTATCTCATGCCCAACATCCTGACACTGAAAATTGTTCTCAGTTTCTATTCAGGTAATTATAAATGGTCCCAAACTCAATCACTGTCAATAAACACTGTTTGCGTTAAAATACCAGGGTCATTCAACTTGCAAGGCATCTATGAAGTGGATACGGTTGGGAAGTTTGACAAGAAAAAAAAAAAGGCTCCTAAACCACTGTATAGCCCAGAGGGTGTGGTTGAGCATCGACCTCAGAACTAGGAGGTCACAGTTCGATTCCTGGTCAGGGCACATGCACAGGTTGTGGGCTTGATCCCCGATGGGGGCCATGCAGGAGGTAGCTTATTGATGATTTTGATGGTTCTCTCTCATCATTGATGTTTCTCTCTCTTTCTCCCTCTCCCTTCCTCTCTGAAATCAATAAAAATATATTTTTTAAAAATAAACCACTGTATAGTCACCAAGGCAGAATTCCAGAGAGAGGACATGGGATTCTTGGGAGTTCTTGTCTCTTGCCCCATGCACTCACTCTCTCACATCAAGTTAGTATACACAATGCTGTTGAAACGAGACTTTGGTTTTAGAAATGATGCATTGGAGCATGGCATCATTTAAATTTTATCTAGGGGAAATTCCTGGTCTGTACATTTACCCTTTTAATTATCATTCTTAAACTTTGGTTTGCTTAATTTTTGACTGAATATATTTTATGAGGTTTTTTGACTGACAGGCCCCTGTCCGTTATGCACTGAGAATAAATACATTCTAAAAATGACTGTAGGAAAGGGGAGCAATGGATACATCATCCTCTTGGAGGGTATTGAGGATCTCACATGAGCTGTCCTGTAGGATTAATTTTCTATTATGTTTTGTTATTGTTGGGCATTCTCTCTCTCCCCCTCCCTGCATCCTTCCTTCCCTCCTTCCCTCTTACTCTCTCTTCTCATCCAGAAAATGCTGTGCAGGTGTTACTCATGATTGAAAATACACTCTGTTACAGACCATTTAGTTTATGTGCTAGAGCAAATACACACAGTTACATTACAATTTATTTAATACAAGCAGTAGATCATAGCCCCTAGTTGGAGTGAGAGAATCTAAGGACAACAGCAAAGAAAAGGAGTTAGCAGGTTTACATGCAGTTAAAGCAGAGGGAAGGGAAACAATTTGTGAGCAGATGAAGCAAAGCAGAAAAGGGAGAGTTTGTAGATTTCATTGTCTGTACTGCCTTTGATCATTCTCCATGGTAGACATTCCACTTGTGGACAGACAAGGGCAGAAGCAGAAAACAACAGCATGAAGTGGAATTTTTTCTTTGTCAGCAAATGACAGGTATATCTTCAGAGAGGTACAATAGTGTGTGTTTTCTGGGTGAACAGCCTATGGAAACAGAATTGGGGCAGCAAATAGGAATTGGTAGGACAAGAATCAGACCTCCAAATGGGGGAGGGAGAAGAAAATTTCAGAGTGCCAGGACAAGCCAACATTTTAAAACAGGAAAGGTCCTACTCAGGATAGAAAAGGAAATCAAGGTACAATCACAGGGATCCGCCTATGCCTAACGCATCTCAAAGACTCCTGGCTGCCCAGAACTTCACACACACACACTGGCCATCAGGCAGTATGGCTCTGGACCTTGTAAGGCTGGCCCTGGGGGCAGATGAAATCCAATCCTAAAGTAGAGGTAGTGGCATTTGTCATACTAGCGGCATTACTTCCTTTTCAATGTCTGACCTCTTTTGGAGTAACTAGGTTTATATGTCCCTGATCTATATCTAATGATAAAACCCATATTTTTTATTTCTTTTGGTTGGCTTATTCAAAAATATTACCCTTGTTTTTTAGGCTCCAATGTGCTTTCGTTGAAAAATAAATGTTTTTGGTAAAGAGGGTAAAGAAAACAACTAATTACTCTCCCCAAATGTTAATTGCAGTACCAGTACTTGTTTACTTGGACTCTTTGTATAATAATCATAGGCTTTGATGTAAGCTACAGTACTAATGTACTGTAATGTACATGTAATTTCCATTTGTACTAGAGAATTCCCTGCACAGATACTCTGAAGTTAATGAATGTATGCAATATATTACAGACTGTGTATTCCTTCTTTTGATATGTGAGTGAATTATATAAACAATTGACCCCTCTTCTCAAAGTTGAGGCTGAAATTACCCCAAGAGAAATACTTTAGTGTCTTTTATCTGATGTTGGCCAATTTTCGACTTTCAGATGACCCGAATAAGTAGACAATGTCAGGTATTTAAAACTTATCTATCCATTTTAATTAGCTTTTAATTAACTTTATATGCCCTTTCATGAAGATTCAGTATTTTATAATCATACAGAGTTCATGACATGTGCATAGTCTTAATGCAACTGAAGCCAGAATTTTACATGATAATTGCTTACTGAAAACGAAATAGCATGGCAGACAAACTATAAGCTGATGGCTTTGAATTAGCTCGGTCTTTGATAAGAATTTTATTGCACTGCCTTGGGAATCACATGCCTTAAGAAAGAGTTATTTAGAATTGGATAGAGCCCAGGAGTTGTGAAAACTGAAATTCCTAATCAAGAGACACAAATAATTTTAGTCAACCAGAGAAATAAAAATGTAATTGGGCCAAGAATTACTTCTTCTCCTTGCCTCTATCTTTACTCCACTCTTATCACCACCCCCAAGAAAATGCAGCAAAATGTGTAAAAGAAAAAGAACACTTAATGATCAAGTAGGTCTAAAATTATATTATTGAAAAAACCAAATTCTTAAGGGTAAAAATTCTACTCTTGCCTGAAATACCATAATTGTCTGTGAAGATACCCTTGAGGTCTTCTCCAAAATGTTACTGAACTGATGCCACCATTTACTCTTTTGTGATGTTTCTCTAAGGTTGTAATGAATCTTGCTTTGGAACTTTATAACAAAAACTAGAGGCCCAGTGCACGACATTCATGCACTGGTTGGGGGAGGTATCCCTCAGCCCAGCCTGCATCCTCTCACAGTCTGGGACCCTTCCGGGGATGTCCCACGCTTGGGGGTAGGCCTAAGCTGGCAGTTGGACATCCCTCAAGGGGTCCTTAGTGCTGCTGCAGAGGCTGGAGAAGCTCCCTAGCTGTGAGCCTGGCTTCTGGCTGAGCAGAGCTGCGCCTGTGGGAGCGCACTTACCAACAGGGGGCAGCTCCTGTGTTGAGCGTCTGCCCCCTGGTGGTCAGTGTGCATCATAGCGACCAGTATAGAGTAAACAAACGAATTGTAAGACAATAGGTGACATGCTTTATTGAGAAAAAATAAACTTAGAAACCTATTCAATGATGGCTTACATATGAATGTTGGAGTTGGTGAGTATTGATGCATTCTCCTTATTTAGGAGATATAAAAACAGACTAGCTGACTTTGTCTAAATCGCAAAGCAAAAGTTTTGCTTTCATTTAAGTCGAGTAATATATTATTTTTTAATTCCATTATGTATTGGCTAGAATATGACATATATTCTTAAACATCAAAATATTATCTTTTAATATTTCATTTGAAGGTATTTCCATTCTAAACTTATTTTCATGTATTTAGTTAGTACTTCATCTCAATTACCCTAGTTTATTGAAATTTTCCCAGTCATAAATCTTTTTGCTCCAAATGTAAACCTTAACAATATTGTTCCCTATTTCCTATAAACTATATTACAGTGAAGTATTCAGAAATATTTTACATTTGATATATTTAAGTGATGAGACTTCAACCAGTTACCTAGAAATGTACTTTAACATGTAATATTAGTCACCCACACCAATAGAGAGATTTTGCCTACATTTATCCTAAGCTTTTTTGACTCAATTCAATAATTCCTGGTTACAGAACAGTTTCTTTCATTATTGGTTTATTCTAGAGGCCAAAATGTAGGTGAATAGTTAGGATGAAACCCACTAGTATTATCTGTCAACACTTACTCCAAAGCTCAAGGCCAGCCCAAGGTGGAAGGACCCAGAGCCCTAAAAGGGGAGCCTTCCATGCTCAATGTGTTAACCCACATCAAACCAAGTTAATAATCTAAATACACCAATGTCAGCCCCCATATCTCCCAGACAGCTTAACATCTCATACAAATTCAGAAACCAAGAGTTTTTGCTCATTTTTACTCTGTTATTAAAGTACTGATTAACTCTTCAGGAAAACTTGAATGCTGATGCCTCTATAATAATGCTGATCAAACATGTTGATCTGTTTAAAAATGATTGAAGACCTCCAACGGGCTTTTTATTATCTGAGTCATATTTATCAATATTTACCGTGTTAGAAATTAAAAGAGAGACTTACATTTTTATTTTAAGAAGCAATGCAGTCATTTATATGAAAAATAAATGACCTTTTTCAAAAGAAATTTCTTTCTTAGTAAGAAGATGGCACTTTTTTATAGTTTTGCATATCTAGTTATTATCTGGCCCAATAGAAACAAGTGGATTTTCATATTTGCTTCCACAGTCTATCTGTTGTGATCCATTATTTTGGTTGAAATATAAGAAGAAAACCAGGCCTCTTGGAGATACATAGTTGGAAAGGGAGGATATTATAAACCACCCAAAATGGTATCAGAGACACACAGGTGTCTGAGGCTCACACTTTGAGAATTGCTACTCCAGAAAATACAGGTCTTATGCCTAGTGCTTGGAGAACATGACAACTAAGGAGTCTGAATGTGATTATTCAGAAATGACAATAAAACTTGTTTTCCTAAAAAAAAAAAAAAATCAGCCAAACTCTGCTATGTTTAAGGAGGTCCTATAATTAAAATCTTGTGTGTCCCATTTTAGCCCACTGCTCTATTCTGTACTCTAATGCACTGCCCTCCAGACAATTTGGACTTTATAAAACTCTACATTCTGTCACCTAGAAGCTTTGGAACTTGAAGGACAGCTGCCCATTAAAGCCATAATATAAAGCCTGCATTTCGACCATTTCCTGGCATAGAAGATCTGAGGGGCTACTCCACCCTTCTCAGTTCTAAGACAGCATAGTACTTTGCAGCTAAGCACATTATGGTTCTTTTATCCACTTGCTAATGATATCTTGATTTTCTTGTGGTCCTGGAAAGGCTTGGTTGAGTCTTAATTCTGTATACTTTTACAGTTCTTTTTTTCCTCAGGGATATATTTTGTGTCTCTGGAGTCTCTGAACTAATAATTTGAAACCAAATAATCCATCTTCTGTAATAACTTCATCTTCTATAATGGAACTTATTTTCCCCCAAGATATTATAGTTCAATCCTTTTATGTTTCAGATAAGAAAACAGACACCATGAAGGACCAAATGAATTTCCCCAGGGTATACAGAAAGTAGAGCATAATTTATATCCACCCGTCTTTGGGGACCCTTGACAGCAGTTTGGCTAAACTAATGGACTGGGATAAGTATGGTCCTAGAATTATACACCTGAGATTCCCTCTCCCATACTCATGACCTCACATAATTGAAACATTCTACAGTTGACCCACTACTAACCCTAAACTTCGACATCATGTTAGTGTTAAGGAGGTGGGGACCTTCCTGATAGGATCATGAATTAGCTCAGGATCTTCAAGAATAAGGAGCCCTAATCAAATCAATTAAGGTCACAGTAGATGTCCTCTGCAAGAGGGAACCAGTTCTGAACAGTGCTGTGGAGATATTTTATTATTACTAACCTACATTTGGCAGTATTAAAAGGATAAAATTTTCTTCTGGTGTTTGGGATCAAATACCTTACTAGATCTTGCTCTTTTAAGACAGTGATGCTGGCCTCTCTATAAAATTGGTTTGAATAATCCTGAATTGCCCCCTTTTCAGGGAGGAAGAAATGGCTTCTTTTGGAGCTATCCATGGTACTCAGCTCAGGGCATCATTTTTTCAGCCTGCTTTGTCTGCTTAGGTCTGCCCTCCTTCCAAGTATTTCTAGAACTTCTATGAAAGACTTTGTGAGTCTTCTGTGATTATTTCTTGACACAGTGTTTCATATCCAGAAACCTTACCCTGCAAGTTTATATTGACATTACTGCTCCCTACCTATTTCTCTCCCTCTTTGTATAGCCTTGTTTTTGTCAGGAATCTCCCACCTCCTCTTCTGTCCTGGACTCCGCTGGTCCAATCACATTGCCCTGCCTTAACCAGAGCAGCAGCCAAGGCTCACCAAGAGTAAGCAGTAAGCATGATTTAAGGGTGACGGGAATATCTTCCGTGTCCCAAAGAGTTTCTCCCTTATAGACTTTCAATGTAACAAAACTCACATTTGGTGACATAGCATCAAAGAAAAATAGTGACTGAATTTATATAGGGCAATGGATTAAAAGCTTTAGATCTTTGTCTAAGTAGCATTCACAAAATCAAATCCCCATGGTATAGATATCATTTTCCCAATTTATGGTCAAGACTCAAAGAAAGGAATGACATATCCAATTTAGCACAATTAGGAAGTAGTAGCAGCCGTGTTTCATCCTTAGTTCTATCTGACTCTACACCCAGTGCGTTATGCCTTGCAGAATGGTGTCTAGAGGAACCTCAGGCATCCTTCAATTCATCGCTGTTAACATGTAAGCAGCATTTGGCATGTGGACTTTAATATCACTTTGATTTGGGCACTTTATCATTTTTATGTCATGTGTTCATTCACCCTTGACTGAAGGCAGGGAAGATATATGTTTTTTACAAACCAAATGATTGAGTGCAGGTATAAAGTTATGTCACCATAAACATCTATCCCCTTTCTCTGTACAAGGTAACAGTCAATTAAATCAGAATGATTTGCTTCAGGCCAGAAGAAGCTCATTGACCAGCACAAGACATCTGTACTTTTTCTCAGCTTAGAGATGCTATTAATACCACAAAGCCCCACAGCCAGAGTGAAGGAAAGTTTTGCAAGTGATGGATTTAAACTTTGTCCTTTGGGAGTTAGATGTGATTGTCTCCATCAGCTTTTGTTCACACTTTTGGAGCTCATTTTCTAGTTTCACTTAATCTTCAGCCTCTTCTAATTTCAAAGCCCCAGGGCTCAAAGAACTAACTCTGGGCTAAGCACTTTCTTGACCGGTCAGCTGTTATTTTAACCAATGATATGCCACTATTGGTGAAGAGTTTTTCCTCATTCTTTTTTAAAAATATTCAATACATGACTTTTGATGGATTTATAGAATCTTTTACCTCATTTTATGACTTTTATTTTTTATGCTGTTTTCTTATTTTATAGTATTACATATCCATAGTAAAAAAAAAAAATGTAAAAAAGGGCATCCATCCTTCCTTATCCTAAGTTTAGGACTTTATTTTAACTGCTAAATACAGCAGTCATAGGTTGTCCTCACAACCCCACAATACCCAAAGGTTCTCTTCAGTCTTAAAGTCTCTGAGTGTGTCCTAGTGTAGCTGGATGATGGTGGGGCAGGAACTTTTGGTATCTGCCAGGCATGGCTCCCACATCTTTGGTAAAGTACTCACCCAAAGACCTTATAACCTGCCATTTAGACCAGACTCCTCTTCTCTACCCTTCTTCCTCAGTCTCCTCCTTTATTCAAACTTTCATCCTTTTAATTCCTTCCTTTCGAAGTCCTATATTCTTATCATTAATGATTCTTGGGTTATCTGGAAATATTTTTAAATCTACTAAAGCCAGAGTTCTTCAGGGAAAAAAAAAATGATTCCCCTTTTCAGGGACAGTGAATAACCTTTATCCCCTGTAAAATAAGGGAATTACTTCTTTTCTTTGCTAGAGATAATTATATTTCTCACCCTGACTGAGTCAAATTCAAGGGCACGAGTTATTTTCATATCATGAGCTAAATATTTATATGCCATATATACATATGGAAGGGTTTGACTCAATAGTACCTAATGTGATAGTGTTAGAAGTTTGGGCCATTGGGAGGTAACGTTTAGATGAAGGCCCTCATAATGGGATTAGTGACTTTATAAGAAGAGAGATTTGAGCTGTCTTTATCTTCACCTGGTGAAGACACAGTAGGGAGAAAACAAGCCAGGAAGAGAGCGCTCACCAGAACCCAACCACACTGGCACCCTGATCTCTGACTTCTGTCCTCCAGAACTGTAAGAAAAAATGTCCGTTTAAGCCACCCAGTCTATGGCATTTTGATATAGCAGCCCAAGCAGACTGAGATATATTGTCTTCTAGATGTATTCATTCATTCATTCATTCATTCGTTCATTCATTTGTTCGTTCATTACCTGCTATTTTTAAATTAAAATATCATTATAGTACAGTGTGTTTTTAAGCTTTTTTACTTAGTAATTCATGATAATGCCATACTGTACTATTATATGCCTCTGTCTTTGCATTAGTTTCCTGAGGCTGGTAAAACAAATTACCACAAATGTGATAGTTTGAAACAACAGAAATTTTTTACCTAACAGGTCTGCAGGCCACAAGTCTGAAATCAAGGTTTTGGCAAGACCACACTTTCTCCTGAGTTTCTAGGCAGAATCTGTTTCTTGCCTCTGGTAACTTGTGCTGGCTGGAGGTGGCCTCATAACTTTAATCTCTGCCTTCATCTTCATAATGCCTTCTCCACTGTATATGTGTGTGTGTGTGGGGGGGGGGGGCTCAAAATTCCTTCTGCCTCTCTCTTATACTAGTAAGTACACTTGTGAATGGAAATAGGGCTCACTCAGATAACCCAGGCTAAACGCCTATCACAAGATCCTTAACTTAATCACATTGTTTGCCATATAAGGTAATAGTCACTCTTTTGCCATATAAGGGAATATTAACAGGTTCTAAGGACTAGAAAGAAAATATAGCTTTGTTGAGATGGCATTTTTGTTTAAGTCTACCAAAATCTACCCTCTGTCTTCAAGGATTCACAGCCATCCCACATGTAAAAATACATCCCAACCCAGTATCTACTCAAATCTCAACCCATTCCAGAATCAACTCAAGCTCCAAATCTCCTCTGAATATTTTTGGCTCAAAAGTCCCATCATAGCCCAGCCGGCATGGTTCAGTGAGTGAGCACCAACCTATGAACCAGGAGGTCACAGTTCAATTCCCGGTCAGGGCATATGCCCAGGCTGAGGATGGATCCCCAGTATGGGGCATGTAGGAAGCAACTGATCAATGCTTGTCTCTCATCACTGATGTTTCTATCTCTCTCTCCTTCTCCCTTCCTCTGTGAAATCAATAAAAGTGCATATTACAAAAAGAGTCCCATCGTATAAATCAGTATGTGTGAGGACTGGGCAAAATTCCTCTCCATCTATGGACTTGAGAAACCAGAAAACAAGTTATCAGCTTCCACAATACAATGGTAGGCATCAGATAGCAGTTACAGATATTCCCATCTCAAAAGGAGGAAAAATGAAAAAAAAAATGTGATCTAAGTCATTTGTAGTCATATGTTTTTGCTTGTCATACTGGCCACCAACAGTGCTATGTTGCTTCCCAGTGACAACACAGGATCTTTATCCAGACATCTTCCCACTTTCAGGGTTGATATTAAAATTTGGAAGCAAATCAAGAGGTCTTAACTCCTCATAGGCTTTTTATTCTTTTTCGCTACACTCAATTTTGTTTTCTGCTTGATGGCATTATAAATAGATGAAAGTTAAGCAGCTTCTTTTGAAAGTTTGCCAAAAAGTTGTAGCATGTTGGTGCCACAGTGAGGGTCATTTATGATGTGTGAGTCAGCCACAGCAGCTTCTCCTGGCTTTGAAAATCCTGGAGATTTGGCTATTTCTAGTGTCTTTATTTTTTTTTTGAATCTTTATTGTTGAAAGTGTTACATATGTCCTCCTTTTCCCCCCATTGACCTCTTCTAGCCTGCCCCTGTCCCCTGCCCCAGGCCTTTCTGTATTATCTGGCACAGGACAGACACAATCTTCTTCATGCACAGTGTTTTTCATGTCAGAGCTATATCAGAGTGCATTTTAAGACAATTGAAATGGCAACTAAAATGACAATTAGAAGTATACCAGTAAAATTAAAGTTCAACATATCACTATAAATAACGAAACGGAGTAACACAGATAAACAGAAACCTTTCTCTTTATATCCAGCTACATTTGCACATGCAAGCAACATCTTGTGTCATAATTGCCCACCTGCTTAGTAACTGTTGAATTGTTTTGAAATTGGTTGTTAGATGCTTCAAAATTCCTGAAAAGCAAACCATGTTATCTTAGAATAAGATGATGCAGTATTTCTATGTAATTAAATATCCTTTTGGGTATTATTTTTAATGTCCACATATTACTTTATTGTATGGTTGAATGCAACAGTCTTCTTATGGAGCACGTAGTTTGTTTTCAATTTTTCTCTATTTGAGGTTTTTAATAAATATCCAGATGATGAAACAGAGTTCAGATATTTAAAATTTATTCTAGAAAGTATCTTAATGGGGAATTAAAAAAATAACCTGGGTTAATATACAAATTAAAATGCTGGGAGGTTCTTTTTTTTTTTAATCCCAGTTTCTTAAATTTTCACTCTTATTTTAACACTAGAGGCCCGGTGCACAAAAATTTGTGCACTCAAGGGGGATGGGGGGGTCTCTCAGCCTGGCCTGTACCCTCTCGCAGTCTGGGACCCCTCAGGGGATGACCACCTGCTGGCTTAGGCCCGCTTCCTGGGGGATTGGGCCTAAGATGGCAATCAGACATTCCTCTGGCAGCCTGGCAGCCCAGCAGCCCTCAGGGGATGTCCACTTGCCAGCGGGGAGCAGACCTAAGCTGCAGTTGGACATCCTTAGCACTGCTGAGGAGGCAGGAGAGGCTTCCACCACCGTCTGTGTCATAGTGATCAGTCATTCCCAGTCCTTCTGCTGTTAGGGTCAGTTTGCATATTACCCATTTACTATATAGGATAGAGGCCTGGTGCATGGGCGGGGGCTGGCTGGTTTGCCCTGAAGGGTGTCCCGGATCAGGATGGGGGTCCTGCTTGGGTGCCTGGCCAGCCTGGGTGAGGGGCTGATGGGTGTTTGCAGCTGGTCACACCCCCTTCAGGGTGGGGGTCCCCACTGTGGTGCCTGGCCGGTCTAGGTGAGAGGCTGAGGGCTGTTTTCAGGCTGGTGGGAGACTGAAGCTCCCAGCCTCTCCTTTTATCTTTTTTCTTTTTATTCTGGGATTTATTTACCTTCTATAGCTGTCACTGGAGCTGAGAGCCGGCTCCAGCTCTGAGGCCGTTACCGGCTGAAAGTAGGAATCTCGGTTTGTTTAGAGTATATAATTGAAACTCTGTTGCCATCACTGGCCGCTCTAAGCTCTGAGCCCGCTGCCGGCTGATAGCAGGTTTCTGGAGTTTGTTTAGGTTCTATAATTGCAACTTTGTTGCATCTGGAGCTCAGAGCTGGGCTGCGGCAGGCCGGAAACCTTGGCTTCCTCCATCACTGGAGTAAGCAAGCCTCATGTTTGCTTCAGCTGCCTGGCTGCCTGCTGCCATCTTGGCTGGCAGTTAATTTGCATATCTTGCTGATTAGCCAATGGGAAGGTAGCGAAGTTATGGTTAATTACCATGTTTCTCTATTATTAGATAGGATGCCTGTGTATTCTTTGTTTGAATAAATTGACTAGCTAGCCCGTTAAGTCATTATCAATCATTAGCACCTTAGCTCTGTAATTATTAGATTAGGGTATTTTGACTGTCCTAAATTATTTATTAGGTGAGAATTTTACAAACATTACTTATATTAGTAGTAACAGTGGAGCTGGAGAGTATTGTGTCTTCTCCAGGCTGCACAACGGGAACCACTAATAGTGGAATGTGCGGCCCTCTCCATGGCCACAGTGCTTGCAGCCTGCAGACGACAGCCCTTGCATCTCCCTGTGCATGTGGACTGGTTTGGTGATCCACTGGTGTCAGAATTCCTCCTGATAGCCTATGGAATGGATCGATGAGGTTAACCTCAGAGAATTTGGTGTGGGATCTTCATCAAGCCAGTAAGAATCCAGGACCCTCAGAGTCCTACAGTGGCATCCAGCTCACACCTCAGCAACAAACTGAAGGCTTGGAGTGAACTCTAGCTGGTTCACACCATGATGGACAGGCTTACCATAGGTCACACCTATGGAACAGGGTCTTTGCAGCCACCACAATGCACATGAATCCGATGTATGACCTAACCTCCCTTGGCCCTGTATCCCAGCTTGCGTGCGTTATGAAGCCGGAGGGGAAGGGGGGTCTGTGGAGCACAGATTGCTGGCGGTAATGCCAGCAGTGCACCCTGAGAAGGAAGCAGTTTACATCAGGATGCTCCTTCCTCCATAGCTCCTGGTTGTACATGTAGGTGTCCATGGCTTACCTGATAAATGTGGCCAGACGGAAAGGAAGAGCCTGTTAGATCAGTTACTTGTTTTTTAATATATACATATAATTGATTTCAGAGAGGAAGGGAGAGGTAAATAGTAATACCAATGATGAGAGCAAATCATTGATTGGCTGTCTCCTGCATGCCCCCTACTGGGAATCAAGGCTGCAACCCAGCCATGTTCCCTGACCAGGAATCAAAATGTGACCTCCTGGTTCATAGGTCGACGCTCATCCACTGAACCACACTGGCTGGGCCTGTTAAATTAGTTTTAATGTGCTAGAAAGACCAGAGGAAGAGGGCTTCCGAGGGGGGAGTCTATGGGAGAGAAGAGATTAAAGGGAAAGGCCTGGACCATGAGGGAGTGTCAGTGGAAGTCAGTCTTGCCCACTCAGAAGGCCACCTGAGAATCAGTAGAAGATGAACTTGTTGAATGGGCAAGTGGTGGGTGCTAACAAGAATGATGGAGGAGGGTAGAAAGCAAACTTTACCTACTTCTCAATATACCCTAGGGCAGGGGTGGGCAAACTTTCTGACTCGAGGGCCACAATGGGTTCTTAAACTGGACTGGAGGGCCGGAACAAAAGCATGGATGGAGTGTTTGTGTGAACTAATATAAATTCAAAGTAAACATCATTACATAAAAGGGTACGGTCTTTTTTTTTTTTTAGTTTTATATATTTCAAACAGGCTGGATCCAGCCCGCAGGCCGTAGTTTGCCCACGGCTGCCCTAGGGTATTGCTTGCATATTCTTAACACCACTACCCCTTTTCTACTGTAAACTGCAGGCGCAAATAGTGAACACAAGGGTGATGCCAGGGAATTGGGGGAGAGCTGTGTAAAAATGGAGCACCTGCTCAGTGATTGTATTTATAGGTGTGGGAGGAAGACGAAAGCCTGGGATTGAGTACTGAGACACACCTCGCCAGGGACAGCCGAGGAACCTTCTGCTGAGTAAAAATTGTCTGCTCCATGTATTTCTCCCTCTCCCTATTTTTTTAAGGCTTTTCTTTACATTTTTAGTAAATGAAGTCTGGGTTTATGCTTCAACATGTTGCCTTACCATATGTTAGGCTTTATTTTTATCATTCACTATGTCCCTCCATCTTGAGTGATGTATTTTCAGTGGTCTCCTCTTTCCTACCCTCTTTCTATATACTTAGCCTCACATCAGATACAAACAGATCCAAAAGAATCATGCACAGAGGTGAAGAGGGAAAAATCCCTTCAGGAAAAGCATGAAAACAGCTAAGGGCATACCACTGACCTGCAGAGCAGCAGGTGGTGGCCAAGCCCTCCCTACCTCTTCCTCTTCCAATTAGACCCATTTCTCCTTCATAGACAGAATCTCAGGGTCCGTGCCTGCCTGCCTGCATGTATGTATGCCTGCTGCCTGGTGAATGAGGCATCCACACACTAGCCTTATAGCTGACCTGTAGTGCCCAGTAGGGTACTGGGCCAGCATTGTCCCAGGAAAAAAAGGAGCCCATTGTTCTTGATAAAAGTGTAGAATAGGACTGCCCTTTTAAATGCTGCTGGACATTGTAAAAGCTCAAATCTATTTTCTGACTTACTGTAACCACTGCTCATCCACCATGTTACTCTCTAGGAGTCTCTAAATCTATTCCGAGTCCTTTCTCCATGTAAACCAAGCTACATTTTCTTCTAGGTTGAATCACATTTCAACATTTTTTGTTTGTTTTAAACTAGATTTAGTACAGCATGTCTCAGTTCTTAATGGTTCTCAAGTCCCAAATTAGAAAGCTCTTTAAACTTCACTAGCAAGGTATTGTTTTCTTGCTTTTTCACAGTGCTTTACAGTGTACAAAATACTTTCAAACCCATCATCTCCTGAGATATGGGGTATTATTCAGAACTCTTTCTCCAAAGCAGAGACCGAGATTTGAAGACTTCACTGGTTTATCACAGCCTACACAGCTGTTAACAGAGCTGAGATTGAAGCTAGTCTGTCCTCCACACCATACCTCTCTGCCTCTCTACCACCACTCATGTGTTTCCATACAAGCAATAATGAGTAGCAGCTATGTTATTATTGAACAGGTGAGAGAATAAATCTCAGTTTCTAAAAACATGTTCCACCTCTGAAGTTTTGTCAGAAATGTGTTATTTTGTTCCCGTTAGCCTAAAAGCAACACACACAAAACCAGTAGCTGGTGCTTCTACAGATACTAATAGCTAACATTTATTACATACTTACAATGCACCATACTCTATACATACTCAGTGCTTTCTAAATACTATCTCAATGAATCCTCATAACAATATATGAAAGAAGGTACTAGGGTCTTAGTCAACTCAGGCTGCTATAGCAGCGTACTGTAGACTGGATGGCTGGAAACAATTTCTTTATCACGGTTCTAGAGCGGGAAGTCCGAGATCAGGGTGCCAGTATGATTGGGTGTTTAGTAAGAACTCTCTTCTTAGCTCAGATAGCTGCCTCCTCACTGTATTCTGACAGGGAGAGAGAAGGTCCAGTCCTCTTCTTGTAAGGGCACTACTCCTATCATTGAGGCCCCACCCTAATGACCTCCTCTAAATCTAATTACCTCCCAAAGGCTCCATCTCCACATGCCATCATATTGGGGATTAGGGCTTCAACATATGCATTTAAGAAGCACCTAAGCAGGAGAAACCAAGATGGCGGCATAGATAAACACCTGAAATTGCTGCCTTGCACAACCACTTCAAAAATACAACTAAAAGACAAAACGGACACCATCTATCAACAAGTGAATCTAAAAATCATGTGAATAAAAATCTGATGAACAGAATAAACTGGTGAATATAATAGAATCAGGGGCATAGAAAGGGAGTGGACTGACAATTCTCAGGGAGAAAGGGGTGTGAGGGTGCGGGAAGAGACTGGACAAAAATTATACACCTATGGATGAGGACGGGGTGGGGAGGGTAAGGGCAGAGGGTGGGGGGAGAACTGGGTGGAGGGGAGCTATGGGGGAGAAAAAAGAGGAAGAACTAATAATCTGAACAATAAAGATTTAAAAATATAAAATAAAAAAGAAGCACATAAACAGTTGATAGCAACTAGTATCATCCCCATTTTGAAGAGGAAAACAGAGTTGTAAGAGACTATGTAAGTCACTCCAGCTAGTAAGTGGTGGGGTGGGGGCTTGAACCCTAGGAAAAAATGGCTCCAGTGAGCACAACCTTAACCACTGAGTCATAGGGATTAAGATGTCTGGTTCTGTAAGCAATTAGGTTAGAATTTCAGCTGCACTGGTGACTAGCTGCATTAAATAGGGCAAATACTTAATCTTTCTGAAGCTCAGTTTTTCCATCTGTAAAATGATTAAATAAGGTAGCAAAAATTGGCAGCTAATCAGTAGTGAATAAATGTTGCTGTTTCACTTTTCTGCTTATAGACTGCCTCATGGGCTAATGCCTCAGAATCAGAATAATAGTGCTATTGGCTCTCTACTTGTAAGTGCATTTGTTTCTAGACCCCTTTGCCCTGGCCACCAATTGTCTTTTCCTAAACTGCTGTTTTCCCCATTCCTCAGTCCCGTGGGGGCTAAAAAAATTTTAATACTTTTCCTCCCACTAAGTTCTTCTGGCTGGGCTAACTATCCAATTACCCGAGACAGGTTAACAGGAGAAATCCAAGTGTAAAGCATGGGGATTGTACATAGGCATGAAAATTCCACAGACAATGAGGCAACATTGGGTATAAAAGATGTTTTTGGACAATGGAGAAAGGAGGGGGGGATTAGATTTCAGAAGTGAGAATGGGTAATTTGCAGGTTGTTGAGGAAGAGGGAACATACAAGTCAGGAAAATCCTTATTAACAACTCAGAAACAATGGACCAGGGGTTATCTAGCCTGAAGCCCCCTGACTTAATTCAAAATTTGGCTAAGGCAGCATCCTAAGATCTCCTTCCTGAAGCAGATGTCTCTGTCTGAATCTCTTGGGCAGGAAAGGTTTGTTCTGAGTCTTTTGTTTCTTAATAGCTTAAAAGCAACATCCCAAGAACTTCAGGGTGGCAAAATTTGGGTCCCTTCGATCTTTAGAATTTACTTGGGAAACTCGTGCTTTACTTTTGACCCGGGATGATTTGCTGAAGCTCTTGTTAAGCCCGCTGTACTGACTTGAAGGGCAGTGCTGTATACACAGCATTGCAACTGTTATAATGCTTCCTATATGAACATGGCCAAGAACAAAACACTCTCTAAGTTCAGTGTCAAACCGGATGCCATTGTGACAAAACAAATGCAAAATGCCTCTAATTGGAACAGACGTTTTATGATGGAATATTTCTGTAAACTCAGTCCACACAGTCACCGTAGCCAAAAGTAGAATACATTAAGAGGCAATAAAATTGTAAATTGGACATGTGAATAAGCTTTATTGATATTGCGAAATATTGTGGTAGAACTTGCTGTCAAATCTCCTCATTTGGGGGCACCACATTAAAAAGAAAAACAGTAAGAGTTGTGAGTAGTACTGACGTAACTAGAAGTTGAATCTATTTGGATTCACAGCACTCACTGCAGACAATTACAGTTTTAAACTCCCAGCAGATGGCCAGAATTAAATCCTGGTGAGCCTTTCCACAGCAGTGAAGCCCCCACACAGTAAGATCTACCATTGTCCAGGAGTTAACTCCCCTGGAAATAAGCTAGTGGGATGGAAACTGCTGAATCACATAGTGTGGCTGTAACTTCAGCAGAACAGCTGCTTCCATTGTAAGTCCCTACTGGGTCTGCGTAGGACAAAAGCAATGGTCCATTTGGTGGGAAACCCATAACTGAATAGAGAAGGGGAAAGAGATAGAAAAGGGAGGAAAATGAACCCATTGAATTGGTTATTTGCTTTATATAAATAAGCAAATGAAGTGTCCTTAAAGGAAGGTATTGCTCTTACGGTACATGTAGTTTTGGCGCTTTGTTGATGTCACAAAAATTATGCTGTGATAACAGCCACCATTTTTTTAGTGTTTACCGTATTTGGGATGGTAATTCTCATAACACCCTAAGAGTTAGATAGGGTTTTCTTTTTTTAACAAGCTTTATTTTTTTTTTTAGGAAAGTTTTAGATTTACAGCAAAAGTTAGCAAAGTGTATAGAGATTTCCCATATACCTATTCCCCCCCCACACACACACATAGCCTCCACCATTATTGCCATTCCCACCAGTGCGTGGTTCATTTGAACCTGCATTGACACATCATTATCACCCCAAGTCCATAGCTTCCATTAGGGCTCACACTTGATGTTACACATTCTAAGGATTTGCAGCAATGTATAATAGCATGTACCCATCATTATTAGAAACAATTTTTATTCCCATTTTATTCCTGAAAAGACTAAGGCAAAGGGAAGTCTCATGGTCAGTAAGTGTGGCTGGACTGAAAAGGGTCTGCTGGATCTGACCATGAGGAGCTTGATTTGTGATGCCTGTGAGAGCACGTGATGCCTGTGAGAGCACGTGATGCCTGTGAGAGCACGTGTAGGCGAGTTGTCGGGTGGAGATGAGAAGAGAACCTGACTTTCTCATCAGCAGGATCTCCGGAGGCAGGCACGTGAGGAGCGTCTATGGGCACCTACACAGTCACTTAGGTGGATGACCATTGTAGTAGCCTACCCTTTGGTGCCTCGTTTGCTTAGGTAGTTCCTAACTTTTGAAAACCATTTTAACTGAATACAGTTTGACTGCCACTACGGTCCTGTAAAGCATGCTGTCTCCATTTTACAGATTAGCAGTAGAGGCACAGAGAGATTCCGAATGACTTGCCAAGATGCAGCGCCGGTTGCCAATTAAGTCAATATGAGGACTCAAGACCATCATTCTACTATTGAACTTAACATTCTTCAGGGCCATTAATCTCTTGGCTCAGGTTTCCACAAACAAGGCTGATGAGAGAGATTCTATAGTGATTGATAGGATCTGTGAAATCTTGTCATCCCTTCCCCTTCCCCAGTGTGCTAGGCAAAGGCCATTGACATGGTTACGTTATTAGACTAACTTCACTTGAGAGCACCAGGCATTTTGCCATTTCCTGGTTTAACCTACGTAATATCACCCAGCTTGTAAGGCCAAGAAAGTAAGCAGGAGGCAGTGTAAGTTCAAGGTCATAGAGTGAGTCAGAAGAGCCCAGGCTGTTCAAGTCCTTAAGCAATATGTCACCCACCCCTTGTGCACAGGCAGGACATTGGCCTCATTGATTTATTGACATCTGAGAGTCATATTTATGGGTCTATAAAAATTATTGGTTGCTGCAAAGATTCAGAAACACAAGTCCAGGGAGTGTTCTGCAGCATAAATTCCCCAGTGATATATTCTAGAGCCAATCAGTCAGGAAGTAAACATATGTTGGTCCAGTCATTATTCATCCAAGCCAGGATATAAAGGAAAAAAAAAATAGCAGTGGTCTTTGATTTCATTTCCTACCAGTTTACAAGTTTGTTTGCTTGTGGCTGCTGCTGTAACATCAAGTTAAAGCAATTTCCAGGCCATTATTGCTCTGAGGCAATAGCAACTTTTCGGTTTCTGTCCTGAATGCGTGGTAAACTTTAGAGATTACTCAGACATCAGCAAAAAAGCAAATGATGTGAGTGAGAGTCCCATGCATCATGTGAGTCCTTGGTCAGGAAATCAGCAGCGTGATCCATTTGTTCCGGAGGGCATTAGAGGTTATGCAGGCAGCCCTGACAGCCACAATGGTCACTTTTTTAAAAGTACTTAAATGTGGATCGTAGAGAACTGAAATAAATTATGAAAAATTATCTTCTAAAATTTCCTTCAAATACTATTCCTGAAACTCTGCTCTATTAAATCAAGCAGATAATGCAAAGAGGAGACAGAAAGATGTACTCAAAGTCAGTTTACTTCTTTTTATCTTGTTCTTTCTGCATCTTTGATTCTTACAATTTTTCTTTTTATATGTTTTCTCGTCCATTTTTCCTTGCTTGATTTTCAACTATTTTCAAATACCTCATTAATAATTGTCATATTTCTGCCCCTTCTCATTTTTATATGTTCAGTATTTTATCTCTTCCCTTTCTGCTTATGCTGCCATCACCTTCTCACTCTTTCTTCAAGTAACTGAGTTTGCACATGGTTTTATATTTTTTTAACAAATCACTCCAACAATATTCCAACTACCTCTAGAGAAAGGAATACAATCTGAAATATAAATCATCCTGAGCCTAGTGAAAGCATGCTCAAGCAAGGCATTAAACACCCTCTCCCAATTTCCAAAAACACACTGAGAAATAGCTTATGCCAGCGAGAGAGGACGTGGCAAAGGTGAAAAATGATAGTATGAAGAGCCCGGGTTATATCAAATTTTGCT
The DNA here is from genome assembly GCF_000327345.1 of Myotis davidii. Lineage (NCBI taxonomy): Eukaryota > Metazoa > Chordata > Mammalia > Chiroptera > Vespertilionidae > Myotis > Myotis davidii. The sequence continues at coordinate 7,422,591 of NW_006293001.1, forward strand.
TTTTTATTACTTTAGACTTGCCAATAAATTCTGGGAGCCATGCCTTTTTAATATATTTCCTTGGCCTTTGCTTACTCCAGTATTTGGAAGATGAAATTCCAATAGACTATCTAGAGACCTCGTGCCCCAACATACAGCTAAACATCTCAATTGTCCAACCACAGAGCAAGAGCAATGAGATATGAATTTCAATCTGTTTTTCCCCTTGCCTCTTAGCAGGAACTGTTTATATTTGATAATATGTAGCATAATATTTGAGAAACATTTTTATTGACTCAAAGCTAGTTGTGGAAAAAAAAATACACACATGTCTCCTGCAGATTGTGTTTGTGTGTGTGTGTGTGTGTGTCTGTGTGTGTCGGTGTTTGTACATACATATATAAAATCACTAAAGTATGAAAAAAAGAGTTGAGGACAGGAGGGAAAGAAATGATGTTGATGATTCACTGAGCTTCTACTCTGTCCAAAGTGCTTTTTTAGATATATTACTTTATTTAATTTTACAATTTTCCTAGGAAGTATTTACAACTATAACTTTTAAAAAGATAAGAATATGGAGGCATAGGTTGGTTAAGTAACTTGCCAATGGCCACCTAGTAAATGGTAGATTTATCTATGAATCAAGATTTTGATGGTGGCGATGAAGAGGAAGAAGAAGGAGTAGAAGAAGATATATTCATATACATTTCATTTACAGCAACTTTCTGAGGTAGGTAATATTATTACTTCCATTTTATTGATGCAGGACTGAAGAATAGCATAAGTAAAATTATTTGTCCAAGCTACAGAGCTAGTGGGTAGAAATGCCAGGATTTGAACCACAGCCAACTGATTTCAAATCCCACACTGACAACTCCAAATCCACTTGCTTTTCACTCTATAACCATGTCTCTTTAGACATTTGAAATGAGAATTTAATACCAAAAATATATTTAATGCCATACTTTAGAAAAATAAAAATATTGTTTCGTTGAAGATGTGAATAGCATATCAATGTAGCCCAAGTACAGGAAGGGCTATGTCAAAAGGTAATCCGTGCCTGGAAAGTGTTTATCAACATCTTCTCATCACTGCAGTACATGTATGTCTCTTTCTTCAAGATGTAGTAAATATTCAAGGTGGTGTAGGTAGGAGATGGAGAAAGCCACCTCACTAACAGGGTCAGGTCAGCACATCCAGGTAACTCTATTGCTCATGCAGAATTAGCAGATTAATAAATATAAGGAATTGCATAAACCCAACTAAAAACAATTCCAGATGTTAGGACTCTTAATAAAACCAATTAACTCATTCTAATAAATTCATTTTACAAGGTTAAAGCAATTAATGATGCCCACTCCTTTGATAATTCTCAGAAGCAATGCAGGTTTTAAAATATATAATTCCAATAATTTATCTTTTAACTCTTTAGATTCCCTTGACACTCACAATGTCGATTTTGAATGCGTATGTGGAAAAGTATGGAGTTATAGGCACTTACATTCATTATTTACTGTGTGCTAACTTCTTTACCTGCATTTTGTTTCCTGAGGTTAATACTGCATAATCACTATGAAATGGATGAGGTAACAATGGCTTCATGAAATTAGTTAATTTTCCTGTGTCATATAACTATTACAAAGTTTGGCTTCAAATCCAGGCCTTTATGAATAGTGCAGATTTTCTTCCAGGCACTGGGAGGAGCTCCTTTCTTGCCTGGCTCTAGGTGTTGCTGATTCAAGGGTGAGGACAAGATAAGGAAAAGAAGCTTCTTTACTCTTGTGGTGTGGTTTCAGGAATTACCCTTATTTATTCTCTTGGTCATGGACGAGGACTTACGTTGCTTCTTGAGTTGTTGGCAGCTAGACAGTATCTGTATGGGGGGGGGGGGAGCAAAAGTAGGTCTACAGTTGTGAGTACGCAAAGCACAGAGTTTATTATTGTGTTATTATGTAGTAATTATTGTATTATTTTCCATGTGAACAACTGTAAACCTACTTTCGGCCACCCCAGAAGGTAGAGTGGAGAAGCATAAAGGAAAGTGGATGTTAGATAACATGGTTAGAATTGAACCAAGTTTCTCTTGTGAGCCAGTGTGCCTGCTTCCTTGTGAATATCAATGTAAATTGGATGTTTGATTACATGTCACCAAGCACATCCTAACAAATGAAATTCCTTTCTTCAACAAACATCTACTAAGAATCTACTAAAAGTTAGGCTTTGTGACCCCCAAAATAAGCTTTCATTCATGCCCTCAAAGTTTCAATCTGGTAGGAGAAACAGAAAGTGGGGTGATGATGCGGTGAGAGTGGTCCATCACAGATGCAGGAAGTAAAAGGGTACATTGTTTAAAGAGAATTTTAAAAATAATAAAATTGACTGGAAGTTAGTCTTTATATTATCTCCATCACTGCCAAGTCTAAATAATGGAGTGCAATAATAAAACACTCTTCCCTGCCGGAGTAGGCCATTCCCACCACCTTCATGACCCTAAACCTTGTGTGCCATTGTTAAATGACTACTTATGAATCACACTGTTATCTTTGAGCTTGAGGCTCACATTTACAGACATAAGGCTTTGTAAAGAATGCTGTTCTCATCGCTTCTCGGCCTTTTGGCTAAGATCAAGTGTGAAGAATGCTATTCTTTGTTCCTATGGAAACCAAAATCTTGATTGCAATAATGGAGTAGATCTAGCTAACTATAACAACTTTGGCAACAGGAGGTGTTTAATTTAGTACTGTATGAAGGCAACTTAGGAACTAATTGAGACAATATGAAGATACATAATGGGATAAGGAAAATTATATGACACAAAATATTAATGCAATGAAATGGAGAGCTGAAATATTCTTTTAATTTGTCCTTCCTGAGGAATTGATGACATTTTCCATCCAGGTGAGGCTAAGAGAACAGACTCTGTAATAACTGAAAGACCAGACATTCCTTCTAACGTAGGTTAATCCATTGATGTTCTATGCATCTCTTATTCTGGCTGCAAGCTAGTCCTTGCCAGGAGGTTGCTTTACTCTGCCAGGGCTTTGTACTCTCACCTTCTCATTAAAGCTTGCTCCAAGGCTGATTGACGTGTAGTCTTTATGGTAGTAGGAAAGACAGTTGCTTCACCATTATAGCTTGACTATTTCCTACCTGCTGGATGCAGATTACACTGAACGAACAAGTAACATGGAGTGGGAGAGCTGATGCTGGTGGAATCAGTCCTCACGAGGGAGATGAGGAGGATTTGTATATGCAACAGGAGAAAGTGAAAACATTGAAAGCTGAGAGAATTGTTTAAGGAAAGATATAAGAACATCTTAATCTTATGTATTAATGTATAGATAGATAGATAGTTAGATAGATAGTAAAGGAGAGGAAAGCAGCAAGACTAAACTATAAAATCTGGTTACCATTGCAGAAAGGTGCAATGTTAGAGCTAACATAGAAAGAAGTTGCATCTAGAACATCTGTGCTAATTATTTAGAACCTTATTTGGTAAATAATGAGCCGTAAAAAAGTGTGACCATCAAAATTACATCATTCTGATTTTAATTTTATATATTATTTGAATATTTAAAAATTTAAATATGTAAGTTATGAATAGTAATATAATTACTATCTATGAAAGTATCACCACCTTAAAGAACTACTCCCTCTGTCCGTAATAATAGTAGCAGTTGATGAATGTAATTTGTCCCATAATAATAGTAGCAAAAGAAAATAAATATAGAACACAACATTTATTATTTAAAAACTAGATTAAATTAAACAATAAATTAAAAATAGTACTCCTAATTTTTATTTTGAGTGTCTAGGTTTTTCAAGTTTTTCTCCATAATCTTTGCATTTACGTCCAACAGTTTTGTTTTTTCAAAGAATCAACATTAGCATAAGATTCTCCTTGACAATTATTTTCAGAAGCACGTTTCCAAATTCTTGATATGGTCATTCTGTTGCACTTCAATTGTTTTGCAGCTTACATAATTGCACCTTTCTGCAACTTTTCCTTTTTCTTTTGATGCATCAAGAACTGGACAATCGCAACTCGATCTTTGCTTGAAAACTCTCTTTTCATCTTACTTTTACAATGGGTTGATATACAACTGAAATAAAACAATTGATTTCGATCAGTGGATGAAATTAGAAAAAATAGTTATAATTCGTACTAATTAGATTAACCAAAAAATTGAAAGATGTGCCAAAACAAATGACAGATGTCATGAAACATTGATTTTGAGCGAAGGCTTCACAATTTTGCGCTACAACATAACTTACAGCTGCATTCGCCAATAATTCCTGTTTAAATATTCACTTGCTACTATTATTATGGGACAGATGGGGTAAAATAATTCTAACACATATGTATTTTATTTCTCTTCTATCCTGCTTTTTACTTCTTGTTCAGTTATCTATTATAATAAATTTTGATTTATCATTTCTTTGCTATTTAAAAAGGAAAAAAGGTCAGCATGTAAACATCTCTAAATAATATTGGTTTTCCTTGGCTTTGCACTATAAAAATTATACTACATATGAGTGTCCCAGTGCATGGATTCGTGCACATTGAAAGGAAATTAATTAGAAGAAATATTTTTATATCGCTATTCGCCATTTCTCTACAATAGAAGTGTCAACCAAATTCACGATCGACGATGACAGATTGGCACCAGCGAGAGCTTTATATGCATTGCACATGTGCTAGTCAACTTAGTCTTTTATATATAGATAATGAACTTGCTTAATTAGACCTCCTTTCTGATTTAGCTAAACTTTTTCCAGCCCAGTGAAACACCCCAACTTCTCTTTCAGGTAATTCTCAGCAACACAGCAGTAAATATCAACATAAAGCACATTATTATTATAGATCATGCAGGGAAAACAAGGGTAAAATATTTAACTGTAGCAATGTTTGACTATATTCTGCGCGGTGAGAAAACCTGAGGTCATTTTCAAGTTCTACCATACCTTACTTCTTTTCGGTCAGGTCAAGTTTCTAAACTTTCTAAATCTTTTTCCAGCTAAGGGAAAGAAAATAGGACTCTACCGAGTCTCCTATCTACCTACTCCAGGACTTCTGTGAGGATCAAATGAGATGAGGCATGTGAAAATGCTCCACAAACATTTGGTTAAAATGTAAAATGTTTGCACCTGGCTATAAAGCAAGTTGTGTTCCTGGGCTGAAGAAACTCCAAGAAGGCTAGTCACTAGAGAAAGGAAGCCGGGCACTGCTACGTGACATCATTAACCAGCACCGAAAGCCACCGTTTCCAGGCTGGGCTGGGCTGTGGGCCACATTTTGCACCATATATATATACAAATACACACACACACACACACACACACACACACACACACACACTAGGAGCCCAGTGCACGAATTCGTGCACCTTGAAAGAAACTGTGGGCCGCGAGGCTGTAGTAGACACAGGGGCGGGTCTTGGCCCATCCTCCATGTCCCTGCCCGGCACCTCCTGCCACGGCCTCTGTCCCCTGACTGCCAGCAGCCCCACTCCCATTGCCTCCTGCCACCACAGCTCCCATGCACTGACGGCACAGAGCAATTGGGGCCCACGCTAGCAGCGGGTGCAAGTGGTGGCTGCTGCCCCAAACATCCCTCAGGAGCGGTGGGAGGAGGAGACGCCCTCAGGGGTGATCGGGGCTGGTAGCCACCACTTGCACCCACTAATGGCTCCGAACAATCGGCACCAGCACCAGGAGCCAGCAGCAGGTGCGAGTGGCAGCTTCAGTGCCAGCAGCGGGTACAAGCAGGGCTGTCGCCAGCAGCAGGTGCAAGAGGCTGCTGCCAGCCCCAATCACTACTCAGGAGCAGGGGGAGGTGGAGAAGCCTTCAGGGGCGATTGGGGCCAGCAGCTACTGCTTGCACCTGCTGATGGCACCGAGTGATCAGGGCCAGCGCCAGGCGCTGGCAGTGGGTGCGAGTGGTGGCTCCAGCACCAGCAGCGAGTGCAAGCGGGGCTGGCAACGGCAACAGGTGCAAGTGCTGGGCGGGACCATGGTGTGCAGGAGCAAAGAGTTTTCAATAACCACCAGAGGCTTGCCCTGATGATAGCGACTGGCATCCCATCTTGGTCTGGAGTCCCCACTCATCTGCTCCACCATATCACTGCAGCCATATGCGCCCCCTGATAGTCAGTGCATATCATAGCGACCGGTTGTTCAGTTGTTCCGCTGTTCGGTCTATTTGCATAGTAGGGTTTTATATATATAGATAGTCTTCAGACTTGCTTTTTCTGTGACTATTACTTTTAAAGTTTATTGATATAGCTGTTATTATAGCTACAGTTCATTCCTTTTCATCGTTGTCTAATATGCCAATGTAAGTATACCACATTTATTTATCCTCATGCTCATGAACATTTTAGATATTTTGTTATTATAAGCAATGTCTTTTAATGCACATGAGCAAGAATTTCTCAGGTATAGGCATACCTAGGAAAGGAGTTGCTGAAGTTACATTTATGAAGGTTCAATTTTGCAAGATATAGTGCCATTTTTTTCTAATGTAGTTACAACACTTTAAACACCAGCCAGAACTGAAGCACATCAGCAGCAGCAGCATTTAGTTTATTAAAACTTCTTGTCTTTCTACCAAATATGGAAAAAACAAAATGTTGATCATTTTAGTGTTAAATTGCTCCTGGTTACTAATGAAATTGAGCAAAAACATATATTTTTGTGTGATTATGTCTCTTTTTAAATGTCTGTTCTTTTATCTTTGCCCATTTTTCAATTGAAATATTTTCATAGTTATAAAACTGTTCCTATTTTCTATATTTTAAGTCAGTTTTGATAAGATATATTTTCTGTCCATTTTGTCTAAATTTCCAGATTAGTGCCATAATTACTCTGAATATAATTTTATTGTTTTTTTAAATATTTGATGTATCTGTAGTTATGTTCTCATTTATATTCCAAATATCTTTTATTTATCTTTTTCTCTTAATAAATTTGGCCAACAATATCTGTTTTAATAGTTCTTTAAAAAACAGCTTTGACTTTATAGACCATCTATTTTAATGTTTCTTATTTTGCTTATTTTTTAAAGACTCATCTCTATTATCTCTTTTTCTGCTTCCTTAGGGTTTATTCAGTTTTTCTAATTTCCTAATTTGCTGGTTTAGCTACAAGCATTTAAGGTTGTAAACTTTCTTTGGGTACTATTTGAACATACCATTATAATTCTATTTAAATCTTTTCATTTCTATTAAAATGTTTTGAAAATGGTCCATGTGTACTGATTTTTTTACATTGAAACATTAATGGCTTAGTGTGTGGATATTTTTAAAAATATTTAATGTTTCTTGATAAGAATGCAATATCTCTAGTTGTTAATTTAAGCCTGTTAATTGTATGATCAGATCTTTTTATATATTCATTATTTTTATCTGCTTGATCTATTGGTAATTTAAAGGATTATATTGAAATCTTTCATGATAATGGGAGATTTTTCTTTGCAATTTTAGAACTCTAGTCCTAGCTAATACTAACCAGAACTGTAGTTCCAGTTTTTACTCTACAATCTTTTTTTGGGTTGTTGTTATTTTATTAGGTGCAGACAAGTTTACAACTATTATTATAGTTCTCTAGTGAACTGACCATTTTTATTATTAAATATTAACCCTTCTTATTTTCAAAGGTTTTGTGGGTTTTTTAAAGGATATTTTATATTCTCCAGCTTTTTTTGGTTAACATTTACAGGCCTTTTCCATCCTTTTATTTTCAATGTTTCTGTTTTCTCATAAGCATGTCTCTTCTATGCAGTAAATGAATGTGTGTGTTTTTCACATGCAATCTAATAATCTATACTTTAAAATGGAAATGTAAGTGTCTTTACATTTGTTATTATTACTAATATGCTTGGACTTATATTTGTCACCTTATACTTTTCTATGCTTCTGCTCTCGCCCTTTTTCCCTTTAGATTTTGGATTGACAGAGGTTATTATTTCTTTATTGCATTGTTTTTCATCTACTGGTTTGGAAGTTCTCTTATTTATATTTTAGTGGTTACCCTAGAAATTTTACTATGCATACTTAATTAAGTCTAATGTTAATCAATATGTTAATCCTACCCTAAAATTATGCAAGGATCATGGAACATTAAATGTTTATAATTGCTTACCCTCTCTCCTAACTCTCACATTACTGTTTATCTTTTTTTAATTTCCTAAATTAGAAATTATTATAGTTGTTTATATAGACAGTGCTTATTTAGATTTATCTGCTTATTAAACAGTTTTTTCTCACCATTGTTTCTTGCATTTCAGAATTTCCTTTTGAGATTTCTTCTTCTTCTAAGAAGACTATAACTTCAATATTTTCTTAGTGATTGCCTCTTGTTAGAAACTCTATTGTGTTGTTTGTTTTGTTTTTTCATGAAAATACTTATGTTTTATCCTTAAAAGGTAGTTTATATTTATTTTGAAAATTATTTTTCCTCAGCACTTTGAAGATATTAGTCTATTGACTTATTGGTTCCATTGTTGTTAAGAATCTTACAGTCAAATTTATGTCCTCGCTAACTGATCTGTCTTCCTCTGCCTATGTTGAAGAACTTCTCTTTATCTTTGGTATTCTGCAGTATTGCTAGATGTCTAGTTGTGGACTTATGAAGACGCATTGTGTGTATATGATGGGCCTCTATTATATGTGGATTAATGCTTATCAGTTCTGAAATTTTTCAACCAAATATTAAATTTTAATTGCCATATCTCCTCATTATCTCAACCTTTCTAACTGGGACTACAATTGCATGCATATAATTAATGCTCTCATAGTATTCTCTATGTCTCTTAACTTCTCTTTAATAATTTTCATCTTCTTGTGTCTATGTAATTGTATCATATCTAAGTCTGCATCTGCATCAAACCTCCTAAATTTCATAAATTGGTTGTAGATGGAAATGGAGTAGTACAGTAAAGAGTGATTTAGGAAGTAGCAGAGTCATTTCAAAATTGAGGAGACAGATTAATTCT
>NW_006293001.1:7431593-7433488 GCF_000327345.1 Myotis davidii
CCCTAGGTCATACATTAATAACCATTATCATTATTGTTCTGTTTGTTGTAGAATATCTATATAATTTATGCTGTACAAGCAAGTGAAGTTTTCACATAAAAGACTTTTTAACTTGTCCTGGCCAGGTGGTTCAGCTGGTTGGAGCATGGTCCCATGCACACAAAAAGGTTGCAGGTTCAACTCTTGATCAGGGCACATACCTAGGCTCCTCAGTTGGGGCATGTACTGGAGGCAACCAATTGATATTTCTATGTTTCTCTCTCACAATGATGCCTCTTTCTCTCCTTCTCTTTCTCTATCCCTTCGTCCCTTCCTCTTTCTCTAAAATCAATAAAAATACATCTTCTGCTGAGGATTTTTTAAAAAAAAATTTTTAAACTCATTACTTGTTTTTAAAGACAAAAATAAAATCTTTATAACATTTCAAACTTCAGTTAAGAAACGTAAGAGTTAATATTCATTTGCAAGCTCACTGCCTTGATTTATTTGATATGGGAACATCTCTTAAACCTTCTTGACCCTTTTCACTGGTAAGAAAGAATGAATGACCTAACCAAAGGGCTGCACCGTGTTCTATTACTGTTTTCCAAAAATATCAAAGAAGTCGAGTTCAACAAGTTCAGCTGAAATCTCCTGCGATTGAGGGAATTGATTTACTGACTTTCCTCAAAAATATGTGACTGCAGAACCGCTTTACTACTGTTCTTAGCAGTGACAAATTGCACATACACTTCAATTAATAATAATTTGGTAAATAGCCCTGAGGAACCTGGTTTTCAAAATTAGTATTTCTTATTATACACTAACTTGAGTCACAGAGCTACAATGATAAAATTTGTTTTTAAATTTTAACACATTATGTTTAATTGCCCTTAAATTTGTTGTGTCTTTTAAGTTCCCCTTCCCCACAGATTATAAATCAATCTTTTTATTTTATTTTATAAAAAGCTTGGATTAACACATGCAGTTTGATCTTAGAAGTGCTATTAAATATACATTCTCTGTATCCAATAATATATTGTAATAACATTTAGATAAAAGAGATACTTCTTTCACTCTTTATGTTGATAGCCCTTCTTCTTTCCTGCTATCTCCCTCCCTTCCTACTTTCCTTTCTTTTTCCTTCTCCTCCCACCAAATCCAGAAATTATTTGGAGTCATTGTGTAATGTCAACCCTTTTATAATGAGTTCAGCATTTATGAATGTCAGGGTTTGAGGCTTATATAGAAAATAACTTCTTGATTATTCATGGTGATAAAGATGGACAGTACTGAGGGTATGAAAGTCCTCTGCACTGTTAGAGCTGGCAGCCAATATGATGGGGTTGGGAGACTTTATGATCCTTGAAGCTATCCCTGAAGACTTAAATTCTACCATTAGCAATTTGATCCTTTGGGTTAGGGCATTGCCCCTTATCAAAATGCAAATCCCTCTGGGCCAGAAAATACCTTAAACTACTATCATTCATTAACATCATATGACTCATTTGTATCTCAGTTTCTTTCCAGCAGAAGTAGCCTGAGCTCAGATTTTGTCTGGAGAACTAGAGAGATTCAGTTTGAAAGAGATTAGGGACTAGATGAGGTCACAGAACATCCTAAGAGCAGTAGGAGGCCATTGCAGCAGGAGACAAAGAACAGCTAGGGGGTTGAAGAGGCTCAAGAGGAACTCATCTAATTCTCATTTCTGCCCATCCTACTCCTCATTGTGATTTTTTTTTAATTAAAAGGGAAAATCCACATGAACACCGTATGAACCTAGAGCAGGGGGTATAGTTACTTGCACAATTTTATCTGGAGTCACATTAGGCAAGAATCATAGAGAGTGGGAAGCATCATAGAAAAACTTGTAAATGATCAAAAGTATGAAGGAGGCCGGGGATTAGGCGTTACTT
>NW_006293001.1:7435173-7443839 GCF_000327345.1 Myotis davidii
GGTCTCTGTGTCCAGATGAAAAGCAGTGTGGCTTTTCTATGGTAAGTAACTCCTCTTCATTTGTGTTAAACCAGGTTTCTTCAATAGCAGTGTTAGGATTGTGACATTCATGCTAGTTTTATAGCTAGAAGGATTCTTTAGCAATGTGTAGAAAAGCAATGTGAGTTTACTCTGTGTCTTTGATTATGTTTAATAGTTTCACTGTCAGACGATGAATCATGATCTTTCTCTTCTACTTTACAGTTTGTATTTACACCACCTTGCATTTGATAAAAGCAGTGTAACAGACTCTGCCCATTGGCAATCATGACTCCTTTATTTTAATCAGTGCAGAGGAAAAAAAAAACCAAAAACTTGGCACAATAGGATGTGAAACCCTTCATTCAGCCATTTTACATTATAGCAGTAATATGTGTACCCTCACAGAATGACTGCTTTGTGAAAGTAAAAGTCAGCATATCTGGTAATTTGATTTACATGAGAAATGTTGCTTTCTTTCTATCAGGTTCAATTTAGCAAATAAGATTAAGAATCTTTTGCCCTAGCTGGTTTGGCTCAGTGGATAGAGTGTTGGCCTACAGACTTAAGGGTCCCGGGTTCAATTCTGGTCGAGTTGCAGGCTCGATCTCCAGAAGCGGGTGTGCAGGAGGCAACCAGTTAATGATTCTCTCTCATCATTGATGTTTTTCTATTTGCAAGCTTTGGTGATATAACTATTTATAAGCATGCCTTTGTATAATATTTTATTTACTGGGAGAAATTGATGCTAATTCTCTCTTTAATCTAGTGGGGCTCAATTTGCCTAGCCCCACTAGTTTGTGGTCAGAGTAAATGAACTGCCCACTAAGGAGTAGGACTGGTATTTCTGAATCTCTATTGGATGACAATAATTGCTGATAATTTACCTCTTTTGCCTCTCTCTGGGCTACATTTTTTTAAGGAATATATTCTAGAAGCCTCTGAGCTTAGCTTTGTGGATTTCTCCTCCCTCCACATGTGCTAATGTATTTAGTCAGATGTCAATAATTTAAAATATAGGTTTTGTTCCTTTTAGTGAAAATAATTTGAAGTTCAACAAAGTGGGTATCTGAGTAACTGGTACTTGCCCCTCAGATAGGTCTCTATTTAGGCCCCAAACAGAGAGATGAAGTAACAGGTGAGTATAAGGTGGAATTTGGCAAAATTTTTATATAAAGGATCAGATGTAAATATTTTTGACTTTGTGAGCCATACAGTCTCTGTCACAATGACTCAGCTCTGCTGACAGCACAAAATCAGGCACAAGCAACACATAAATGAATAAGCAGTAATGGTGGTTGTGTTATAATAAAACGTTATTGACAAAACCATATACAGGGTCGATTTGGCCCATGTGCTTTAGTTTGCTAACTCCTGGTATAAACCCTCTGAGGATCATATTTTGTCACATTACTACAGAAATAGTGACCACATAAACTTTCTTACATGTCCATATCAAGAAAGTTGATGAGGTTCCCTTGGAAACTAAAAAGTTATTTAAAATGTGTCCTTTCTCAAGGCTTGCAGGCCCCGAGGCAGCAAGTGCTTGAATAAAGGGCATAGGAGAACTGGATGAGACCTTAGCAGAGGCCCAGACAGTCATAACCACCTATGTTCAACCAGGTATTAATGATGTGGAGTAGAGCCTGGCTGGCATGGCTCAGTGGCTGAGCGTCAACCTATGAATCAGAAGGTCATGATTTTATTACCTGTAAGGGCACATGCCCAGGTTGCGGGCTCAATCCCCAGGGTGGTGCATGCAGGAGGCAGCCAATCAATGATTCTCTCTCATCATTGATGTTTCTATCTCTCTCTCTCCCTCCTTTCCTCTCTCTGAAATCAATAAAATATATATTTTAAAAAAATAATAATGTAAAAAAAATGAATAATAACGTGCAGTAAAATGCATTGAAGTGGGAGAAGAGGAAGGAGTCTGGCTGTGGGAGAAGTTCACACCAGGAACCATTCCTGCCAGGATGTCCTTTCCAAATCAGAATTCATCAAAGCACTCAAGGAAGTAGGAGTTAGCAATATAATTGGTCTCTAGCTTAGTACACAGTTCAGAGAAGAGAGTCAATCCCAGTAGGAATAATGGGCTGCCCGGTAGCCACCACTTTGGGCTGGTAAAAGGTATCTGTGTTGGGAGAATTGTTAGGGGAGCTGATGAGAGTGTAGGAGTTGAGGGGAGGATGCAAGGAGTAGTTGATGAGACATTCAGAAAAGTGGAAACTTGTGTTTTCAGCAGATAACTTTGATACCAAGTTTCCCCTCAGACAATCTAATTTCTGGGATATTGCAACATTTATTTAGGCACCTATGGGTTTCGTGATTAGTTTCTAATCTCTAGATCAGGTAGATGTCTGTAGGTAGCACTACAGAGGCTGGAGAAGGGACTCATCAAGACCCAGGAAGTAGGCAGCAGATGACCAAATTAGGGCTGTAGGCATTAAGCTCACATACAACCAAAAATACTAGGGCCAGAAATGAACTCTTTCTTTATAAAGTCTCATTTACACCTCCTCAGGAAAATCAGACACTATGTCTGACACTGCATTGTTCCCTGAGACACTTCACTACTGGGAGTCATATCATCTACCCTTTTTTTTTTGACTCCTAAAGAACTTTTACATTGTAAAAAGATTTTAAACAATGCAGTGAGAATTCAACTTAAAAATGGAAGCATGTTCAAGATGAAGAATAGAAACAAAGAACAGTACAATAGGTATTATGTTTAGTAGACATTTCAGGTTAAGTTGAGTTATTGTAGTGTAGAATTCTTTTTAAATAAAAAGAACATTACTTTTAACCTTTATGTGTATATTTATATACTCATAAGATGCTTTTACTTTTTATGAAAAGAATTTCAATGTGCTTAAAAATGGAAGTAAAGAAAAAATGCTTAATAGTAATTCTTTAAAGGCAACATACAAGTAAAGCATATTGCTTTTCCAGCCATGAGCAAACAGGGGTTACTTTGTATGCCATTTGTGTAGGTTTATTATGCATTTTGCAAAAAAGAGGTATTCTATTTATTCTTTAATAAAGTGCAGGATTTGCCCTTTAACTTTACAATTAGCGGCTTCTGTAGATAAGATTTGCCTGAGAGGAAAAGTTCCAAGAAATTAACATCTGCTATGTGAACAAAGCTCAAAAAAGAAAAAGGAAAAAACAACACCACCATAGCTCAGAACCTCATGGCTCTTTGGCAACCACATTTGGGGAGCTGTTCTTTGACTGACAGAATAAGAAGAGCTGATGTTGACATAAACAGAACTGAGAGGCTTCTTAAGTGAGCCAGGAGAGACAAGACAGCTAAAGGCAGCACTGATTGTGTTCAGTACCCTCAACTCCCAGGATAAGTCTATGTGTGAAAAGTGGGGTCTGGGTAGGAGCCATGTTAGACTATCGACCTACCTATGGGTCCAGGACTGATTCTTGGAAATAACCATCCGACAGACAGTCCACCAGCATTGGAGAAGGTACCACCTTGTGCAGAATATTGGAGACAGGGACCATTTCATGGAAACTGAGAACCCAAATCCAACTAGCCACCTAAGTTTGAAACTTAGGAATGTGAGTAGCACTAATTTTTAGTAAAGATAAAAGGGAAAGTAAGGTACTAGCAAAGGCTAGAGTCCCTCTCCACTGAGCCGGCCTCCTGTGGAGGTTCTGAAATACACTCTGTTCCCCCCAGTCTTCAGATCCCTCCTTCTGCCCTTCCTGTAAACACGTGGGAAAATTCACTTACTTATCCAGTGGTGTGTCTTGACGCCAAACATCTCACTTAGTGACTTGTTTAATTGCAGTAAATGTGCTTATCAGTGCTTTTGGAAGAGTTATTCATCTGTATTATGGACCTTCTTCACTCACACTGCTTCCCCACAGGCCAGTGTGGGCGCTCATAGAGAAGATGAATTCTTCTGGTTGCCAATCTAAGGGAAACCTGACCAGAAGGCATTCACTTAGTCTCTGCATTCAGTGTGCACTGTGATAAACGGGTTTGCTAGTTTTGTGCAATACCATAGGAGTAATGGAAATAAAAATGAATACTTCAGGATAAAGGCAATACACTATTATTATGGCTAATGAAGGAATGATTTGTTTTGAATGCCTATTGTTTAGAGGCAAGGATTTTGTAAAAATCAAATGCTAAATGGTTATCATATTGACAGTGTAAATATTCTGTTATTGACCTTCTATGGAAATCAGATTTCAGATAGAGAAATGCCCGACATAATTAAGAATAGATTCTAGAGCAAGTAACTCTGATGAATTGTTATAAAGTTCCTAACTTGCTTACGTTGCATTTTCAGAAGCACCCTGGTACTTAGATTTATAACTTTTCCTGTTACTTTGATTTCTAGATTCTATAGGTTAATAAAACTGCAGAGTGGCTGACTCATGAGTTAGAATAATCAGAACAGGGCCATATGTAGCAGTTCTCTTAAGTCTTCACTAGGCTTACCTGGGGAGTTTATTTAAAACAGATTTCCAATGCGTATCCTCCAGAGACTCTGAGTCGGAAGATCTGGGAAGGCCCAGGTATCAGCATTCGTACTAAATACTCCACTTGTTTCCATGCGTGGGGCCCTTGATCATATTTTGAGAAAAACTGCAATAGAAGACACCCTGCTTGTGAATTGGGCTTTATGGGACATATAGAAGAAAGAGCACAGAAAGCTAAGAGGCTTAAAATAACTGAAATCGGAGCAGAGATCAAGCCTCTGGTTCAGAGGAGAGTGCCAAAGGGGGGGAGAGGATAAAAAGCAGCATTTATTCACTCCCCTGGTCCCCTTTCCCTGATCCACTTCAAGCCCACATTTTACAAGACAACCCAGGGCTAATCCCCACGGTCTCCAGGGCACCCACTGAGCACCATCCGTCCTATTTCTCAGGAATAGAGGCAAGTTTCAGTAAGCAACACTGCAGTTATAAAAGCGGGGCCTACTCAATGTCAACAGAAGAAAAGTAAAAGCATCCATCACACATGGATTGTCTGCCCTACAAATTATTTTAAAACATCTGGATAGTGTTCTTAGACAACAGTTCATCCAGATGTTTTCATTTGTGTGCAGAGGCATGAAAGGCATCCAAGACTTCTGTGTTAATGTGTGTTTCCATGCTTGAGCAGTGTCTGATGAATATGTTGTAGGGTGTAGGGCGAAGATACAGCCTGGAGCCTTGCACAGACTGTCCCCAATTTCAAACAAACCCTGCCCCAAAGGTTGGTTTGTAACTTAGTTATTCAACGTTTAGAGCATAGTTTCCTCTGTAAACCTTAACCAAACACTTCGGTTAACTGCCCAGGCTAGTCCACAGAGGGCTCTTTAATCTGTAACATAGCTAAAGCAGAGTATGAACTAAATTACCCGGCTGAGTCGTGGAAGGAGGGTGTCTCCATGAAGTCTTCTGGGAGAGGAGGAGAGGAAGAATTGTTTTCTCTGTCCTGGATTTACAGATGACTCTGGGTTACAAAATTTACTGCCTCCCTCCCCTCTTGCCGGTCAAAACTCGCATTCCTAAATTCAATGGATCTGAACTAAATGTAATGAAATTTGAGAGATTTGGTTAAGTAGATAAATGATCAATAATCCCCTAACTTGTAAGGATATACTTGCCTTTTAAAAGAGGCTTTAAAAAAATAAATCTCTAATTATTGAAATGGCAGACAGTATAGCATGATGCTAGAATTACATAAACATAAAAGACAAAATTTAGATTATTTTGGAGAAAGGCGAATTATAAGCAAGTTGGGCTTGTCTGGAATCCTCACCTAGTCTGTCCCCCAGGATGCTCCTCACAGTTATACCAACAATTTCTATTTCTCCACTTCCAAATACTCAAATTTTCCAAAGGGTATACAGTATGCTCTGAAGCAGCCAATATGAAGGCAGTTAGGCCACCAATGTTTGTATGGTGAGCAAGGGTTGGATACAGAGGCAAAGAAGACAAGCATTTGAAAATATGAATTATTTCTGAGATGAGTTCTGCCAGTACAGAAAAATGTATTGATCTATGTAAACAAATACACATACTGATTAATACAAATATACCTAGAGTAGATGGTGAATCATGTTCATTAACACAAATTTACACTTCTTAGTGATATGCTACAACTAATACTGTTCTATTATGATATTCATCTGTAATGAATTTTGTCAGGCTAAAACAGCTAACCATGGTTACTCAGGAAATGGAATTTGAAATATGCATTGCTTTACTTGTGCACTAAACTAGTGAATGGCTAACCTTTGGGGGGATGAAAGAAATCATTTCACATCATTGATCTCTGTATTTCAACCAAAGAATCTCTGCAGAGACAATAATAACAACTATCATCATTATCATCATTATAATCATCATCATATTATTATTACAAAATTCCAGAGGTGAAAAGAGAAAGAAACCCTGTAGATATCCAAGAAAATCTCGGGGCTTGAGTAGAAATCAGCCGTAAGGACTGGTCAATTTACTGGCATTTATTGCAGAAGCTGGACACTCATCTGTTTCACTCCATTCTCTTTCAAATGTTGGAAAGCAGTGTATTAGAGCAATAAATAGAGAGGCCCCTCCGGTCCAAATGAGTGGGTTCAAATCCCATCTTGAGAAAACTGATTGGCCATGTTTTCTCAAGTGTCCTCCTCATGTGTAACGTAGGACTGATAATAGTTGTCATCATCACTGCCTTCAAGGGGTTGGCACCCTATAAGCATTCACAAAGTGTAAGCTGTTATTAGGTTGAGGGACATAATTTGCTTTCACGGCCGTCCAGTTTAGTGCAATAATGGGCTATGTGTAAATAGCATCGGAGTCTGCCCATTCCAGCTACCCATTCCAACAAAATCATTACACTGTAGGCCAACTCTGCAACCCCTGTGACCCTAGGAGTCTAGAATGACAAGATACACTATTTCTCCAAGCTGCCTTTCAGCGACCTCAAGTTTCTGACTATGTAGGGAGCTTGGCACAGGCTGGAAAAGAATAGCCAGGTAAGTTTCTGTATGTGGCCATCTCCATGGCAATCACAGGACTGATCACAGTCAAAAAAAGAGAAGGGCCCCTCTCTTACCCTGGCTTTGAACATACAAAGGTCAGCCTGTGGTTGATTTAATTTGATTTCCTATTTACTTTGAAACTGTGGGCCAGGGCCAGCACTGGAACATCCAGGATGCACATTATTAAACCTGCCCACAATTTAGAATGTGGTATCAGTCCTCACAGGTGACAGGAGAGGAGCACATTCTCCAGCTCAGGGTTGGAGAAATTGTCCCAGGTTCCCTCTTCATTATGCAGTGCTGTAACTCATTTGCTGTTTGTCCCTCACTCTAATGAGCACCAAACTCACTCAAAATATACTAAGAGATAGTTTTCATTAAACATGATTTTAAGAGAAAGGTTAGGTTCCCTTTTAGCACTGCAGGCAATTACTGAAATATCTGAATTCAAATGGGAGCAGAATTATATAGGTTTTTGCTTTTTCAAGCTTTCCAGATTTCACCCTTTCCCTTCCTCTTCTTTTCCCTCTATTTGCAGCTCTGTCAAATAGGCCTGTAATGAGAACATGTAACGATATCCCAGGGGCCCCTTTCAGAGAGCCCTTTGCTATCTATATACTTCGGCCCATCTGAGCATGTTTAGTCTTGGATTATAGTCACTTATGGATAACCCTTCTACCTCATTAAAGGTCATTGTCCCTTAGAGATTGGGATCATGCGTTTTCATTGATTTTTATCCCTGGTTTGCACCCCTCTCTACCTTGGCAGCTGGCTCTGAGATATTTTGAGATGATCTCAGTAATGGGATCCAAACAGAAGAAGGAAGCCCAGGAGGTGGGCTCGGCAGCCTACAGTCTGCTGCTTTCTGGAGAACAGGTTCATCAGTGAGGCCACTCCAGCAGCTCTGCTGGGGACAAACAGTGACGCCATCCTCCATGTTGACGTTGCACCTTTGCTTCAGCTCCCCGCCACTGCTCTGCCCTCTGCCCCAGCTCCAGCTCCCTCATGTCTTCTGCTGTCTCCTGTCCTCTGTCTAGTGCATATTTTTTCTGGGTGCCTCTTGATATGAGTGCCATCTCTGTGAGTCTCATACTTAAATTCTCAAGGAGAGTATTTTATTAGTTTAATTATAATGCACGGCTCTCACATCGAGTTATGTCATAGGACAGAGGGTGAGCTACCGGTGGCCAGGCTCAGATCTCTCACCCAGTCAGCTGTGGTTAAAAGTAATTGTGCTACCTGCAACCAAATGTGTCTACCTAGGCACCGTCCAATTCTTCTGCTCTGTACAAAGAGAGGCTCTAGGTATAGGAGGTCCTCAGACTTGCAGCATCTTTCCTCCTGCAAGGATAGCCATCAAAATGTTTCCTTTGTACATATGTACAGTGATTTTTTAAAATCTATTGATGGACCATAAAAAAGAATGAAATCCTACCATTTGTAACAGCATGGATGCACCTAGAGGGTATTGTGCTCAGTGAAAAAAGTCAGTCAGAGAAAGGCAAATATTGTACCATATAATTTCACTTAGATGTGGAATCTAAAGAACAAAATAAAAGTACAAACAAAGGTCCAACCCCAGCAGGTCCAGAGGTCCGCAAAGGTGTGGACGGAGTCGGCGAAGAAGGAATGACACGGAGACAGCGTTCAGTT
>NW_006293001.1:7443863-7448617 GCF_000327345.1 Myotis davidii
CATGTTCTCTCCAGCGAAGTTCTTCTGGCTCTCGGTTCTGTGTAGGTTCTATCTTCTAGGTTCTGTCTCTATGTTCTGTCTTCTAAGTTCTGTTCCTAAGTTCTGTGTCCTGTTGTCTTGTTGCATCTGTATTTATACCAGTTGATTCTAATCCTATCAATCTCTATTCCAAAGGTTAGGGCGTTTCTTATCTCCATTCCAGGGAGTAAAGAAAAGCATGATTGTTCGTAGTTAAAGTGATTAATTACCCGCCTGGCAGTTAAGAGGTTTTATTCCCTCCCTAACTTCAGGGGAAAATCCCTACCTGGGGAAACAACCTTTCACATAGTGCCAAGAAGGTGACCAAACATATTAAGAACAGTATGCCATATATGCCAGGTCCCTTGAAACAGCAAGGATGGACCGGCTCCCGGCACTCATAGACACAGAGAACAGACTGATGGTTGCCAGAGTTGGGGGGTGAGGTTAGGGGACTGGGTGAACGAGGTGAAGGGATTAAGAAGGTACAGATTGGTAATTACAGGATAGTCATGGGAATTAAAATACAGCATTGGGAATATAGTCAATAATATTGTAATAACTATGTATAGTGCCAGGTGGGCACTAGAAACGTCAGGGGAATACTTGATTGTCTAACCACTGTTTTGTACACCTGAAATCAATACAAAATAATACTGAAAGTGAACTGTAATTGAAAAAATAAAAATAAATTTTCAAAATGTTTCCTGAATGGCCAACTGGCTATGGGGGCTGAGCCTTTCTTTGCCTTAGGCATAGCAAATAAACAGGTTTGTTCTGTTTTTGAAGATGACCATAAGCCTGAATTCAACTGCTAAATTCCAACACTATACATGACACAAAGGAGAAAATGGTTGATTGAAATGCTGTCCCCATTCTCAAGGTGCCCACAGACTAGTAGCAAAAGACAGATAATAAGCCACAAAGAGCAGCAGTGTATGATAATGGCTAAGAGTATGGGCTTTGAACAGGGGTTCAAATTATGGGTTTTCTGCTTACTGAGTGACTTTAACTTCCCTAGGATTCAGTTTTCTCGTTTGTAAGCTATAGCTTTACTAGAGGCCTGGTGCACAGATTTGTGCACCAGTGGGGTCCCTCAGCCTGGCCTGCAGGGATCAGGCCAAAACCAGCTCTCTGACATCCCCTGAGGGGCCCCAGATTGTGAGAGGGCACAGGCCAGGCCAAGGGATCCCGCTGGTGCACAATCGGAGCCAGGGAAGGACCACGGGAGGGCTTCAGGGTGTGTCCAGCCCATCTCGCCCAGGCCTGACCGGCTGGACCCCAGTGTGGCAAGCTGGCATGGCCATGGCATACCCAGCCCCAGGGCGCCTTATGTGCCACGCCAGCTCAGCCAGGTTCAGTGACCCTGAGAGGGGGCGGTGAAGGATTGAGAAAAGACAGACAAGAGAATAAAAGCTGGGTTTGGGTGGGATGCTGCTCCCGGATGGAGAGACAGCGCCATGGACTACAAGCCATGTTTTTATTTTATAGCCAGATTCCATGAGGCAAAGTAAGGGTGTGGTCAAGATGTTTACAACATTCTCATGGGTTTCAATCCTACTCAATGCACCTGAACTCTATCAAGCCCACATCACTCGGGCACATGGGGCCACGTGTTCGGACCATTGGTTCAAATTTACAACTATAGTTGTTGGCTATAATTGTGTTGGGAGGGCTCTGCCCTCCAAGCTGGGACTTGCACATGGCAATGAGAGGACTGTGCCCTCTCATTAGTCCATGGCTTGAACCTGTCCAAACACTGTAGCCACTCTCCACACCTCAGCAGCAAGCTAACCTACCAGTCAAAGCATCTGCCTCCTGGTGGTCAGTGTGTGTCATAGTGACCGGTCGAATGGTCGGACACTTAGCATATTAGCTTTTATTATTTAGGATACTGGGAATATACAGGAAAGGAAGCATGGTCAGGAAATGGTGCTTTTGGAGAACTGGAATATGGAGATAGTCTTCCTTTCCTTGCATGATATTATAGTGCATAAATTTGTACATAAAGCACTGAGCACAGTACCTGGTACACAGAGAGATCTTACTGAGTAACAGCCATATATTTTCTGATGAAACCTAAATGTTAAAATGGAAGTATCTATAAAGTGCCATGGAAAAGGAGAAAGAGATAGCTGTTCAGAGCAAGCCAGTAGTTGCTGGGCCAAGGCTGAAACTGAAGAGCACAGGGGTGCTTTTCCCCACTGGGCCACCCTTAGGTGCTGCAGCTTTTCTCTCCACCCTGATGGGAAGTGAGAGGCAATCACCAGGGAAAATCTGAGGCCTGCCAGAGTTCTGAGGGGCAACCGCAGCCATGTCTGTCATAAGCTACTCTGTTATCTTGCACGGTGCATCTTCTGTTATGGTGGGAGAACTGAGCTTTTCTACAGACTTGCATTGCGTTTGTGTTCATCCAAGCCCATTAAGGCATCATTATAGCTGAGACACCATTTTGAGGGTTTGTTTACTTAAGTGTAACTGCTCCGAGGGAAAGCATCGTATGAAAATTACATGACTGCTTCCTTGGATTTATTTAGCTCAAGTTTTCCTATCGTCATTGGAGTCTCAACCCAAGATACTAGTTTGAAAATCTAATTAACAGCCAAGAGGGTTGTTAGAGAAGGACTTGAGAGTTCGTTTTAAGGATACAGCCATGCTTAGCTTACTTCCCATGAAAAATTAAACACAGAAGTAATAGCCATAAAGATTTGGTTGTGCTATGTGATTTGTTTCAGAACAGAGATGGAAAAATTATACTTTAACTTTCTGATTAATGTAAAATAAAGAGAACCAATTTTGACTAGAGGTCACAATATAGAATACTGCCTGGAATTATGATGACAGGGACACTTTTGTGAATTACTCAAAGTACAAGGATCCTGGGAATGGGAAAGCGAATTGCTCTGATGGATGAGGAAAGCTGGAAATAACAGCAGCCTTTGTCCTCCAAAATGATCAGGCCAGCCTTCGACCTGGAACCCGCTGAGCAAGGGCAATCAGGGACAGTGCCATGCATTAAAGTGACAGGAAGGACCTGCTGAAAATCAGGCCCATGACATCAGAGTCACCCTCTTTACTGAGATAAAATGAAATGCTAAACTTTTCTCCAGTTCTTCTGGTCTTCCTTCCCGACAGAAAGAAATTGTCCTCTATTGCCAGGTGAATTTTACCTTATAAATCTGTGAGCGCACAGGCTGGGCTAAAGAATAGCCGTTAGCGTGTACATGCCTTTGGCTTCACCAGGAGTTTCTTAAGCCACCTAGTAAGTGTAACTCATTTTTTATCATCTGTGCATTAGGATGTTCAAGAAATACCATGTGATAATTTAACATTCTGCAAAAGGGAGGAAAAAAGAGACGAAAATGTCACCCATGTCTTCAGCATTCATATGAGTGGTTTATAACATTTTACTGGCCGCACCATTGCATGCACTAGAGTTAGGATGGGCTGCAGCATATTTGAACCTGGAGCACAGCAGGGTGCATTATAATTCAGCATTACGTTTGATTATTTGACCTTAGGTTCCCTGAGAACAGACCCACGTGCATGGTGTATTCCTCGGCAGCATTGTTCCAAGGCTTTAGGTAACTTTTCCAAAGGAAAAAGTAATAGACAGAGTGAAACAGTGCTCACCTAGGTATAGTTGAGACTTTCAGCAACATCCTCACAAATTCAAGTTTACATTTCAGTAGCAGTTTTTTCCTCCTGCAGCAAAAGATACATTTTCAAATGATAATGCTGGATTTTTACCCAGCACCATTTGCCTCAGAACATAACCTGTTTTGTCATGTTCAGATCCTCGCTCCTGGGGGGAAATGGCACTTATGTGGGATGAGCACATTTGTAAAAGTTAGGAATATAGTCATAGGTTGTATGTGTGTTCCTAGGAAGAATACATTTCCGGTCAGTAACTTCACAGCATTTTTCTTTTCTCTATGCAGGTATATATTTATTTTACCCTTTCTTATAGTGTCATATGGTAATACTTAAATCGAGGCAATTTTCCATTTATCCGTTGGATGTTTAAGGGGAAGCTGAAGCATGGGAAGTGGAGAGATGGTTTGAAAGAGCTCTTACATGGTAACCAAAGGTATGAACCCACACTTCATAGATGTGTAACTAGCCAGGGCAAGCAGGACCCTTGCTATTTTATCAGCATCCTTCTGTTTCAACATCTGGAAATAGAGAGGAGAAATTGATTCTTTCCTACCCCCAACATCTCTACAGGTTAAAAAGTCTGACTACTACAAATAGATTCAAACAAGACATGTAATCTGCAATTTGAAGAACAGTGTCAGATCTCATGGACTTCCACTTCTGTTAAATATCCAAATTCTAAACAGTCTACCTCTCATTTATTGATGACTCCCCTACACACACGCACACACACACACACACACACACACACACACACAGTGCCTGGCACATAGAGGCACACAATCAACGTTAGTTGAATTGACCTGGAACATTGAGAAAGTAAGGCAGTCCGAATTTGAAAGGGAAAATATCACATTCCAACTTCTCCTTTTTCCTGTACCAACTTTAAAAAAATTGGAGAAATACATAAAACATATGTACTCTTTAATAAGTAATTTAAAAGTAGCACCCTGTGTATCTACCGATAGTTTTTACCCTCTTTGTTTTGGATTCTAAATGTTTTTCTTTCATTCCTTACAGTTCTTAGTGCAATGACATATCATAATTGAATGAAAATAAAGTTTAAAACTATGTTTATG
>NW_006293001.1:7449345-7455172 GCF_000327345.1 Myotis davidii
AGTATTATAAAAGTAAATAAATATCTTGGAATGTACGTAAGAGCTTATGTTTTAAACCAAGCATACTCTGGACAGCATCTGTGGAGACAAATTATGGTCTGTTCTTTCTTCTCAAAAGCCTCCTCTGTCCAACAGAATCATTTTGAGAACTCTACTCAGTGATTCAGGTGTGAAAATAAAAATCAGTGTGTTTGTGTTTAAAAAATAGATTTTTGATTACTGGTTCCTCTCTAGTCCCTAAAGTAAATAACTAACTAGTCTTAAGAGGAACAAAGGACAACATGAGCTTTAAGAATATTCTTGAAGACAAAGAGCCTTCATCCTGATGAGTTCTCATCAGGGCCAAAAGTGTAGGATAAAACACAGCCAAGTGTCATTTACATGGAAGTATAGGAGCAGCTTTTGGGGGGAAAAAAATCCTTGCCTGGCCGACATGGTGCAGTGGTTGAGCATTGTCCTATGAACCAAGAGGTCATGGTTCTATTCCCAATCAGGGCATATGCCCAGGTTGGGGGCTTCATCCCTAGTGTGGAGCATGCAGGAGACAGCCGATCAATGATTCTCCCTCTCCCTTCCTCTCTGAAATCAATCAATATATATATTTTAAATCCTTCTATGCTTAAAAGGGATGGAATATGAAGAATTCAATTTTTGTGTGCTGTGTGGAAGAGATACCCTGCATTTAAACATACAATTACCTTAATTTTCAACAGTAAGATTTGTTGCAATAGAGAAGTTCCCCCCCCCTTTTTTTAGGTTTAAGAGCTCCAAATAGCACTATGATCTACATTACACATGAAGTGCCCCTTTCCTTCACAAAACTCCCATGGTGTATCCAAGTCATTGAATGCCAGGTAATCCTCATTGGGTTGCCAGCATTAGTCCCCATTGTTATATTAATAAATTAATCCTAAATAGATTATAACCTGGCAAAATGAGCTTCTCATTTTCCCCTTTCAATTATATGATATAGTCCATACTTTTCACTAAATATGGTTATTAATAGTATCAGAATATGGGGGTGGGAGACACACAATGCAATACACAGACAATGTATCACAGAATTATATACTTGAAACCTATATAGTCTTATTAGCCAATGTCACCCCAACGAATTTAATTAAAAAAATAATTTGAGCAAGTGAACTCCAAGTTCATCCTACTCAATAATAAGAATGAGTGATCACAAAGAATTTGAGATCTTCCAGCATAAAACAAACAAAAGAGTATGGGGATGTAATTGTCTGCACAGCTGAGGAGGAGGTACATACTCAGGTTTAGGTATACAGATGCCTACTGACGCCCAAAGACATGATTGGGTTGCTACCAGAAACAGTCCTACCTTGTTATTATTTTATAAATGTCTAAATTAGATTGGCATAAATACAAAAAAATTCATTTTTTATTTATGTCTTGAATATACTTTTATAAATATATAATGTAAACACATTTTAAGAGTTTAATGAGTTTTATAATTCTATTCCTAGATAGATAAACACATTTTTTGGAGAAAAAAATGATTATTTCTTGATTTATTCAAATTAGCTAGAGGGTCCAAAACATAATAGAGCAAATAATGAATGCAAATAAAAAAAGTCTACTATATTACATTCCTTCAGCCCTAGATTTATTAGAACATGAGTACAGTAGAACATAAAATAAGTAATAGCTTTCTACACTGGATCTTGATCGTGCTGGTAGATGGACTGCTTGGGTGAGAACCAGTAAAGCCTTGGTAGACAATACTTTACAAAGGCTGAAAAAGCCAGTTGGGCATATAGTTGTATGGACCCTTTCTTTGGGTATTGCTGGCATCCCATGCCTTTGAGTGACCCATCACCAGATAATAGGGAGGCAAGAACCTTGACCGATTTCAGAAAATACTTCTCACTGGCAATTTGAAAGAAGCAGGGATCCTGTCCAGTTCTGAGGTCACCAAACCTGGTTAAATATCACCCTTTGATCTTTATGACTGTGTGAAGTGGCTCAACTAAAAAAAATGTAGCCTGGAGACCAACCCTGGTGTGAGAGTGATTCCTGCCTGCAGTTGGAATCACTGCTGCAGTTG
This sequence comes from Myotis davidii, assembly GCF_000327345.1. Taxonomy (NCBI): domain Eukaryota; kingdom Metazoa; phylum Chordata; class Mammalia; order Chiroptera; family Vespertilionidae; genus Myotis; species Myotis davidii. The sequence goes on from NW_006293001.1 coordinate 7,451,414, forward strand.
GAATGCCTCATGATGCATTATGGGATTATTCTGTGGCTGTGTACTAGTATAATCATTGTTTGTATTTGTGTATGGAAGATTAATAGTTACACTGAAGGGAAACAGACGCCCGGCTAGAAAGTTAAATGAGAACCTTCGCTCCATTGTTTCACTTGGAGCTATGGCAAATTCGTGAATTCAAAAGGAAGTGGGAGCCCTGAGGTATAATCTATGTCAAGGTTAGTTGGAACAAATGACATGTCGTTAGTAGGAAAATAGAAACAATCAATAAAACTTTTGTTCTTGATTTATTGATTTAGAATAGGTTTCTTTCTAAAAATTGGGTTTATAACCAGAATTTTCCTATTGGCCAAATGAGCCATATCTCTTTGTTTTGGGCTTGCTTCTGTTATACCAGATAAAAATAATATTTGTACAAGGAGCAAATAGCACTTTTATGACAATATAACAAGAAACCAAATTTGACTTGATAATAATACACTTAAAAACACTTTAAACCCGAAGTTTAAACTCAGTTAATACATCTTAGAAAATGCATTTTCTTCATTGAATGAAGATAGAACTAATAAATAGTGAGATTTGACTCTGTAGAGTGTATTATTAACTGATAAACCATGTAGCACCATAAATAACTTTATACCTACTTGAAACCTTCCTCATACTCTGGCTAAGCATCTTCCAGAAACATGTAAACTCTGTTGCCATCTATTAACACATTACTTAAGAAGTGAATGGCACCTTTGAGACCAGGTGAAAGCACACTTCCTTTACTAATCTGCCAACTAGTTTGCTTGCCCTCTGTTCAGTGGGGTGAAGAGGGGTTATTAGTAGGGATCTCCCTCACATTCCATGGTATTTTAAATGACCTTCACTTCCCACCCCTAACACACTCACACTCTCTCTCTCTCTCTCTCTCACACACACACACACACACACACACACACACACACACACACACACGCTAGATGAAAAGTGATTTGATTCCCTTAGGTTACTGTTGCTCAAAGATTTTTCTACCTGCTTGGTTTTGTATCCAAAGAAGGAAGATACACATGATTAGATCTGACAAACCTATCACTGAGAAATCAAAATTGGAACCAGTGTCAAAGAAGAGATTTGTGACTGGCAGGGGTATTATTTAAAATTCAGTGATATGAACACTTCAACAGCGCAGGAGTCTCTGAGAATTACTTTTATTTGTTACTAGAGGCCCAATGCACAAAATTCGTGCAAGAGTAGGCCTTCCTTCTCCTGCCTGCCGGCACTGGCTTCCCTCCAGCACCTGGGACCCAGGCTTCCCTCGCAGCCCCAGCTTCACCCAGATGGTCATCAGGAAGGACATACAGAAGGACATCCAATCTAATTAGCATATTACCCTTTTATTATTATAGATTCCTAGGAAATGTGGTAAAATTCAGGAAAATTAAACTTTCTACAGAAACCTCAGTCATGCAGCAAAATTACGTGTATGTGTTAACTTGTCAAGTGAAGGAGAGAAGCGAGCAATTTAAACGTAGCCTTAATTAGCTAAATTTTATTACAAAGAATCTTGTCCAAAGAAGAATTATAGGGGGAGAATAAAAGTGTGTAAGTCTTTACAGCTTTAGCTAGGAAGGCATTTGTTAAATATGTGAAGAAACTCCTAAACACTGTATTAATATATTCACTGAATGCCTTCCTGCAACCAAAGTTTTTCTCTACTCTGCAAAGCAGGATCAGGTTTATTTGCATTTGGCTGGGGTCCATTTTTTAAAATTTTTTCCTTAAAGCAAATGAGGTCATCATGGTTGGGAAATGGTGGGCAAAAAGACCTCCCTCCTCAGTGTTTATGGCGTTACCTTCTGATGAAGCTTGTTAACTTGTGTGGCACATTCACTCTAGGTTAGGGACATGGAATAAAGATGCAGTTACAGATCCCACTCAGAGCAGGGGCAATTATTTTGATGACAGGAGCTCATTTATTCTCAAAGATATCAGAACATAAATTAACATGTTAGATCCTTAAACTGACATCTGGAAAAACAAAATTTATTCCCAGCCTGTCAAGCAGACATTTGCCTCTGACACGTTCATAAAATGCATTGTTGTTGTTGTTTTTTGTGTTGTCGCCAGCAACTTACTCAGATACCTAAAATTCCCCTACTGATGAAAAATGCATTTATGTTTGACTGAAGTGTATGAGAGACATTTGGAAATTGCAGGGTTTGACAGTGCTTGATATTGTGGGATGATTCTAACAATAGCCAAGATGCCTTTGAATCCTATTCGCTGTAACTGATGCCTTAATTGTAAATTAGAATCTTGTTACCTTTGGTATCACATTTAGAAAAATTGTTGCTTAACAGCACCATAGTCATTATAGAAGGGTAATATATTTCCAGAATTGCCTCATTTTCTCACCTTTAAAGGATGAACTAATATAAGAATTTTTTCCTATTACATCTGTCTTTAAAAAGCTAGGTGGCAAGTAGGAAACAGGAAAAATGTATTTGAAATTTTTTTGAATTAGTTGGATTCTCCTGGAGGTACCTTGTGTCCATGGACAGGCAGGCCAGCAGCTCTGAGGATGTGGGCCAGCCCCGTGAGGGCCTGAGAGGCCTCTGAGTGCTGAGACCTCGCAGCTATAGCCGCAGCCTGCACAGATTCTGAAGAATGCAAGATGTGCTGTGTGGTGAGAAACAAGCCTGGAGCCCAACCCCAGCTCCTCCGGGTGCCTCCCACTCACCTCCAAGGCTAGGGAAGAAGAGACTCTTTTGCTGAATTTCCTACATCTCGGTCCCTTATATTTTCTTTTGTTTTGATTTTTCATTTTCATCTTTTAAAATGTAGGATCTGGCCAAGTAGCTCAATTGGTTAGAGTGTAGTCCTGATACGCCAAGATTGTGGGTTCAATCCCCAGTCAGGGCACATACAAGAGTCAAACAATGAATACATCAATGTGTGAAACAACTGACCAGTGTTTCTCTCTCTCCCTCTCTCTCTCTCTCTCTCTCTCTCTCTCTCTCTCTCTCTCTCCCTCCATCCCTCCCTCCCTCTCCTCTTTTTCCTCTCTAAAATAAATTAATAAATTAAAGAAATAAAAATTTATGTACAATATAATTCATTATCTGGTATATATTTTTCTCATTTGTAATCAAACTTCCTCCCACCCTTAATAGGGAACAGAACTATTCTGTCTCTATAGTTTCATCATTTCCAGAATAGCATATGAATGGAATCATACAGTATATAGACTTTTGAGTCTAACTTCTTTTGATTAGTATAATGTAGTTGAGATTCTCCAAATGCATTGTAAGTTTTATATGTGTGGATGGATGGATAAATAGATGGATAGATAGATGTTTTTGCATATATCAATAGTTCATTCCTTTTTACTGCTAAGTAGTAATCCTATCTAATAATAGACAAACATGGTAATTGACCATACCTTCGCTATGCCTCCCATTGGCTAATCAGCGAGATATGCAAATTAACCCAACCAAGATGGCGGCCGGCAGCCACGCAGCTGAAATGAGCAGGAGGCTTGCTTGCTCCAGTGATGGAGGAAGCCAAGGTTCCCCGCCTGCTGCGGCCCAGCTCTGAGCTCTGAAAGCAACAAAGTCTCAATTATAGAAGCTAAACAAACCCCAGATACCTGCTTTCAGCAGGCCGTGGCCTCAGAGTTGGAGCGAGCAGGAGCCTGGCTCTTAGCTCCAGTGACAGCAACAAAGTTTCAATTATAGAAGCTAAACAAACCCCAGATACCTGCTTTCAGCAGGC
>NW_006293001.1:7455326-7458697 GCF_000327345.1 Myotis davidii
GCCCAGCCACAAGCCAGGCTGATGGATGCCAGTACAGCGGTGGTGGTGGGAGCCTCTCCTGCTTCCTCAGCAGTGCTAAGGATGTCCAACTGCAGTTTAGGTCTGCTCTCCGCTGGCAAGTGAACATCCCCCGAGGGCTACCGGGCTGCCAGAGGGATGTCTGATTGCCAGCTTAGGCTCAATCCCCCGGGGAGCAGGCCTAAGCCAGCAGGTGGTCATCCCCCAAGGGGTCCCCGACTGTAAGAGAGCCCAGGCCAGGCTGAGGGACCCGCCCGAGTGCACAAATTTTTGTGCATTGGGCCTCTAGTTCATTATAATGACAGACAACAATTTGTTTATTGCTCAGCTGAGGGATATTGGGTTGTTGCCAAATTTGGGTAAATATGAACAATATATTCAGGGTTTATTTCATCTGAAATAGCTAGGAGTGGAACTTCTGGTTACTATGGAAAGTGTATGTTTAACTTTGGTACAAACTGCCAAACTTTTTCAGAGTAGCTGCACCATTTGCAAGAACGTTCCAGTCAGTCTACATCGTCCTTGGCATTTGGTATTGTCAGTTGTTTTGTTCATGTGTTTGTTTTGTTTAGCTTTTATTTTAGGTATTCTAATAGGAATATACTGATGTCTTGTTTCGGGTTTAATTTGCATTTCCCTGAAGACTAATGAGAATTGGGTATTCGTTCATGTACTTATTTTCCAATTATATGTCCTCTTTGGCAAATTGTCCATTCAAATCTTTTGTTTATTTTTTTTAATTGGGTTGTTTGTTGTTGAGTTTTTGAGTTCTTTAGATATTCTGGATGCAAATTATTTGTTAGATATGTGGTTTGGAGATATTTTCTCCCAGTGTGTGGCTGGTCTCATTCTCTTGGTGTCTTTCTCAGAGCAAAATTTTCATCTTGATAAAATCAAAATTATCAACTATTTTCTTTCATGGCTTACACTGTTTGATGCTAAATCTAAGAAATCTTTGCCTAACCCAAGGTCATGAAGATTTTCTCTAAAAGGTTTATAGTTTTTTGTATTGGCACTCCTTATAATGGGGCTGTTAAGTACCCTGCGAATTGTGAGTACTATAAATGGACATAGAAAATTTAAGCTCTCAGATAAATTTTTAAATGCCCACTTAGAGTTTTAGTTCCTTGAGGTCAAAGGCTACATCTCACAATGATATCACTGTGCCTCCCCCTAGCCCCATTCTTGTTAGCAGCTAAGCAATTATTAAGAATTGATAACTCCTCTTGGAAAAGGGAACTTATTACTTCAGCATTGTGTAGTACAGTAGGATAGGCTTTGTCGTCAGCTGCGAGTGGGCATTGTACTTAAATTCTTTGGATAGAGCTTCCTGACTTAAAAATATGGGCTAACAGTACCTTCTATGATTTTTGTGAGGATTAAGTGTGTAATGTGAGAAACGTCTTCGTGGTGCCTGACACGTATTGGAAACTCTGTGAACAGTTATTTTCTCATCTTTTTCTTTTTCTATACAGTCCTAAATATGCATGTGTTTAGCAGTCAACTGGCTCTGGTTCTGAGAAACTGAAGCCTCTATCATGCTGGGAATCAATATGTTCCATATCCCATGTTTGAACAAATTCTTTCTCATATACATGAATTTTTAACAACGGTAACTTAAATGGTTCCACATGGCTATTTTCAACAGGTGCTCTTCCTAGAACTGCTCTTCTGCACACAGTAGAGCAGAGGGGATGAAATGGGATCAGGCGTAGGCATAGGGGAAAACCCTGGAGTGGAGTGTTCCTGGCAGAGTTCTCTCGAACATGTTGGAACTTGACCTGGCAGTGTTCATCAGATTGATAAGCTGAATAATAATGAAATGCAAACTGGAGGAAAATGGTGCTGCTCAGAATCTGCTTACCAGATCATTACCAGTACTTTATCAAATGTAAGCGATGCTGTATTTTATTACTGTCTCAAATTTGTATGAAAGTCAAAGGCTTTTTCTATTTAGAATAGCTCATTAATGACTGATCGAGGGAACCAAAAAGGCTGGCAGAGTTTCTAGTCCCAGACATTAGGTTGATTGGTAAAGTGGTTAATCATATTGCCTGATTGGCAAGCTACAAAGTAAACGCCAAAATTAGTTTAGAAGCACTAACAAATGATGCTCTTCACATTGGTTATTTTTGAGTAATGACCTCAAATAAAAATTTGTATTATATTCTTTCTTTTCTTAATACATTTTTATTGATTTCAGAGAGAGAAAAGGAGAGAGATAGAAACATAATGATGAGAGAGAATCATTGTTTGTCTGCCTCCTGCATGCCCCCTACTGGGAATCGAGCCTGCAACCCAGGCATGTGCCCTTGACCAGAATCGAACCCTGGACCCTTCAGTCCGCAGGCCAACGCTCTATTCACTGAGCCAAACTGGCTAGGGCTGATTGTATTCTTTCTAATAACAGTGCTATTAATTAAGCACTTGCTCAGTGCCTGGCAGTGTCATTGAGGCTTTTTGTACATTATCTAATTTAATTCTCGTAAGGACCCTGTGATGTGGGGAGTTTATCCGCCCCATTTTATGAACAAGGAAACTTCAGATTTAGGTTAAATATCTGCCCGCAGGTCACACTTCTTACTTATCAATGCCTAAATCAGAAATTGAACTCAAGTCTATGTAATTGTAAAGCCCTGTTTTTAACTGCTATACATTACCTCCTTACAACTTGTAGAAAAGCTCTCTCAAACATGCAGGCTCAGTGAATCAGTAATATTTCTAACTTTTACATATGCAGAACAGAGCCTTTTGATTAGGTGCATATATCTCTCAATTTGCAATTATAAAAGTAAAAGGTCACTCTTATGCATTATTTTTAATCTCCTAAACATTTTAGCATTTTAGAATGCATAACATACGAAGTATGTTACTCTTCTCAAGCTCATCTAATTGTATGCAGTGATACTGATTAAACTTTACTGATAACTCTCAAGAGGTAATTTTCATTTAACAGAGCTATCTAAATGTTTCCTAATTCCCTAAATGCAGAATTTCCCAGTCAAAAGAAAACATTTCCTTAACCCCTTAGGCAGGGAAGATCTAGGAGCCTCTAATATCACTTTTAAAAAAAAATTTCTATCAGCTTCTTAAGGAGAGAGATGTATTCTGTTTACCATGGCACAGTACATTACTTTGAGGAGAGAATTAATGGGTTGATGAAGGAATGAATGAGTCTGTCAGTAAATTTCAATTTAATAAATGTTTTAGGATGGCTGAATTGATTAATTAATTAATCTATTTATAAATTTTAGCTCATAGAGATATAGTTTTGCCCACTTAGAATCAGTTTTAGAACTAGATAATTTAGTAGAAACTTCTTATATGAAGGTATAAACACAACTGTAATATAT
>NW_006293001.1:7458933-7464427 GCF_000327345.1 Myotis davidii
CTTACTATACATTTTCATTATATTAAATTTATAGCTCATGCATGACTGGCACTTTTAAATGGTTTATTATATAAACTATATCAACCCTGCATAAAAATGCCTGAAATAATGGAAATCAGACACAGTAGGCAAAATTGATATTTGGGGCTTTGAATAAGCCTGATGAGACCCTTCAATTCTACACAACCCTCCCCAAGCTGAAGTTACAAAAATCAGTGAGCTCATAATCTCAGGCTCCTTTGGGAGATTCTTCAGTCCACATAGGCTGCTCAACTATGATACTTCAGTGTTTCTGGAAAGAATTCCAAAGGCAGTGGCAGCCACATCCAGTCACATGTATTTTGATCTCTCTTCTGCTTACTTTTTAGCATGTAGCAAAGTAAAACAACACAGGAGCAGCCATAACCAAGTCTTGTGGTCACTCATTCTTGCCAGTTTACTAATATGGAGGAGCCTTCTTCTTCTGATCTAAAGGAAGTCAGCCCCACACCTAGATGTATTGGTGATGAGCTACTTGAAAGGTTAAATTGATAACTAGCTATTTTAAGTGCTCAATTTGAAGATATATGCATTAGATATTCCAATTGAAAAAGACTATTTTTTATGCCTAAACTTACAGGACCTTTTTTCATACCCTAACATTCACTTGTTTATTTGTTGACCCATCGTGTGGCTGTTAAGAGGTGATAATACAATCACTTAGAAAGTATTTCTATTTGATTCAAAAATCCCTTATTAAAATAAACCAAGTATGTGACCTACTATGTTCAAATTCTGTAATCATCATCATTTGGATATTTACTGTGAGTCAGCATTAGAATAAATATGGATTAAAGAGCCGAAGTCCTCTACCTCTCTTATAACTTTGCCCAGGTAAGCACCATATCAAGATGAGAATATTATGAAAAACATGTAAGATTTTCCTTGCCTTTGTCATTCTAAGAATTTTTTAATCTTTCCGTGTGAACTTGGAGAAACCATAATCTTTGGATACTTGCTTCTGTAGCTTTCATGTGTTTATTCTTAGAATTTGAACTTAAGCTAATGAACTAGGTGTTCTTAATTACATTAATAAACTTATTAAAAAATCAAACTCACTAACAATCAAAGAAATGAAAATTAAAGTAGCAATAGGACATTATCATTTGCTTCTTAGAGCAAAAGCACTAATGTTAAATGATAATGTTTAATGCTGATGAGGTTACTTTATTTTTTTTAAAATATATTTTATTGATTTTTTACAGAGAGGAAGGGAGAGGGATAGAGAGTTAGAAACATCGATGAGAGAGAAACATCAACCAGCCGCCTCCTGCACACCTCCTACTGGGGATGTGCCCACAACTGAGGTACGTGCCCTTGACCGGAATCGAACCTGGGACCTTTCAGTCCGCAGGCAGACGCTCTATCCACTGAGCCAAACCGGTTTGGCATGCTGAGGTTACTTTAAATAATTATTTATTCTCATATGCAACTTGGAGTAGTATATTTAACCTTCCTGGAAAACCTTAAAGCCTTCCTGCCTTCTAACACAATAGCCTTAGTTTTAAACTCTACAAGAAGAAAGATAGATGCCAACAAAATATTTGGGATTAGAAAAATTCTTTACACTGTTATTTGAGACAAAGAATTTAAGCCAGTTAAATGTTCACAATATGAAGTTTGTTAAATTATAGTAACACACACGTGATGGTATATTTTTTTATCCAGTAAAAGGTGCATTTACAGAAATAGTAAAATGCTCATGATGTGTTATAAAAATACACACTGTAAAGAGTATAATTCCAATTTATTTTTGAAAGTGTACACAGAGAGAGGGGAAGAGAAGAGGGAGGGAGGGAGGGAGAGGTTGTTTGTGCATCTGCATATGGATGTCAGACTCTAAGGAAAACCACCCAAAACAGTAATAGTGGTAATTCCTGGGCTATAGATGTTAGTCTTTTCTTATGCTTTTCTATCACTTCAGGATTTCCTGCAATAAACTTGTAACACATTATAATTAGAAAATAATTATTTTTAATTAGCTCATGAAGCTCACCTTGGAAATTAACATGGTGAAGAAGAGAAGCCTTGGCCTTCGAATTAGAACACTCCTGTCCACATCTCAGTTCTGCCACTGAGTTTTTGAACATGGGGAAATCATTTCACCTTCCTAAACCTGTCTCCTCCTCTCTATATGAAAGACAGAACTGATGACACAAAGTTTTCTGAGCAGTAAATTAAAGAACACTGTGGAATGAGCTGGGTGCAGTGCTGACGTGTCAACTACACTTGTGGTTGAAATTGGATGCAGAGCCTAAGTATGGATTAACCAACAGTGTGGCAGGCCAAGAACTCCACTGTCATTGCTTCTCTGTATCTGATATACTTCTGGAGGAACATGAATTTATTTTCATCTGCCCCCTGCCTTCTTTTCCTGGTCTATTAAATGGGAACATTATATAATTTCAATTTCTGCTTTTGAAACGTCTGAGAGACTATAGTTAAAAATATTAGTTCAGCCGAAACCAGTTTGGCTCAGTGGATAGAGCGTCTGCCTGCGGACTCAAGGGTCCCAGGTTCGATTCCGGTCAAGGGCATGTACCTGGGTTGCGGGCACATCCCCAGTGGGAGATGTGCAGGAGGCAGCTGATCGATGTTTCTCTCTCATCGATGTTTCTATCTCTCTATCTCTCTCCCTTCCTCTCTGTAAAAAATCAATAAAATATATTTTAAAAAAATATTAGTTCAATCATAAGAACAGTGGGAGGAACATTTAAAAAAACTTTCTGATTTCTACAGTTGTATACCTTGAATTTGGTGTTATTTGCTTTGTTGTGTCTTGGCAAAAAACAGACAAACAAAAAAACCACAAACACAGAAGCCTCCCACTTAAAATCCTGTCTTTCAGTTTTGGTATTCACTTGTGTATCTTCTCTGTGTATGCGCCGACTGAGGTTTTTTGTTCGTTTGTTGAAAGTCAAGTAAAGATCTACAAACACAGAGTGAAAGTAGATCACAGTAACTTCTTAATGGCTATTGGAGAGAAGAGTAAGAGACCATTAAAATCATTTTATTTTTCTGAGTATCAGGCATACACCAGATTTAACTTGGAACTAACATATACAGTCCCATTGTTTAATAGAGTTTACAGAAAACAGTTTATAATAGAGTTTTTATAATAACAAATATAAAAAATAAGCCACATATGTAATATGGAATCATCATATCTTCCAAAAAATGATTTTCTATTTAAAAAACAAGCAAACACACCCTGCTATGGTATTGTTATATCCTTCCTCCAAAGGAAGACTTTGACAGTCCCTGAAAACAATAAACACTATGATTTCTTAACTACAAACAATGTGACATATCATTATCTTGATGTCTATACAGTTTATTGTCATGAATTACCAAGTACATTTCATATCACTGAGTAGGTATATTCCAGTGTGTCCATATGCCTACAACAGGGATGGTTATGCCCTCAGGAGACACTTGGCAATGTCTGGAGATATTTTTGTTTGTCACAACTGTCCAGGAGGCAAGATACTACTGATTCAAGTAGGTGAAGGTCAGAGGAACTGCTAAGTATCCTACAATGCATAAGTCGACCCCGACAACCGAATTATCTGGCCCAAAGTATCAGTAGTTCCAAGGTTGGTTGAAAAACACTCACCTTGAACAAGAATGAATTCAGGGATGATCTGTGACATATTAATTCATTCAATCCACACATATTGAATACCAATGCAAGGTATGACTAGACATTTTGCGAATGAACATTTGCAATTGAATAATAAAACTGTAAACAGTTATTTCTTCTTAACTGGATCAGTTCACTGTTTTACTTGCCTTTTCTCTCTGTGTTCTACCTTATTTCTCTGTACTGTCACCTCTGTATTTTATTTTCTCCTATTTCTTCCCCTACTTCTTCCTTTCATCAACTCCTTCAGGTCCACTTTCTTTTGTTTCCCTACCACCCACTCTACTTTTTCTCCCTATACGTTTTATCTTCCTGTCCTATGTTTGTTCAGGTTTTTTGTTTGTTTATTTGTTTTTGTTTTTTGCCTCTAGGTATTTAAATATTCTTCCCTTTCAATGCACAAACTGTGTAGAAACACAGAACTAAATATTATTTGTATGCATACCAGAGGAGACTGTATGCCTCTTCCATCAAGCATGTAAAATAGAGACCAACAACTGTTTCAATATTTTGCTTGTTCACTCCTTGTCTCAAGATTGTGAGAAAACTATCTATATATATATATAAAGAGCCAGAGGCCATCACATCCGAAACAACTGAATGGATAACCAAACAGGCTGAGTGGGGCAACAAAGACCAGCAGGGGGGTTAGTGAGGGACGACCGAATGACTGAGCAGCAGGCTGCGTGGGGAGACCAGGCTGGCAGGGGGTTTAGTGAGGGATGACCAGGCCGGCAGGCAGATGAGCAGTTAGGAGCCAGTGGTCCTGGATTGGAGAGGGTGCAGGCTGGGCTGAGGGAACTCCTGCCCCACGTGCACAAATTTCGTGCATCGGGCCTCTAGTATGAAATAAAGTTTTAAAAAGAAAAAAATGGAGGACAGTCATATCTCCTCTGCTCATGTATGACAGGTTGGCGGCGGGTAAGCAGTGAGGGGCGACCAGGTCAGTGGTGTGGGGGCAGCTGGGGCAACTAGGTTGGCATTGGGGGGGCAGTTGGGGGAGGCAGGGGGGCAGTTAGGGGTGATCAGGTCAGCAGGCAGAGGAAGTTAGGGATAATCAGGCTGGCAGCGGGGGCAGTTAGGGGCAATCAGGCAGGCAGGAAGGTGAGCAGTTAGGAGCCAGCGGTCCTGGATTGTGAGAAGGATGTCTGACTGCTGGATTGGGCCTGATATAGCAGTCAGACATTCCCCGAAGGGTTCTGGAATGGAGATGGTGCAGGCTGGGCAGAGGGGACACCCCCGACCCTGCATGAATTTTGTGCACTGGGCCTCTAGTGGATTTTTAAGTAATGTTCTTTCAATACATAGAGTCTTGTGTTTTCTTTTAGACCACACTTTCACAAGGAAAAAGAGAACTGATAAAATAGTATGAACCTGCACAAATGGGTGTACGTAGCCAATCCTTTAGTGTGAAATTCTCTAGGAACTGATAAAAATGTCAAAGCAAATCATTTTCTCTAGCCTATCCCATTCTGCTGGACTGAGGGGTGGGCCCAGTCAGAGCAGCTCTCTGGTACCTCCTTGGAAAGACAGGATACATGGGCTGATTCTTACAACCATCTTCTGTTTATCTCCTGATGAGACACCTGTCAATTAACAGTGACATCAGCTGCAAAGATTTTGGTCACAGAATTGGGGGGAGGATAAATCTGAAAGTCCAGACAAGCATTATGAGGGGTTTACCAAGCAGAAATGCAACTTTCTTTCACTCACACTTTTCATCCATTCATTGAATGTTACTATATGCCAGATATAAGTGAAAGATTTGGATAGCATGTCTAGGCTATTTTTTTCCTCTCTCGCCCCCCTTTT
>NW_006293001.1:7483558-7495737 GCF_000327345.1 Myotis davidii
GGAAGTTAGGGATAATCAGGCTGGCAGCGGGGGCAGTTAGGGGCAATCAGGCAGGCAGGAAGGTGAGCAGTTAGGAGCCAGCGGTCCTGGATTGTGAGAAGGATGTCTGACTGCTGGATTGGGCCTGATATAGCAGTCAGACATTCCCCGAAGGGTTCCGGAATGGAGATGGTGCAGGCTGGGCAGAGGGGACACCCCCGACCCTGCATGAATTTTGTGCACTGGGCCTCTAGTGGATTTTTAAGTAATGTTCTTTCAATACATAGAGTCTTGTGTTTTCTTTTAGACCACACTTTCACAAGGAAAAAGAGAACTGATAAAATAGTATGAACCTGCACAAATGGGTGTACGTAGCCAATCCTTTAGTGTGAAATTCTCTAGGAACTGATAAAAATGTCAAAGCAAATCATTTTCTCTAGCCTATCCCATTCTGCTGGACTGAGGGGTGGGCCCAGTCAGAGCAGCTCTCTGGTACCTCCTTGGAAAGACAGGATACATGGGCTGATTCTTACAACCATCTTCTGTTTATCTCCTGATGAGACACCTGTCAATTAACAGTGACATCAGCTGCAAAGATTTTGGTCACAGAATTGGGGGGAGGATAAATCTGAAAGTCCAGACAAGCATTATGAGGGGTTTACCAAGCAGAAATGCAACTTTCTTTCACTCACACTTTTCATCCATTCATTGAATGTTACTATATGCCAGATATAAGTGAAAGATTTGGATAGCATGTCTAGGCTATTTTTTTCCTCTCTCGCCACACATTTTTTCAGGCTTTTTAAACAAGCCAGGTAGCAGAAGAAAGACATTGAGAGCCGCGTGGAATTGCTTGTCATGTGTAGATAATCTGAATTTAATCATCTGCATGATGGGAAGGGAATGGCACACTCATTGGGAAGGTAGTGCAAATGTTTCAGGCTGGTAAATACTTTAAGAACAACAGATTTCTTTCAGTTACCTGCTGTGAAAGCTGCATTTTCTGTTGGTGTGGAAAGGCTCTGGCATGCATCACGCACAATGATTTACTGTTTTTCTGATGCAGTTAGCCCTGATCAATAAGCATTTTTTTTTCATTGTTTGGGATTTATTGATCATAGCAACTTCACTGTGAATGACTGTTGAAATGGAAACCTTTTGGTATGCATGCTTTGAGGGGCTATTACTACCTCTCAGTAATGTATAGGGACTAGTCATTTCATGTGTGTAGGAATTCTGTGGTTCAGTGCTTAGCAGACAGGACCAAATCTGAATGTTTATAAAAACAACCATCAAGAAAACAGTGAGACCTGGAGCATCACATATTGCATTATCCTCACAGTGCCATTCAAACCTGCAACTGTTATTAATTTCAGAGTAATCATTGGATGATAGAGTTCTACCCATCTGTTCAGAGAACTGTGGACATCTATTAAAAGATTTACCACATATGTACTAGTACTTCTTTACACTTACTATCCTAAGAACATTCCACATTTTAAAGGTTTAAATCAAAAAGTCAATGTGAACATTAGGAAAAGTATTTGTTTGCTAACAGCCAAGATATATCTCACTGCGTGGATCAAAATTTCAGTCAACTTTCAAGGAGACTCAAGAAAATAAAATACAATAATTTATTTCTTATCTTTGCTGTGTTAGCTTCACCGTTTTTAAGACAGTGGTTCAAGACAGTGGATCAAGATTTCAAAGCAGTTTTTGCAAACACAGACTTTCTGTAACTAAGAGAATCTTTTAAAAAATATTTCTTTATTCTCTTTTGTTTTGAATAAGTTGACCCTCTTCACCCATTTCTCCCACCTCTCACTCCCCGCCTCTGGCAACAAATTCTTTGTGTCTATGAGTTAGAGCTTTTTTGGTTTGTTTTTTGGTTGTTGATTTTTTCAGATTCCACATATAGGAGAGATCATACAGTATTTGTCTTTCTCTGTCTGACTTATTTCACTTAAATCATACCCTCGAGGTCTATTCATGTTGTCGTGAATGGCAAGAATTTGTTCTTTTTTATGGATGAGCAGTATTTCTTTGTATATATACCAAGTCTTCTTTATCCATTCATTCACCAATGGACAGCTAGGTTATTTCCATATCTTAACTGTTGTAAATGCTGTGATGAATATGGGCATGCATATTATCTTTTTAGTGGTGTTTTTTATTTCACTGGATAAATACCCAGGTGTGGAATTGCTGGATCATATGGTGATCTTTAATGTTTTTGAGGAACCTTCATACTGTTTTCCATAGTGTCTGTACCAATTTACATTCCCACCAACAGAGCACGAGGGTTCCCTTTTCTCCACATCCTTTGCTACAGGTGCTAGGTTATATCTCTTTGTGGCTTTGCTTTACATTTCCCTAACAAAGAGAAAGCAACTATTGGAGTGACATCCAAATACAACTGCTCATCTCCAAACCCTTTTAGGTAGGCAGTCAATTCCAACCACAGAACTCTGTTCATAAGACTTCTAGAGACTCTTTCACATTTTTTTTGTTAGTACATCTTGACATGCTCTGCAGATGCACACTTTTTTCATAAAGCCCTACTTGTTGACAAGATTGCTGTATTCTGGAAGCACAGATCTTCCCTAGGATTTTCCCTGACACTACCAACATGCTACTTTTCTGAAATCAGAGAAGGGATCCATACTGAAATATCAGTGATGGACTTCAACTTGATTTTGCCCTGCAGTTGTTATTGTATCTGATAGGCCTCCTGAGGGAATGGGGACAGTGTCATCGTATGGTCGAAGACAGAATAAAAGGAACCAGAACTACCTAGAAAGTTGCTGTACTCTTGTATGTATATCACAGGGCCCAAGACCATTGAAGAAAGTTCTTTTTTAAAAAAATATAGAATTTCAACATTGAAGGTCTCCAGTAGGCTGTGGGCTAGTCATTTCTTTGAGTAGAGCTAGGGAAGGCCAATGAATGGGGATGCCACGTGATGGAGGGAAGCATGCTGCAGCTCTTGCATGAACAGAACTTTGTTTTGTCTACAAGTTAAATGTGAAATGTGGCCCCTTAAATTTGTTGTCTCTTGCATGTACTTATCAACCTGTGTCTGGAAAGAATCTTTCTTATGCTATTAAAAACACATGTAGAAATGAATTACTGATGCGTGCTGCAACATGGACGAACTTCGAAAATATTATACTAAGTGAAAGAAACCAGACACCAAGAAACATCAGATAAGATAGGGTAAAACTGTGGATATTCTAGGCAAATAGTTAACGTGTTTTCATAATATAAATCCCATCTTACAAATATCCTTTCCAAACAAAATCAACTCTATTCTTTTAAATACAACACACTGAAGAGATCTGCTCACCCAAATGAATGTGATGTTATCTCAATTATCCCATAAGTAAAATAGGTCATTATATATCCTTCTGAATGCCTGTGGGGAGAGTTATTTTTTCTGAATATAATTGCTAAAATCCTGGAATCATTTGTGAAACCTTACTAAAAAAGAGAGTAGAATCATCTTATATACCAAAGCCTTTTTGGAAAGCGATGTTTTTATGGTCATGAAATTATCTTAAACAGTAAGAATAAAGAGAATAATAAGACTGTTTTAAGGAAATGGACATTTTAGATTAAATACAGGACAGCTTCCGAATGTGTGATTCATTTGATTGCTGGAGACTCCTTCCACATGTGTGGGCACAGAGTCTGGTGGGATGTCTAATTTATGGTGGTTGGCAGAGAACAAGAAAGCAGGCTGCCTGCTGCAGTTTTATACTCGTGGGGGAATGAGGTAGACAACTTAAAAATTTACTACTTCTGCCTTCTGGTATGCCCCCTTATACCAAACAAGCGAAGTTTGAAAGAAAAGGAAAAGAGATTAGAAAGAATAAAGAAGGTACAGAAATGTAATACTGCTTTCAATGAGGTTTAAACATTGAACTCAACTGGAGTACATAGAGGAAAAATATCCAGCATTTGTGGCCCACAAGAGGACAGTTTTCTATTTATCTTCATGTCAACTACAACTGATGACTATGAGGGAGAAGCTGGTGAAATCTGAGAGTCCAGGCAGTTATTTTTTCTTTAAGCCAAGTGAGGTGCAGGTCCTTTCCCTTCCCACCTCCACCTGACACCTGACTCTGAGTCACTATGTGATGCTTCCATCAGGAGAGCGGCAGTATTTTTCTGGAATCTGAAAGGAAAAAAAAGTATGGTCATTTTCCACACATTTTCTTACAGTGAAGCTAATTGGGAATTGATTTTCATATCCCCAAAAGAATGTATGCCTTTAAAAGCAAATAATAATAAAGAAGGATGAAGTGACTAGTTAGTACGTGGTGGAGGGGAGGGGGAAGAAACTCTATGGTCCAGGCAACTCTAGGGAGGCAAGGAATGGAGGTCAGAGAGACAGTGTGCCCTTCTATCTAACCTTGGTTTCAAATGCCAGCTCCTGCAGTCAGGGGAAGTGGAAGTCAGCAAAGTTGCTGCGGCCATTAACGTCCTCTGTCTTGAATACAACACCCATCCCATTAGATTTAAAGGCAGTCTTTCCAAGCAATCTCTGGCAGAAGCCAGGGCTGATGGCTGCATAGAGCAGACATAAGCATGACCATTTGCAATGGCAGCAGTGGGAGGACTGGTCTGTGGAGGAGCCAGCAATGGTAGCTGTAAATGTATATGAAAATCCATTGCATAGAAATTTGAATCTGGGAGTACTGGGAGAATTCCAGGCACCTTATCTAGCCTGTTTCCTTCTCAAACTCTGAACCATTGCTCCCTGATTCTTGGAATATTGAATTCCAGCAACCCAGCCAAAATGCACCAAGGACATGAAGCTGAGTGATTAGCACACACAGCGGCCCATCACTGGGCTGGCAGATTGGTGCCCAGCCACCAGGACACATGTGTGCTTCTGAGGAGTCCTGAGGGCACACTTGGCTGCAGAAAATTTTTACAGCCTATGACTTTGTAGAGATCTGTAGCCATGTCAGTTTCTATTTCCAATGACAGTAAAACATTCATGGAGGTAAAAGAGAATAGAGATGCCCCAAGGGTCCTCTTTCATTGACAGTGGCCCTGCTACTCCAGTGTTATTTATAGAGAGCACTCTGGCACTGCAGGAGTTAAGTAAATGGACATGCTTTTGAGATACTATCCCTATCTAAAGAAAATAGCTTTTAAGCCTATTTGTTCAAAGATATCTGTAGCCACCTTAATTGTAATAGCACATAACTGGAAACAACCCAAATACTTAACAATTAGGGAGTGATTAAACAAACTTTAGAACTTTAATATGGTGATAAAATCTGTGGCAATGAAAATGAGAAATATCTGGACTCCATACATACTTAGAAAGCCTACGTAAAACAATGCTATATTTAAAGAGGAGCACACACAGTATTCGAAGCACAATACAATACAATGTTAAGACAGTGTGAAAACCACATCTGAACAAGGATAGCAATAGAAGCCAGCCTCTTCTATATAATGAATGCTCAGAGTGAATGAGAACTTTGTATTATTCTTATGCTAGCTTAAGGTTGGTTGTTTTTAACATAAAACTAGAAAGCTATTTTAAAATATAATGTTTAAAGAGAGTATTTGTGACTGTGGAACAAAAAGCATTGAAGCCATCCGCATACAGTAGTCTGCCCATCATTTGATGTGTACTTCTGATATATATATTTTTAAATACAGCTCATGGAGCCAACCTTTTGAGAGGAGCAGCTGGGTCTCCAGCAGCCTGTGTGTCACTCAGTCCCAATCTGCAGAGATTTTTTTTAAAAAAAAATATTTTAGATTTTTTTTACAGAGAGGAAGGGAAAGGGACAGAGAGTCAGAAACATCGATCAGCTGCCTCCTGCACACCCCCCACTGGGGATGTGCCCGCAACCACGGTGCATGCCCTTGACCAGAAACGAACCTGGGACCTTTCAGTTCGCAGGCCAACGCCCTATCCACAGAGCCAAACTGATTAAGGCTAATGTGTACTTCTTGATTTATTACCGCAAGATCAACACAATTCAGTGGCCCTGGAGAAGTCAGTATGTTAATATGCAATTGGCCTTACCTAAAAGTAAGTGCTAACTTTGCTTTCAATAATGGTCACAGTTTGAATCAAGATATAAGTCAAGGTCAAGAATTCCACAGCTGAAGAATCAGGGGGAATCAGAGCCAGATGACCAGAGCTGAGTGGGAAGCACAGTGAGGGTTGTGTGGGAAGATGGTCAGGATCATAGGAGTGTAGATCGAAGGGAGAGCAGCCAGACACACAGACTGGAATAAGGAATTGAGTGAGAAGCAGGTCCCAGAAAGGCCTTGGTAACAGGTTAATCTCCTCAGAGGCAGCTTTTATTCTCCTTAGTCCTTGCTCTCAGATTTTAGATACAAATCTATTGTCACTCCTGCTGTGACAATACAGGAACCCCTTGGATGGGACCCATCTTGGTTTTTCTAGAAGGAGTTCCTGTACCTTTCCAATCAGGTTGTTATGGAGTTAAGTCATGTAAATTCACAGTTTGAAATAAACAATATAATTTTGAATGATGAACACCACAATGCCCTGGGCTAGGTCATATTATTAGAAATATTTCCTATTGCTGGAATAAATCAAGTAGTTAATTGGAACAAAAGGCATAAAAATCCTTGAATGTCATGCTTTGCTAAGCATTTAGCAGGAGTGCTTGGATATAGAATTATTCATGTAAGGATTTCTTTATTAATTTAGTGGCCAAACACCACATTCATTCTTGCTGCAGGGTTCTCATTTAGGAAGAGGCATCTGTCTTCATTCTGCTCACAGTTCATCAGGTCAAATGAGAAGGCGAAAAGCACTCTGTGAAGGTTGACAAAGCTCTGTTCACCCTTAGGGCTTTTCTACAACCGCTTTTCTGATGTCGAAACAGTAAACTTTTTTCCAACTGTTCAAATCAGCAAGAGCCGTTGATTCATGGGTGCTACATTGAAAGCAATTTCCACTGCTCATTTCCCATCATTCCCACTAGTCAGCTGTTCTGAATCACTATCGCTATTAAATGAGCACACATGCAAGTTGCAGGTCTGCCTCTCACTGGGTGCCTATGGATTGCCGTTGACGTCACTAAAGATCTGCTGCATCCAGATCATTCCTGTTAGGGCAAAGTAGTGAAAAGAAGACAATTTTCAGCCAGGCAGTGTGGGTTTTAGTTCCACCTTGGGTACATTGTTCACACACAGAATCTCGGGATCCTCACCTGTTACACAGGAATAATAGCATTACTTGCCTTCTGGAGATGTTGTGAAGATCAAATGGAGTGCTTGTTAATGGGGAAATGGCAATTAAGCTCTGCGGCAGTATTTTATCCCCTTTAAAGGGATGGTGCAGCATTCTTACTACCCATAGTCAGGACTTATTTAATAATGTGGCCTCAAGTTTTTGCCAGAAAACTCTTGCTTCTGTTTTTAGTCTTCTCTCTTTGTTATAAGTATGTTAGTAAGTTAAATGACATCTTGAAGTAAGTTAAATGGTAGGCACTAAATAAATGTAACAAGTGTATCTTCATTGCTTTATCACATATATTAACACAGAGTGGCAGTTAGGAGCAAGGAATATTTACAACTGAAATATCAAGGATGCGCTGTTTTGTAACTTCCCTTTTGATTATATAGAATTGTCTACTAGTCTTTATTTTTCAAGCCTTTTGTCTGCTTTCAAAGAGAGAATGATTCTCACCTATAACCCCACTTCTACTTAAAGTAAGAATTATCTCTTTGTGTAAATGAGTGGTTCTCAACCCCTGGTTGCAATTAGAAACACCTCGAGAGCTTGGACACAATACCTAACTAAGCCCATTTACAGCCCCAGAGGTTTTAATTTTATTGGTTGTGGGTTAGTCTCTTTTTTAAAGCTCCCCCCATGATCCCAGTTTACAATCAAGGCTGGAATCACCGCTTTATACTCTGAGGAATTAGAAGTAAGGAATCCTTGGGCCATGATTATGATCTGGCCAGTCTATATTTAGACCAACTAGAAGACTATCATAGCTGCTACCTAAACTGTGCTGTGGACATGCAATTATATTGGGAAAAGCACAGACTTTGGAGGCAGCACCTTGTCATACCAGGTTGCTGTGAGGTTTACATCAGGAAATATACTTACTAGCAGGTACTCCAAAATGATAGCTCTATCGATAATTAATGCAACAAAAAGAGAACCTAATTTCCTCATTAGAAGTAAACAAACTGAATAAAGAAGGTCAGAACAATTACCTTGAAGCTAAAACTGGGGAGTAAGGTCCACCAGCAAAATCAAATGAAAACTTTCTGGTTCTATGGTATCTGTTCATATTCCTCTTGAAATAACAGATTAAATGGAGCTTTTCTCATTATATGAAGTTTCTGCTGAGCTCAGAGCTGACCAATTAGGAATAAGATATCATCACATTTCAAAGAGAGGTGCATCCCCACTCAAATAAGACATGCAAATGTGTAACAACCCCTCACCCCATCTCCAGCTCCAGAACACAATATGCTGCTAAATGCTGCTGAGCTAGAGTTAATCTTTAAAGGGTCTTCCCCCAAAAGTTCTCTTGAGGGCAGGGCAGCCTTAGCCCAAAGATCAGGATCTGAACGGAGGTCAGCTGGAGAGTGAACCACCAATGTCAATGCTGAGTGCGGTGCCAGAGGTTCCTGATGGTGAAGGAGGTGGTAGTTAGAGACATGAAGAAATCATGAACCTGTCCCATGAGCCATAGAGCCAGCATATGGGCATCTGCCGTTACAAAGCATATTGATGCCAGATTACAGTAGCCCCATTCAGGTGAGACCTTTCTGTCTTTCTCTCATTTGTCCCCGTCTTCCTGATCCAGGCTGAGCTAGGGGCAGCGCAGTGCATGGAGTGCAGAGGAGAGGAACGTAGTAGAAGAATAAAGTGAAGCAAAAGATAGTGCCTCCCACCCTGGCTGACTGCCTGCCAGGTCTGAGCTGGGAAGTAGTTTCTTTAAATTGGATAAGAGATTGGAGTTTTGATTTAGATGACACTTGACTTTTCAATAACTAGAAAATGAAACTCTTCTACTGCCCCAAACTATTCTATGGGATGAGTGGAATCTAAGGGATGAAATAGAAAATCTATGGGATGAATGCAAGGTAACGATCAAGGGAAGGTAAGAGAGAACCAGCAAAACAGATTTGAGGAAATGAATTTAGAAAAATTGTGATACTTCATGACTGCCTCCTTCCCAGACCAGCTCATATGGTATTCTTGTATAATTCTTCCCATGCAGAGGGTCCAGTGCTCCCTGCCAGTGCCAGAATCGAAATGCACAGAGGACTTCAAATGGCGTCAGGCTCTTCTGACACAGATGATCCTCGCTCTGTAACAGCCCTCTCTATTTCCTTCAAGCTAAAGTGTTCCTGACAGTTTTAAAATTGGTACCAACCATTAGCTCGCATGTCATACAACTTATTCAGTTCTTATGACACATCAGGAGACAGGCCATAAGATCACTTCTAGTTCTTCCTGCAGTCTTTGTGGTTTTGTTGCGTTATGCATTTCTCCTGATGGTACTAACACCATGATATATACAGGGATGAAGAGAATTTTAGGGGCATAGGCTTGAGGGCAGACTGACCTGAATTTTAATCCTGGTCCTGTCAGTAATGCCATAAAACTGGTATGCTTCTCAATCTCTCGGGGCTTGGTTTTCTCTGCAAAATGGGCATAATATCCACTTTACAGGATTTTTAAAGGGTTAAGTGAAAGAGTATAAATGAAGCTTTTGGCACAGTACCTAGAATATACGTTCTCAATAATTGTAGCTTGCAACATAATAATGGTGGTGATGATTACATTAATATCCATTATACTGACAGATCTTCTCAAAGCAAACTGTTATATTTATTATTGGGTAATAAATTATTACCCAACACAAAAAGGAAACTTTCCCCTCATACATACTGGGAAGAAGAATGTTGTCTTAGAGCCATCCAGAGTTTTCCATTTCTCTCCACTGCTTCTCTACATTTTTTGCTCTTCCCACAGCTCCCCACTCCACCATGTATCAACAACCCCTCTCTGCCCAGTGGTTACAGTGCAGAAACTATAGGCACAGGCCTCTCAGAACAGTATTACCAAATGTGCACAAATGCAACCAGAAGGGTGAATGTGGGACAGGCCCACTTCCCCTTTGCCTTACTCCTCTATTTTCCTCCCAGCCACCACTATGCAAGAATGGACAAGTGGTTCAGACTTCCCTGGGAGTTAGCAATGACTAAAGAGAATTACAAAAGAGGAATGGATTGCTTTTTAATTATATCCTTCATCAGACTATCCCCTAGTACAATAAAAGCTCCAAAAGAAATCAATCCTTTCACCCTTACCTTCTGGAAGGCGCACTCGAGTTCCCAGTCTTACTCCCTGAACTCAGGTTTTCCCACCACACTTCTGCACATCCCCTGAGAACATGTGAACCCACCCTTTTGGAAATCTAATTCTACCCAGTGAGTTGGTCTCAAGTGAGATTTTAGCACTTTTCTCTGAAGGGGTATTTCCCCAAGGTTGAGTTGTTCAGTTTAGACTAACACTCCACTGGGGCTCAGCGAGGGCAATCAGAGTGGACTTGGATATTGTAGGTCCTTCTAGGCCAGGATAAGCACTGTGAGTCTGGTTCCATCTGAGATCTCTCCGCCTGGGCAAGCTGTGGCCAAGCCTTCCTCTTCTTCTGTGTATCTAACAGTAACTGTTGGACCACACAGCCCCCCTCACCCCTGACACTTCCCCAGCACAAACTCAGAGGCAGGGCTTTGAAACTGACACCAAGGATGAGCAGCATTTTTCTACTGGAAGGACCCCATCTCCCTCACACCCTCCCCCAAATGGGGTCAGTGCCCACATTCTTATGCAAAGCATGGTTAGCTCTGTAAATCCACCCTGTGTTCCTCTTTTTCCTGTCTAATTGCATCAATCCTTGTTCCATCATAAACTGCTTAAAATAGCAATTTTTCTAACCTTTAATGGCAATTCCCTTACCTACAAAATTTCCCAGCCAAAGTTTTGAAATGAGTATTTGTATAGAGCTAATTAAGTTCTTAAGCAAGATGCTTACCTTTTCTTCTAGTTACATTATTACATTTTTTTCTGGTTGCCTTTCTATGTGGATGTGGCATGAATGCAAATATCTCCACTTTAGATTTTTATTTGCTGGAAATATATCAGGAGATGAATACAAATTACTATTTATCCAACAAACACTTACATAGCACTTCCTATGTGCCAGCCAGTGTTCTAAGTGTTTTACAAGCATAAGCACTTTTTTTCTTTTTCTTTTTTTTTATTATTATTTTTTATTGTCTAAAGTTTTACATGTGTCTCCTTTTCTCTCATTGACCCCTCCCACCACTCCCACCCCAAGGGCAAGCCCCCACCACCCCAGTGTCTGTGTCCATTGGTTATGCTAATATGCATGCATACAAGTCCTTTGGTTAATTTCTAACTGCCCCCCTCCCCTACCATTTGTCTCTGGATCTTTTTGTTTCCCCCAAGCATACTTCATCTCCTTTCTTTCTTTCTTTTTTTTAGTATCTTAAGTTTTACATGTCTCCTTTTTCCCCAACTGATCCCCGCCCCCACTCCCACCCCCAAGGGCAAGCCCCCACGGCCCTAGTGTCTGCATCCATTGGTTATGCATGCGTACAAGTCCTTTGGTTGCTCTCTAACCACCTCCACACCTCCCCTGCCATTTGTCTCTGGATCTAGTTTTTTAGTCAGTTTATGTTGATCATTATATTCCACATATGAGTGAGATCATGTGATATTTATCTTTCTCTGACTGGCTTATTTCGCTTAGCATAATGCTCTCCAGTTCCATCCATGCTGTTGCAAATGGTAAAAGTTCCTTCTTTTTTATAGCAGCATAGTATTCCATTCTTATTCCACTCGTCTGTTGATGGGCAATTGGGCTGTTTCCAAATCTTAGCTATTGTAAATTGTGCTGCTATGAACATAGGGATACATATTTCCTTTCTGATTGTTGTTTCTGGTTTCTTGGGATATAGTCCTAGAAGTGGGATCACAGGGTCAAAAGGGAGTTCCATTTTTAGTTTTTTGAGGAAACTCCATACTGTCTTCCACAGTGGCTGCACCAGTCTGCATTCCCACCAGCAGTGCATGAGGGTTCCCTTTTCTCCGCATCCTGTCCAGTACTTGTCATTTGTTGATTTGTTGATGATAGACACTC
>NW_006293001.1:7496192-7498813 GCF_000327345.1 Myotis davidii
ACTTTGTAAATTAAAGAGAAAGCCATAAATTAACTCTATAAAGTGAGCACAGACAAGGCTGCCATATTTCTGTGAACATTGTGGGACACCTTAACCAGAATTGTATTTTCTCCCCGAAGAGAGGGATAAACATTACATTGTTTTGACCTTGGGATCATTGGATCTTATATTTATCCTATATAATAAAAGCCTAATATGCAAATTACCCTTTTGACCGGGAGTTCTACCAAGGGGTGGGGCCAGCACACCAACTGCTCGTGGCCCCTCCCCCTGGCCCACCCAGCCCCATGGGCCCCAATTGGGGTGGGTGGGCTGGACCCCACCCATGCACAAATTCTTGCACCGGGCCTCTAGTTTTATATATTTCTCAAAAAAAATTATAGAAATCAACAGCCACTTAATCTGCTCTTAGAAAGGAAAAATATAAAAAAGAAAAATTATTGGACATGCAATAGACATGCAGCAAGTACTTCTTTACTAATTGAGCAATCCATATTTTGACCATTTTTATTGTAATTGTGACTCCTCAGAGGACACTTATCTATAGCTCTAATTTGTTTTTTCTATAAAGCTTCCTTTATTCTATATTATCCTATTAGAGTTTTATTATTTTTACATCAGAACTGCGAAATGCTTAAGTTATATATTAGTAATAAAGAAAAAAGTATCTCCGTACAGAAAATATGCTTAATAAATGAAAACCAAAACCCAAGATCTGGGGAAAGCCAAGAGGGCAAGACAAGCCTTAACCAAAAATGTTTGGGAATATTCAAGGAGCTACTCTTTTGAGCCATAGTCTCTCAGCTTCCAGGGACCATATTTAATAAGCACATCAGCCAGGAAAGACCAGCAAAAATGTTTTAAAAGATAAGCAAATGTAGACTTACTTTGTACTGCACAAAGTGCTAATTTCAATAGACCCATTAAAATAGAGGATATTTGAGAAAGATCATTAATAAAAGTATTGGCCACTCTGTCCAAATTGTTACACATAAAAGTTTACAGCATTTTATTGCTAGTGTTTTAAATCTCTATGAACAAGTTCTAATACTTGTTTCTTAAATGTAAAATAGTTCCTTAACACTTTGTAGAAAACCCACAACAATATCAAATGCTGATCATCAGAAGTATACATGAAATACCTTTATAATAGAAATAGTTATTCAGATATTAACAAGGTGCTATACTCCTAAAATAGGCCACTTTCCAAGACTCTAATAATTATGGATTATCATAGTAATTATGTAAATGTATTATAGTAAACAGAACAGTTATGTACATGAGCTACACTTGAAGCTCGGGTAGTTATGAACATGAAGAGATCACTGGACTCTATTTCAAAGCTTCAGCACTGTGTGTGGAAGGAGGATGATCTTTAGGGTTTTCATTAGTGCATACAGAGGAGAGTTCAGTTACCTTCTGGTACATGTCATCCAGTTCTTCCATATTAATAGATGGCCTACTTCCCAAAGCTACATAGTATGTTTCATCATCAAAGTCACTTTCATCAAAAGTTTTATCTTCATCGTCATCATCTGAAAGAGTCATGTGTGAAATAGACAAGGTCATTTCCCACAGAACTAGGCCAAAGGCAGATGCATCTGCCTTGCCAGTAAAATACCATTCTCCAAAGCGTCCTTGGATTTCCAAGGCTCAGTGCCAATATAATAGGCCTCGGGGTCAGTCCCAGTCATGTCCGGTGGTAGAGAGACTCCCACATCGTAGGTTTTACTTGTTTCAAAATAACCTTTAAATACAACATTTGAAGACTTTATGTCTCCATGAAGCAATTTCTTCTCTTGGTACAGATACTTTAACCCCCTTGCTGTTATGGCTGCTGGAACAGGGAAGAGTCAGAGGAGAATGGGGACTAGATGGGAACTAACCTTACCTATTGCAGAGAAGTTGAGTTTGGTTTTTCTTCCATCTAGGTGTGTAGGCAAGGCACGTGGGGAAAAGACACACTATAAAAGTAAAATGGGATGGTGGAACCAAGATGGCGGCATAGGTTAACGCCGCAAATAACCCAAATTGTCACTATTTTGGAGACTCAGAGGATAAAGCAGACATCTTTCATAATTTTTTAAAAGATTTTTTTAATTGAATATTTTTTTTCTTTGAGAGAGAGAGAGAGGAGGGGAAAGGGAGAAAGAGAAACATTGATGTGAGAGTGAAACATGGATCTGCTGCCCCCTCTAATGCCCCTTACTGGAGATCGAGCCACAGTGTGGGCATATGTCCTGACCTGGAATCCAATGGGCAACTTTTCAGTGCATTGGACAACCCCAGCCAATTGAGCCATACTGGCCAGGCCATTTTTTATTTTTAGAAATGAAAAATTCAGCTCCCAACCTGACCCATGTGGCATGTAGCCCAAAATACTTAGTAAACATCTGAATGATATTTTTTCAAATACTAGGATTTTACAGGTGACACATGGTCTCTAAACTCCCTGAATTCCTTTCCTTTTTAAACTTAGTCCTGTCATTCCCTCCACCAAGGGGATAAATGAAGAAATCACAACTGAGATTTTACCTCTTGGCTTATTTACTTTTCACTTCCAAAGCAGCCCATTTTTGAAATGAGATTTTCCAAAAGTCGGGGGCGGGGGGGGGGGGGTT
>NW_006293001.1:7498845-7502040 GCF_000327345.1 Myotis davidii
ATTCTGCATCACCAGATATTGGAGTAGGAAGAGCCTCAGTGAGCATATTATGCACTTTTTGCTGCTTAAAGCCCCAGTCTTCTGAGTTATCATATCTGGGAGTTCTGTCTCTTAACTACTTAAAAATATTTCTATTGTTTCTTGAAACATAAATTTGTTCCTCTGTGTTTAACACTAGTCTGACTCAGTTATTTTTCAGCTTTATTATCGCTAAATAAACTAAAACTTTAGAGTGAGCCTAATGAATGTATGTCTTATGCAAATAGGTCTGGTTGAGTTTCATGTTTTAATAAAGAAGCACACAGTCTGGAACATCTTGCCTTTGATTAGAAAGCGAAAATACAATTATTTCTGCTGATTACCATTAAGTAAGAAACCATAGTGCCTGTTCCTTTGTTGTACTTTGCATAACACTAAGTAGAGCATTTAATAAACAAACCCTAAGTTGATAATGCCCTCGGGTAGCAGGCACCCAATTTAATTGCTAGTGTAAGATTTTGACCCTTCTCTAGGTGAGCCAAAAGATTAAAAAAAAAAAAAAAAACAAAAAAAACAAAGTTTTGCTGCATATCTGATATTTCCCTCAACCTTGAAATGTATCCATCAGGCACTTACTAAGCTCCCTTTGTTGTAACAGGAAGGTCAACTTCATTGTCACTGTTTTTCTAACATGCTATTTGTTGAACAAATCCTTTTTATTTCCCCCTTTCTAAAAAGTTTACGTTGGAATGCACTAATGCGATAAACTATTGACTTTCATCCTGGTCACCCAACTCCACAAAGTCAAAATGATCAAAGACTAAGCCATTTCTCACTCTGCTTTAATCTGACTGCTTCCATGGAAGATGGAAGTAAACAGTCTCACTGAGCTCCAATTACCAATATCAGGATAAAAAAGAAATGGCTTTCCCTTCCTGCCTTTGAAATTATAAATGGATTGATCTAAAACAAATTTCAGAGCCTCAAGTACTCACTTGCTTTCTGATTGCAAAGAGTGCTGAGTAAAAATAAATAAATAAACGGGTGAAGGAGAGGTCTTCGGGTTCCTGGGCAGTCTCAGTGAGTGCCATGAAAGCAAAGACAGATGTCTACTATCAAAGCCAACTTTACTTTGCTTTTTGGTTATTTAGATTGAAATTCTGCTAGTAAACTGTTATTTGTATTTTCACAAGAACGTATGTAGCAGATATATGGTTAAGAAAAATAAACAACTACTAAAACAGATCCAAATTATAAGGAAAGGTGGAAACAATTTGATAGTATATTGCCCCAGAGCAGAAATCAATGGGGAAGAATATTTTAAAGCCATGACACTGCTGCTCCCTACTGAATATTTTAATTAGGAAAGATAAAAACAAACAACCTCTGAAGAACTCTCTTTTGCATTTGGGTTGCTTTCTTTAAATATATATTGATTTCGGGGAGGAAGGGAGAGAGAGAGAGAGATAGAAACATGAATGATGAGAGGGGATCATTGATCAGCCTCCTGCATGCCCCACACTTGGGATTGAGCCCACAACTTGGGCATGTACCCTTGACCGGAATCGAACCTGGGACCCTTCAGTCCTTGCCAGCAGATCTTGAACGACAGATAATGATTACTCTGACACATGTGTCTGTGAAAGAGAAGCTAAGGGGCTAGTTGGCATAAGAAGCCAAAAAAAAGCCCTGTTCGCCTGCCTCCTTAGGCTTTTATTGTCACAACAGCTTGAAGTAAAATTAACCTCTA
The DNA here is from genome assembly GCF_000327345.1 of Myotis davidii. NCBI lineage: Eukaryota > Metazoa > Chordata > Mammalia > Chiroptera > Vespertilionidae > Myotis > Myotis davidii. Next base: position 7,500,575 of record NW_006293001.1, read on the forward strand.
GATACAATCAGCAGGGTAAGTATCCTTGAGAAAGCACCTGTATCTGTAGTGTCTTTCAAATAAGGACATTTTGAAATCTAAACATAAAGATTCTAATAAAACACCTGGGGAGTCAGACTTGTTTGGAAAAGTCAAGGTGAGGGCTGCCGCCTTTGGCAAGGTCCCCCCAGAGACCTCCGACCTTTCAGAGATTCCTCCTTCCAGACCTTTCAACCAGGTCCCGTGCTTCCCCACAAGTCCTCAGACCCAGGTTCTATCCACTGAGCCAAACCGGCTAGGGCTGGGTTGCTTTCTTTTTGCCCTGGTTAGAGTCATCATTGCTTCTTTGGCAGAATTGCCATTTTATTTGCATGATTTAACTAAAATAATTGGTTATTTCATATCTGTCTTAAAAATAACTCTCCCATAAAACCATTTTTTCTCTGGACTATCGTCCTTTTGGGGATATATATTCAAATCTTAGAACCATTCTTATGTGGCATCTGAGGAAAAGCCTGATTCCTTTAGCCCTATCTGTGCTAAGCCAGAATGTCCCTACATCCCGTACAAACAGAGATCATGCTTGTTTGTTTTCCTCATTTCTCATGGTAAACCCAGATATTTAAAGTTGATCCTACCATTGGTTGATTTAAATTTCAAAGTTTATAGACCATCCATCAGTCTCAATTAGCATTATAGAAAGCCAGCTCTCCAAGGATTTTTCCAGCATTAACCTTGAATCGTCAGTGATGCATATATTTCTAATACTAGATGAAAGAGTGATAATAAATAAAATGGAGGGCAGTTTATCTGTGCATGTATTCATATCCTGGGCCACGTGTTTATATCATAACTAGAGCCCAGTGCACGAAAATTTGTGCACTGGGAAGGATCCCTAAGCCCACCCTGTACCCTTTCACAGTCTGGGAGTCTTCAGGGGATGTCCTACTGATGGCAGCCTGGCCTCCCTCTGCGGGAGGTATCCAGACAGGCTATCAGGGGATGGCACCACCCCCATCACCCGCGTTGCCACCCAACCTCCCTCTGTGGGAGGTGACTGGGCAGGCCGATCAGGGGATGGCACCGCCCCCTACCCCCATCGCCATTCCCTCCCTCTGCCCGCTGGCATGTTGCGTCTTTGCTGGCCTGGTGCCGCCTGCTCGCTGGCCCCGCCCCCCACTGACTGGTCGTTCTGCCATTTGGTCAATTTGCATATTACACTTTCATTTACCCCCACCTCCCCTACCTTCCCTCTGATGTTTGATGGTCTGATCAATGCTTCTCTGTCTATGTTTCTCATTTTTGCACTGGCTGCCATGAAGCTCAAATGCAAATATAAATAAGGCCTCCAACTATTAGTAAAAATAACTCTTATAGTTTAACTTATCTGGCTATTTATAATTTGGGTCTATTTTTTCATTTCTTTTTTACTTGTCTTATAATTATACTAGAGGCCTGATGCACAAAATTTGAGCACGGGTAGGGTC
>NW_006293001.1:7502229-7502699 GCF_000327345.1 Myotis davidii
TGGTGCCGCCTGCTCGCTGGCCCCGCCCCCCACTGACTGGTCGTTCTGCCATTTGGTCAATTTGCATATTACACTTTCATTATATAGGATGATCTGCTTCCTTCTGGAATTGCCTTCACTAAATTGTGCTTTAGTATTTGGCTTTGGTTTTTATTGGACTTGATTTAGTAATTGGTTGTATGGATTGTGCTTCAATATTTGGATAGTGGCCATTATATAATTTAATCTCCACTCTCCATGTAAAAGTTATTCTGTAGTTTAATATAAAATATAACTTGATCTCCCTTGAGAAACTGGCATGTTTATCCTTTTCATGTTTAAAAAATTATGTAACTAGTCATGTTTCTCATTTTTTAATTTTTTTTCTTTATTGATTAAGGTATTAATACGTGTCCTTATCCCTCCATTGCCCCCCCACCCACCCACCCCCACTCATGCCCTCATGCTCCTGGTGTCTGTGTCCATTGGTT
>NW_006293001.1:7502920-7521836 GCF_000327345.1 Myotis davidii
TTTTCATTTCTTTTTTACTTGTCTTATAATTATACTAGAGGCCTGATGCACTAAATTTGTGCAAGGGTAGGGTCCCTAGGCCTGACTAGCGATCAGGGCCAATCTGTGGAGTGACTGGCAGGGCGATCAGGGCCCCCCCTCAACCCCGTCTTAGGCTGGCACCACCTGCTCACCTGCTCCACCATCCCACCATGGTCCCACTCTCATCGGGGCCCATCAGGGCCAGCAGTGCCTCTACTGCTGCCAGCACCACGTTGCCAATGTCAGCTATGTTCCAAGCCACCCCCTGGTGGTCAGCGCACATCTAACTCTCAGTCAGTCAAACTCCTGCCAATGGGGACAATTTGCATATTAGTCTTTTATTATATAGGATCTTCTTTTTTAAAATACTTTTTTTAAATTTATTTCAGAGAGGAAAGGAGAGGGAGAGAGAGATAGCAACATCAGTGATAGGAGAGAATCATTGATCGGCTGCCTCCTGCACACCCTCCACTGGGGATCAAGCCCACAACCCAGGCACGTGCCCTGACTGGGAATTGAACTGTGACTTCCTGGTTCATAGGTCAGTGCTCAACCACTGACCTGCTCCAGCCGGGCATATCTTCTTCTTTATGCCCTTGAATTATTTGTTCAAAGAGGTGGTGTACAAGTAAATTCCACAATTAAAATATTCTTATTTTAGTATAGTAATTTTCAGATTTAAACCATATGAAGGATTTTAGAAAGAAATGGTAATCAAATATTTTATGTTTTTCTCTGAGAACAAGGTTAAACATAAATGAACATAATGGATTGCACTGCACATTAAGCATCAATTAATAAAAATAAAAACTGTTATCTATTGAGGTAGGTTGATGGGGGAGATTGCAGGAATATATTTGAGAAGCTATGAAATGAAGTAAATTTTGGCAATTCTTTCACATCACCTTAAATATTCAATTATTATAACACTGAGTGATAGGTAGATTTTCTGTGTTTCTAGCACCTTATTAGCTATTGGTTGCTTAAAAATATGACCCATGATTTAGTCACTCCCAGTATATAGCACAATATCTGACCCATAAGTAGGGCTTCATTAAATATTTTTCAATGCCAAATGAGTTTTTATCTATTCAGAGGTATTCCTGTCTGAAATAATATTTCAAGATACTTTCTAATCTTAACATTTCAATGAAAGCAATTTCATTTATGTTACCATAGATACCATTTGTAATATGGTGCTTGATGCTGCCTCTTGTTTCTATAATGATTTTTCTGTGAATGGAACATATATTCTCAGACTAAAATAAGCCTATATTCAACAACTTGTCTAGCTGTTCATAAAATTTATTAAAAGCAATTCTCAAAAACAGACTATCACCCTAGCGGGTTTTCTCAGTGGTTAGATCATCAGCCCGAAGACTGAAGGGTTCAATTCCAGTCAAGGATGAGTACCTCAGTTGCAGGCTCTATCCCCGGCCTGGGTTGATATGTGTGCCGGAGGTAACTAATCAATGTGTCTCTCTCACATCGATGATTCTCTCTCTGTATTTCTCCCCCTCCCTTCCACTCCCACTAAAAAACAATGGGAAGACATCATCAGGTGAGGATTAACAAACAAACAAAAATGCACAACAACAAACAAAAACAGACCATCACTTTCAGAAATCAAGAAAAATTAACACAATGTATTAGGAAGATTTTTCTTAACTTACTAACTTTTGATGAAAAGTAATAGTTCAGCAATTGTAAAGAGAAAATTTGGACAATTTTTTCAAACCAAATAAAAGTAGCAAGAGTGGACATCCTTGTCTTGTTTCTAATGTTTCTGTTCTTTTTGTTTATGTTCCTTTTCCTATCTTCCAAATTACTAATCCTTTCTTCTGCTTCATCTAGTCTGCTAGTGTATTGTTTTAGTTCAGTTATTTCATTGTCATCTCGGTACCTTCTGTTTGGTGCTTCCTTATAATTTCTTTTATTTTTTTAATCTTTATTGTTGAAATTATTACATAGGTCCTACGTCCCCCCTCCCCCCATACACCTCTTCCAGCCCACTCTCCCTTATGATTTCTATTTCTTTGAAATTCCCACTGTGTTCATCCATTCTTCTCTAATGTTTGGTGAGTGTCTTTATGACCATTACTTTGAACTCTTTATCAAGTGTATTTCTTATTTTTGTTTCAATAAGGTTTTCTTCCTGAGGTTTTTATCTTGTTCTTGTGTTTGGAGCATATGCCTTTGTTTCTTCATTGTACTCAACTTTCTGAGTTTGTTTGTATGAATTAGGTAAAACAGCTACCTCTCCCAGTCTGGAACGAGTGGCCTTGTCTAGGTAATAAACCTTACTGTTAAACATTGCCCTGGTTTTTGGATATTTCTCAAACCTTCGTGATCGTCTGAGCAGCCATATTTATCTTGATGGGGCCCAGGTGTTGAGGGTGTGCCAAGACCTGTCAGTTTTCCAAAGTGAGGAATTTTAGTCAGCATCCAGTTTCAGGCTGATTGGAAACAAGACCCTCTGGCAGCAGCTTTCAAACTATGCAAATATATACACTTCTGTTGGTTCACAATCATAAGCCCTATTGGCCTCCAGGCCAGGTGATCTGGAGATGTCTACTAGCAATAGTTACAAAAATCAGGGCTCCAAACAAGTGACAAACTCCTCTCTTAGAGGTGTCAGCGAACTATAGCAAGGCTGAGGGAACGGCTGGGGCTGCAGGACACGTACACAAGCCTTTTTCACAGAATCACTGGGAGAGTGTCCCCTCCGCTGTCTGTGCAGTGTCCTGGCTTTGGTAACCTCCCAAGAACTGTCTCTCTGATTGTTAGACTCCTGTGAGACCCAGGAATTCAAGCCCTTCCAGCCACGGAGCCAGGTGATCAAGAAGCGTCCTGTGTGCACTGGATGCTCCCACCAGCGTTAGTGAGGTAGCAGGAGAGCTCAGCAAAGCAGTGGGAGTGTGCGGCGTCCTGGGCATACCCACTGGCTTTAGCTAGGCAGCCGGAGAGCACAGGGACTGTGTGTGCCCACCAACACTCAAGTAGACGAAGAGCGCAGAAATGGTGCCCACCAAAGACAGATGCTTTGGGGGTTCGTCTCTCTGTCGCCCTAAGGGTTGGAGTGCCTGATGTGGCCCGCACACCCCCTCATTCCTCAGGGAGAAGCTCTGGAGGTGTCAGAAATCTCCCAATTGTAGTTTGTCACGCCAGAAGGTAAGGCTTTAAGCAGAACATGTTTCAGCCTCTGTCATCCATCTCCATGTGATCCTTTTATTATTTGTTGTGAAGGAGCTATTCAGCTAGTTTTCAATCTTTTTCAGAGGAAATTGTTCCATGTGTAGCGGGCAGAGTCCATGTGTCCATGGGAAGAGGTGAGTTCAGGATCTTTCTATGCCAACATCTTGAACCACCATTCCTTAAGTTTTGAGAAGTCATGCTTTCTAGAACACTCTAAATGGCTCTGTGGTTTTATTCCCTTTGGCTGGTGCCTGCTCTTGTGAAGTTGGGAAGAAATTGTAATCTTATTAAGAAGTGAGGGGGGATCTTTCAAGCAAATGTTAAAGGGCAAACCTCATTACTTTATGAAATCTGGAATGTGTACAAAACCCATAGGCAAAAGCTCTTAGTTTTAACAAAATTTGTCTGACTTCAATAAAATTTCTGTTAATAAATTATGCATATATACTAGGTACGTATACATCTATTTTCTCCACCTCAAATGTAAATTTTGTCAGAACAGGGATTTTTATGCTTTGTGCATAAAAACATAATGTATTCTCCCTTAATTTGCAAGTGCCTAGTCTAATGCCCGGTGCAAATCTCCTTCGACATTTGTGGAATTAATATTGAAAGTGCATGCTGAGTGAATGATAAAAGATAGCATTGTACTATTGGCTCTTTCTTTTTCTTCCTTTTCTTCCTGTGTGTGTTAATCCTCACCCGAGGATATTTTTCCATTGCTCTTTAGAAAGAGTGGAAGGGAGGGAGGAAGGGGAAAGAAGAGAAAAAAATATCAACGTGAGAGAGACCCTTCAATTCGTTGCCTCCTGCATTGCATGTTCCCCGACCAGGGTTGGGAAAAGAACCTGAATCCAGGTACATGCACTTGACTAGGAATTGAACCCACCACCCTTTGGTGCACAGGCTGACACTCAAACCACTTAGCCACACTGGCAAGGATTATTAGCTCTATTTCAGTTCAAATTTTTCCCATTTTTTTTTTGTTTGTTTCCAGAAACATGAAATCATCGAGAGAGGCAGCCCAGGAGGTAAACCATGGACCATACAAGCAACTTCCCGGATAGGCAGCACTGAGCATTCTTGTGGAATGCATTCTAAAATTTGGAACCTCTAGATTATCTATTCCCATGATTAAACAGCCTCTGTAGTATTAAATCAAATGCTTAAGAAGGGAAAACTGTCGCCATACTAATTCAGGTTGTTTTCCTGAGCAGGATGCAATTTCTTTCCCGGGTTTTTGTCCAGATGGATTCAAAGAATGAAGCCATGGACAAAAAAACGGTATTTGAAAAGGGTGGAAATTTATTGGAAGCAAATACAGACTCCCACATAGGGAGGGGGTCGAAAGAGGGTAATCACCAAGCTCCTTTATTCTAAGGTTTATAAAGCCTGTAGTTCTTTGTTTCTTCTGACTGCATTCTAATTGGTCACTCTTTTGCAGAATATCAGCCTTTAAGCCCAAACCCCACATGGTGCCCCCTCTGTCTCTCCCGCTTTGGTGGTAGAATTCTCTGTCTCCTGTGAAAATCTGTTTTCCTCTTTCTCCCATTTGTCAGCATTTCTCTATCCTCTGTGACCATTTGTTTCCTCTCTCTCCCCATACCCTGTGGCTTTTTCCTATCTTCTGTGAATGGATATCTTCCTCTCCCCTTATCCTGTGGCACCTCTTTTTTTCTTTTCCTCTGTGAATGTATGCCTTTTAGCAGCTCCAAGCCCTCACCTATGCCTTCCTCCCCCCATGTTCCCTTTTTATTCCTAAATCTCCCGAAACCTGCCTATTTTATCCCTAAAATTCCTTTCAATCCCATCCTCGCCACAGCCCAGAAATTCATTAGTGTGAGAAGTGAATAACGAGTTAATGCTCTTGCTCTTTAACAATGCCTGCTTCAGCTAGATTATATAATCATACTCTGAATAAATTTTAAAAATATATATGGTAGAAAGAAGGGAATTGAAAGAGTGGAATACTTAAAACTATATACAGGGTGAGGCAAAAGTAGGTTTACAGTTGTATATGGAAAATAATACCATCTCTCTATATAAAAGGCTAATATGCTAAGTGTCCCTTAATATGCTAAGTGTCTCTATGTAAAGGCTAATATGCATAGTGACCAGTCGCTATGATGCACACTGACCACCAGGGGGTAGACGCTCAATGCAGGAGTTGCCGAGCTGTGGTGTCTTGGCAGCTGCAGTTCTCAAGTGACACACCCGGAACAAGAGAGGAGGGAGCTCGATTCCAGGGTGCGTCACCCGAGAACTGCCCTCTCGCAATCTGGGACCCCTTGGGGAATGTCTGAGAGGCGCTTTTGGTCCGATCCCTGCAGGCCAGGCCGAGGGAGCTCATCGGTGCATGAATCCATGCACTGGGCCTCTAGTAATAAATAATAATGCAAAAATAAACTGTTTCATGTACTGTAAACCCACTTTGCCCAACCCCGTATATAGTTTTCATATATACCTAGTATATACTATATGTAAATATATAGTTTTAAGGGTGTTAGTGCAAAGATTGAGACCCGAGGCTCTGATTAGAACCTTAAGGGTAATAGTGAAAACAAAGCAGTTGGTGTATAGTGCTCCTAAATTTTAAAAAATCTTCAATTAAGAAAATCACCCCATCTTGTTTATCCTTCCTTTGAATAAGGAAAATCATTGTGGATATGGAAGACAGAAGAGAAAATGTGAACCTTGGATTTAACCCCTTCCCCAACAATTTTTTTGTTAAAAACGTTTCTTTTTCAGACTAATTTTTTTATTTTGGTTCTATATAGTATTTTTGATGCTGGTTATGAAAACAGTTTGTAACTCGTCTTCCTATAAACCATATTTTTTTTACCATATTTTCTTAGTATACTCGTCGACGACTGAAAAAGAACATTTTGTGAAAACGAGTATACACGTTTCTGCCGGGGAAGGGGTTAAATATCCTTTCCCTCTGACTATACTTAAAGTTTAAAGGTCTAGTTTATGCATAAAATAAAATCTGGAGTCTTACATTTGTGGTGTTTTATCCGCTTTACGTATGCATTGCTAAAATTGGACAACATTTCTTAGAAAAAAAATAACAGTGCATTTGCTCTCTATGAAATCTCCCTAAAGGATATTGATGTTATTATTAGCTACAATGAGCTACCTGAATGCCATGCCATAATACAACATGACAAAACGTGAGCTGGGATAATTCAGCATGGCAGCATTATTTGGGGGCAGAATTTGAAGTAGTATAGATTAAGTTAATATATTAGCGAGTGTTACATAGGATTTGCTGCAGCTTTTTGAGCCTAAACTCATTAGATATCAGATGATTCCTGTGCATCCCTAACACCAACTACCAGCTCTCCTAAAGTTACTGTGGGAAGAAAACACATAGGTCAGCAGCTGTAATCTTCTCCTGGTGTAGGACAGAACAGGATTTCATAAATGCTCCCAGGCATCCCCGCATGTTTGATGGCAGGAGGCAAGAATCATTTTTCTCTCTGCACCCACAAGCAGTTGAACTTCTAGACACAGATGGGTGGGAATTTATTGTAGTCCTGTAGTCACCAAACACATGGACATGTGGGTATGACAGCTTGCACTGTAGTCCTCCCTGGAAGCTCCAACCTCATGTGAAGTGTGCAGCCCAGGGCTCTGCAGAGGGCGTCCGCATGTGGTGAACATGAGTGTCAAGTTGCCCGCAGCCCTCAGAGTGGATAAGTCATTCCCAGTCTCCCAAAGCAAGCCCAGTGAGAGAGAGTGGATGTGAGAGAGGCGCCTCGCAGCCAGCATCTCACTGCACTCATATTTACTTTAATCTCTTTAAATACAGAATACTTAAATTTATGTTTGTTGTAAACAATTCAAACAATATTGAGGTGTAGAGAACAGAAATAAGTGCCTTTACACTGGCTGCTCACACTATTCCACTCCTATTTCCAGAGGTAATAGATGATAATTGTTTTCTCAGTGTTTTATTTTGGGGCTAGGACTAAATATTTAAACTTAATATAAGCAAATGGTTTAATGATTCTTATAATGAGACTCATTCATAATTGAAAATCTCATTATATCTATCATATCCCCCATTATATCATGTATCTCCAGTAAATCCCTATTATAACTATTTTATCAGTAACTCTTGAAGTACATTACCACAGTACATTTAATTCAAGAACTTCTTAACATTTTAAAGTGTTGTGGTTGACTCCATAGGTAATTGCTATGTTTTTATAACCCTTGGATTGAAAAATGGTAATAACAGAAATCTACAGTGAAGTCTACAACACTTTGAAATTATTTCACATTTTTCTTAGCACAAGAGCATATATACACATTTTTAAAAATAATGCCTATATGTGCAAGCTTAATTATTTAGCCTGCAAATAATGATTGCTGTGCAGATGGATTTGTTGATCACTTGAAGAAATTAATTATCAGTGCTGAGCATGTCCACCCACACCCAACACAGACACAATGACACACACACACACACACACACACACAGTGTTCAGAATATCAGTATCAGACTATAGAAATTTTGCATCAAACAGGGAAGTTCACCTAAAGTAAACCCTTTAAAAATTACAGTGAAGCAATGCTGTTCTAAATGGGTCATCATTTAATTTTTAGATATTTATGTGTTATGAAGAGCAAATGGGCTTTCTATTCCAGAATAGCTCAATTATGTTTTGATTGCAACATCAGATTTTTCAAGAATCTTGGCTCTCAAATACTGTAATCATTTATACATAAGTTGATAATTGCCTTACAAAAATAAAAACTGCTGCTGTGGTGGTGATATAGTGTTGGTAAATGTGGTGTTTTCTGTCAACGTAGCAATATCACAATGCCCAGCTTTATTGATTTTGGGGGAAAAACGTGCTTTCTTCTGCACAGTTTTGGGTCTCTGCTTCTTCCAGGGAAGGCAGAGGAGAGAATGGGCTGGTCACCCATCTCCACGACCTTTAGCAAAGGTCTTGCTGAATACGTGGCTTCATTGGCAACGGCCTCAGAAGTGAAAGAACATTCCATCCATTTATCCAAAATTCTCCCAAGGAATACTTTTTAAAAAAAATAAAGTGCACTCTGAGTGACCCATTTCACACTTGTCCTGTCATATGTATCACAAACCTGTGGAGTAGCGAGCAGTTCTGGGCATGCAGTTAGCCCCATGAAAGCGATGCACTGTAATGGAGGCATATTTCACAGGTCCTTTGTATTTATTACCATTTGTCCCAGGGGAAAATGTATTGTATAGGATACTTACATAGTTGCCCTGAATTGTAACTTTTCTCTAAATTTCTTTTTTATTTCTCACTGAAAGAGAAAAATGAACAGATTGGTTTTTAGGACCCAGACCAAAGAGCTTTTATAATAGAGGGAACAGATGGACCGCTTCAGGTACCAACTCTTTGGGGCTGCTATTGCATTAAATTTAATGAATATAGGCAAGACCAGCTCACTCTTAATGTACAGTAGTCTTACTCTTATTCACTCTTTCACTTTCCATGTTTCAGTTACCCGGGGTCAACTGTAGTCCAAAAACATTAAATGGAAAATTTCAGAAATAATTCATAAATTTTAAATTGAGTGCCACTCAGAGTAGCATGACAAAATTTCATATCATGCAGTCCCATCTATCCTACCCATGCTATATAAACTTCCTGCCCCTTAGTCGCTTAGCTGTCTTCGATGACTGTTGTGGTACTGCAATGCTTGTGTTCAAGTAACTGTTATTTTATTTAAAAACTAGAGGCACGGTGCATGAATTCGTGCATGGTTGGGGTCCAGCTGGCCCCGCCCTGATTGGGGCCAATCAGGGTGGGGCCGGCTGGGGGGAAGGGCTGCAGGCGGTTGGCTGGCCAGCCCTGCCCCCAATCAGGGTTGGGGGGCCGATCGGGGCTGCATTGTGCGTCAAAGCAACTGGTCATTCCAGTCATTCCAGTGGTCCAGTCACTTGGATTTTATATATATAGATGGCTGATCTCAAAGCCATTTATGTAATTTTTGCAATCTATTGTTATACTTGTTCTATTTTATTAGTAGTTTTGTTGTTAATCTCTTACTGTGCCTAATTTATGTGTATGCATAGGAAAAACCATAGACAAGAAGGTCCTGAACGTCATCAGTAGGTTCTACAATTTTAAGCTAAAGGACATATAACAAAACCAGTTTTACCATAATCTAATTGATATAAACACGAGTTAAGTTTTAAGTTCTTCTGTAATCTCATCAATGTTACCACAAAACAACATTGAGCAACTGTTGTTATTTCGAGGAGCTGCTGTATGCGTGGGGTTCAGTACCATCCACAGTTCCAAGCATTCACTCCGGGTCTTGAAACATATCCCCCCAAATAAGGGGAGACTACTGTAACTTTCAACTCTAAATCTGATCATTCCAGTCATGTGCACTACAGAGTATGTCTTTGTTCACAGCCTAAAGTTTAAGTAACATCCGGTTAAGCTTGCTAAGCTTCAGTTATCTTTGTTGTCCAAACAAAAATACTTGTGTTTTTAAGTTCTAACCATATTCCTGTTCACCCATGACCTCTCTAAACTGATTTCTCTCACAACTTAGCCAAGGCAGGGGAAGCACTTTCCCAGTGGCAGGTTTAACTCCCCATTCCTTTGGAAGGTCTACTAAGGAAAATGTGCCCAATTTGGAAATAACATGTGCGTTTTCTTTTCACATCGAAGTCCCCATCAATAAAAACCGAAGGTGAGAGAAGAGCTTTATGTTTTAGAGAAAAAGATGCACTCCTCCCATACTGGGCCTATTGCTTGCCATGTCAGAACTTCAACAAGTCTCATTGATCTTGAAATACAGAAATCCCCATTCAGTATGATCCATCAGGAGCTAAGGGGACCTCTCTGTAAGCCTGCCTCCTAACCCCACACTCTGTGCAGGAGCTGCAGAGGTTCTCTGTCATTCTTCCCTCTGCTCAGGATGGCCGCTGACGTCTGCACCAAATATGTCTGAGTAACTCCCAAGACAAGAGGAGGATCGTTGTCCAGACACATGCAGGCCAAGATGCTACCCTTTAATTAAATTAAGAGGTGCTATTGCTGCTTCAGTTGTCTGTAGGGCATGCACTTTAGGCTGTTGGTTTTGTGTTGTTGTTTTTTAATGGTACAGACACTGGCCGATTCTGTCACCCATTGTCTCCAGTGACAAATGCCATATCCATTTCTGAAAAAAACTGATCTAGAATAAAATGCTTATAGAAAAGGGGGGAAAAAAGCAAAGCAACCATGGGTCATACTCACTTTTCATTGAACCTAACTGGTTGGAGACAATCTATGTCAAAATCAAAAGTTATGTTCAAATTCCATGAGTTTACGTGGCATAATTTACTGTAACAATATTTGCAAGATAACGTAAGCATGATCTGAAAAATGCAGCAAAGCAGTAGTTGATTCAATCAATATGCAAGCTTTGCAAAATTCCTTTGTACCTGTGCCCTAGAATGGTCTTAATTTACGAAACCAGCTTCTGCCATCTCTAAAGGCAGAGACCGAAAGTTGTAGGTAAAAAGTTAGACAGCTGAACAGAAACAAGGATCTATTCTGTTGTTTCCTGTTTGCCTATTGTAAAGGTAAACTCATGTTCTACCGAAATCGTTTGTGAGACAACTCATTTATACAGGCTAAAATTTTATAAGGACATAAATCAGAACATTTTTATTCCTGAAAAGTATTTAAAGTTATATCAAACTTTTAAAAGGCTCATAGCATATCAGATGTTTGGAATTTCTTGCTTAGTAAGACTTTGAAAGCAATTTGAATTTTCTTCATTCTTCTTTAAAATCCCAGGACCTCCTATGTGAATTGTACTTAGAAGGAAAATAAAAATATTTTATTTTCTTACTTTTCTTACTGAGTTTCCTAATTCTAGCCTCATATGCTAATACCATTGTTGAATGAAACAATGGATATTATAGGAGAGGAATTAGGAAGCTGATTACAGAATCCACATGTGGCCATAGCTATATCCCTGTTGAAAGACTAGCTCAGATGTATTCAGCTCAAGGTGAGGAAAAATGAGCAAGATTATTCTTAGGACACCATGCTACATTGCTTCATCCTCACAACATCCCCTGTTGGATTAACAGAAACATTAGCTGCATTCATATTTTACAGCCAGTACAAGAGAAGCTATTTCTCTTCGTTAAAAATATTCTGAACACTTCATTCAAAAGAATAAATGCATTTGATTACATACAAAGATACACACACAGGATTCAGGGTCTCTCCTCGGTGCTTCAGTATCTCCATTACTCTACTTAATTTTCTGAATTTTATATGTCTCAAGAAGGACATAAGTTCCTCTGTATTTCTAGCTCCTATAAAATACCACACTATAGAAAATACTCAACATAGTTTTGTTGAATGAAAGAATGGATATTATAGGAGAGGAATTAAGAAGCTGATTATAGAATCCAAATGTGGCCATATCAATATTGCAGCAGTATATCTAAGAGCAAGATATTGAGAGAGACTGAACTCCTACCATATACAAGGCTCTGTGCTAAGCTGTGATATATAAGAAAAGAGTTTGCACCCAATGATTTTTATGTCATGAAACAGTATTTTTTGGAAACCTCACTTCCTGTTTGCTTTGATGCCTATTACAGAAATGTGATAGATAGAATAGCCAATACTGAGTCCCTTGTTAATCATTGAATTTCATAATCATCCACACTTTTCTTACTGAGTCTCCTAATTCTAGCCTCATATACTAATATTATAAGTTCTCTTCCTGTTGATGTCTACTGTTTTTTCCTAAATCGAATGCCTAAGTGATATTTTTGCTTTTGCTGCGATGCCAAGATTGAATGTGGGTGTAGGATGTAAGGGGTAAAGCTGAGAAGAGTTTCTGTATAATCTCTGTTTGTCAAATCTTTGGATTCCCTGATTGTCTTTTCCTATGGAGTAAAGGATTCAGAAAAAAGAACTTTGAGAGATGGACAGCCTTTTTCAGAATGATCCCCCTAAAAGTTTCTGCTACCCCAGGTAATGGTGAACTCTGGTCTCTCCTCTCTGAGTTTCCTAAAGATATTGATATTTCCAAACAGAAATTGGCTTAGTTCATCGCCTTAGGAATTACCTTTTTTAAAAGTTGGAATGATGTTAACCCAAATTCTTCATGTGCCTTCACTGATACTAGTATATTTAAAGCCATTTCCCACCTATGGCACACATTCTAAACCGACTCCAGACATAGTTTATGATTTCATTAAACAAAGACTAGCTGCTTATTATCACTCTTCTTTATTGGTATGAATGACCATGTTTACAGGGAAGATATGGCATTACTTTAAAAAATCATTTCATTTGGCTTTCTCTTAAGTATTTTATCCAGGACATTGTTCAGTTATTGCCAGTACTTACTCCTTTGAGAACTCTGTCACGTAGGCTTTGGTGGTCATATCACCAAGTTGTATCTTACAGGGATGGTTTCATTTCTGTGGGAGCTTGGTTGCTTCCTTCAGAAAGGCAACAATAAAGGTCACTGACAGCACAGCAGGACTGGAAATCCTGGGATTAGAATAATATCCTGTGTGGAATGGAGGGCATCTTGCCTGGAGAAGTTACAGCAATACAAGACCTATAAATATAGTATCTCATTCCCTCTCTGTAGCACTGTGTGCAATTAAGTACTTATCACATGGATTTGGGCAGAGAGATGTGCAAATTAATCTTTCTTTACTGGGAAACTAGTTCTCCAGAGGGAGTGTCAGAAGCTCTGACTTTTAGAATTTGCCAATCACTGTGTTGTAAATATCCAACACACATGCCTCCCAATTCAAGGTGTGAACATGATGCCACTGGGAAGTTGGGAAGAGGTGCGCAGTCAGCTCTGCCCAAGCCCATGTGCGCCAGCTCCGGCACACACAGGACCTCTGCAGGCCCATCCCAGCTCCGGAGCTCCCTGAGGGGTCAGCCCAGGCCTCTGCTGTGACTGCATTCCATTTTAATCTCTCTCTCCCCTTCCTCCTTCTCCTCCCAGCACAGGTGTTGCTCCTGAGAACATGCTCCCATAAGCTCCCTGCATTTGTATCTGAGTCTCAAAGTCACTTTTCCAGGGGCCCTGACCTATGATAAGGAGAAATGGGAGAAATAGAAAGTTAAGCCTACTTTATTAGGGAGAGGAAGGGAAAGGGAGAGAGAGAGAGAAACATCCATGATGAGAATCATTGATCGGCGGCCTCCTGCACACCCCCTACTGGGGATCAAGCCCGCAACCAGGGCATGCGCGCTTGACCAGAATCGAACCATTAACTCCCAGTTATAGGTTGACGCTCAATCATGAGCTACACCAGTCAAGTGAAAGTTAAGTGTATTATTATTAACAGTTAAGAGAGTGAAAACCCTCTGTTCTCTCTACTAAATCCATTAACTGATTAGATCAACTATTACTTCAACCTGGTTTCCTAATGAACCCCTGAATTTATCTTGATCAATTAATAAATAGGCTACTCATTAGTGCTTTCCATTTTGTTCTGTCAGTCTTTATTCAGGTCTTTGGTTGCAGACAGACTACACACAAACTGGGTCAAATGTGGCCAGGTGCTGACATTTGAGATTCACAGTGCAATTTCTTTGTTGTTACAAAGAGGGTTATTGCAAAACTAGGAAGACTAAATAACATGTTCAGATATTATTACTATCGTCTTGGTCCTATTCTGTCACTAAAATACTTCAGAGCTAACTCTGGTCTGGAGGCACACAAAATGAATCGACTCCTTAGAGGTTAATGGCGCTGGCAAAGTTCCTTTCTGCCGCATGAAGCTAAACAGAAGAGAAGCTATTAATGAGATGGAATAGGATAATGTGGTAGAAGAGCTATAATGTGTAGGCCTGGTAAGATTGCAACTTAGATAAAAATGTAGGAGACAAATTTTGAGCCTAGGCTATTTCCCCAGAAAAATACAACAACTTATATAGTCAATTTTCAATTATCTGCCTAAGAAAAAATAGCAATAATGGCAGTTATCCAAAAGAGCGGATCGTGAACAAATTCATTTCTAGTTGACTTTGAAATATTGTTTTGTATTCTAAAACCAGCATTTGAATGCAGATGCATTTTATATTCTGGAAAGTTGCTATGCCTCTAACTTAAATACTGGTGTTACACTTTAGAATCAGACTGGAAAAGGTGGCTTACATGTTCCATCTTTGCTTGTATAATACATTCCCGTCTATATTACTGCTGAGGTATCATTACCTCTTAGGATAATGTTAAGTTCATTCTAACGCAGGGAAAATCTGTATCTATATGTTTCCTGGTTTGTATTTTCCTAGCACTGATGATAATTAACTATTTTGGTTGAAGGGACACCCTACTTCCATGCCTTTGCCAGGTTAAAGTTAATTTAAAAAATATTTTGTGTCAAAAAAATTTTTTAATGAGTGGTCAAGGTAAAGAGTTATGTCTAAGTAAGACTTGAGATGTTTAAACTGAAATATCTGCCCATGGAAAATTGAGTTGGCTATATTTACATTTATAAACATTTTCCACATGTATTTTGGCACTGGTTTGGTTATTTTCATTCAGTAAATGCTAATATGTCTAACATGTTATAACAACACCTGGCATAGGGCCTGGCTCATGTTAGTAATCAGTTACTGCTTATTTCCTTCATTCCTTGCTTCCTTACTTTCCTTTATTCAATAGTTTTATATAAAATGGTTCACATTAATGCTTCATACACTTTACTAAATGTTTATATTTTATCCTGCTCTTTCTTTGTATAGAACATTTTATAAAAGCAAAAACTTAGCCTGGCCAGCATACTCAGTGGTTGAGCTTCAAACTATGAACCAGGAGGTCATGGTTCAATTCCCAGTCAGGGCACATGCCCGGGTTGTGGGCTCAATCCCCAGTGTGGGGTGTACAGGAAGCAGCTGGTCAATGATTCTCTCCCATCATTGATGTTTCTATCCTTTTTCTCCCTCTCCCTTCCTTTCCGAAATCAATAAAAATATTTTTTTTAAAAAAAGCAAAAACTTTAAAAATATATATGCTAGAGTAATAAATTCCTGGTGTTATTTTTCCCTGTGTCAACATTCAATACATTTCAATTCTAAAAGCTACCTCTATAGAAATTGATTGATCAATATTAAGCAAATAATTTATTAAGCACCATAGCATTTTAAAGAATGAGGACTTATGTAGACTGAAAATTGACCACATGCTCTCCTGTCTTATTCTTGGTCATATGGCACTCTCCTATTCTAGAACAGTACATTTTTTTCCATAAGCAGGAGATTCTCAAGCATGCAGTGTCTTTGATTGTTTGCTTTGGGACTCTTTTGTTTCAGTGTTTGACTTGATAAGTATCTGTTGTTTGACCAAAGTTGATTCTCTCCCCATTTAAAGATCCGGTTGGCTTCTAACCTGTTATTTCAACAGGTCTGATCAAATCCAGCCAGTCTGAGAGGGTCATAAGTGAAAGTGAAGGTCTTAAATTAAAGGGAAGAGACTCATGCCTAAAATACCCAGTTCTACCACAAATTAGCTAAGCGTCTTTGCCCAAGTGGCTTCAGCCCTCTGAACCCCTTTCATTATTTTTTAAAAAATATATTTTATTGATTTTTTACAGAGAGGAAGGGAGAGGGATAGAGAGTTAGAAACATCGATGAGAAACATCGATCAGCTGCCTCCTGCACACTCCCTACTGGGTATGTGCCTGCAACCAAGGTACATGCCCTTGACTGGAATCGAACCTGGGACCCTTGAGTCCACAGGCCGACGCTCTATCCACTGAGCCAAACTGGTCAGGGCCCCTTTCATCATTTTGAAATGAAAGACATTGCCCTAGATCAATGATGGCAAACCTATGACACGCGTATCAGAGGTGACACGCGAACTCATTTTTTTGGTTAATTCTCTTTTGATACATGGCATTTAAATATATAAAATAAATATCAAAAATATGTCTTTGTTTTACTATGGTTGCAAATATCAAAAAATTTCTATATGTGACACAGCATCAGAGTTAAGTTAGGGTTTTTCAAAATGCTGACACGCCAACCTGAAAAGGTTCGCTATCACTGGGCTAGATATTAGGGCATAACTAGCTACCCAGGAGCTAATCCTGACCCTCAGGTAGGCTTTCACTTTACCCTTGTTTTACCCACACAACGTTTTGTTTTCTTTAATTGAATTCTAAATATAAATCCAAGAGGTTTCACATAAAAATCTGTATTTCTCTCTTCCTTGAAAGTGTGCAGCAGTGGCATTACTAGCTTGTTTTTCCTTGTGGCATCAATGAAAACTATCAGCTAGACATGATCAGTGCTGCCCCCTTCAGGTGGGACATGAGTTCACTAGTTCACCACAGGCCTACTCTCCCCTATTGTCTCACACCCAGTGGACTCCCTCTTTTAACATCCTACTTGTCTGGTCTTGTAGGCCTATCAGTTTGCAAGTCTAGGACCAGCTCTGACTCTCATTTGTTCTTTTTCATTTGACCAACCTCTGTTCAGTGCTTACCCACATGCCATTCTGTATACTGTACGTATAGACTAAATGTGTCTACTTTTTTTTTTAAAAAAAAAAGACAGGTTATTCAGTCTTTGACTTCTCAGAGCCTGATTAATTTCCATTGTTTATAAAGTTTTTTTCTTTTCTTGTTGTCCGCATAGGATTCTGCAGTTTTTAAGCAGCAGCTTCTGCTGGCACGGCCATTACAGATGTCCTCCTCACAGGTGGAGATCATGCTTTGTGCCCCGCACCTATGGTAAGAAGAGCACAGCACGTTCGGCCCCACAGGTA
Organism: Myotis davidii; assembly: GCF_000327345.1. NCBI lineage: Eukaryota > Metazoa > Chordata > Mammalia > Chiroptera > Vespertilionidae > Myotis > Myotis davidii. The sequence continues at coordinate 7,519,904 of NW_006293001.1, forward strand.
GGAGAAGAACACACTGTTCCGTTATGTAGGCCATCACTGCGGAAAATTAACAGCAATTCTGTAAAATCAGAAATCAGCATCTAAGGACTAATGAGAAGAGAGAAAAGTTTAGTTATTTTTTTCTTTTATTAATGTTTACCTGCTATAATATGTACAAGCATCCTTGCCATAGGAGGAAAAAAATAACACAAAAGTCCTTTTTTAATATTTATATTTCAATATTCAAAAGTCATTTATATCTATGAACCTGTAGACTGGTTTTAGTGGTGGCCTCTTTTAAGATTAAATATTAGGGAACTAAAGACATGCCTTAGGTGACCTGAGACATCATCTGTTTAAAAACCCATTTCTCCAAGGCCACAGCTAATTGATTCTTGAAACTTCTTTGCTGAAATAACCTTGTCTCATGGGCAATTGTACCTCAATTATTTCTTATTTCACTTGAAAATAATAGTACTTTATACAGAAAATGGTGGTATAGTTATAAAGAAGTATCTAAAATAACAAGCAATCATTTAAAATGTTTTTATTTGAAGGGATTTTTAAAAGCAAGAGAAATACTCAGAATATTCCTTTATATACTGATTGCCCTAAATAACATGATAAGTTTATAAAAATGATTGCAGATTTCTCGTTTTGTGACTCAGGAAAAGAAGTACCAAATGGGCAAGAAGAGACTTGAATCTCCCTTTTTATCTAGAATGATCACCTCTGTGATTTGGGCCAGTAATTTAATCTCTTTAAACTACACTTTTTGCCCATAAAAGGGGACAGTTATTTCAGAGTGCCCTTCCAAATACCAGGCTCAGTTTGACAATGAAGTACATCTGTTAGTGGTGGGTGAGAGGGTAGCTCTAAGCTAATTCCCTATAAGCTAATTTGCTAAAAGTAAATTCAGGAAAATGCCAATTCACCAAACTTCTTTATTCTGTTCATTATTTACAACGTGTACAGCAATTTGCTCTGGCTGTGTTGGCTTTCACAGTCTTTGGAGATTTCTGTGAGGTTTTAGTTGATAGTTTTCCAATTCTTCAGAGCAGCATTTGAAGGAATGCCTAGCCTGTCTTTGCTTTAGTCCCTGCTCTTGTGTATAGGGTCTTCCGATAAGGAGCCATGGAGAGGCATCACTACACAGCCAGATAGGACTTGAGATATGTGAGACTATCACTAGGAGGATTCTACAAATTCAAGACAAATATATCACTATGTAAATATATTAGTCAGACTGACCAGTTTTGATAACTGTGTCATAGAATTGTGCTGGCATCATCCTTCCTCTTAGGGATCTTATAGTTCAACTAGAGGCCCAGTGCATGAAATTTGTGCACTCAGCAGTTGGAGTCCCTCAGCCCGGCCTCTGCTCTCTCACAGTCTGGGAGCAGGCCTAAGTCATCAGTCAGACATCCTTCACGCTGCTTCGGAAGTGGGAGAGGCTCCCCGCTGCTCTTGCCAGCCGTGACCTGGGCTTCTGGCTGAGCGGTGCTCCCCCTGTGGGAGTGCACTGACCATCAGGGGGCAGCTCCTGCATTGATTCAATTTGAATATTAGCCTTTTATTATATAGCATGGTCTTTGGTTGATTACCTCCCACCCACCCACGATTGAGGCCGGGGAGGGACACAGGAAGTTGGCCAGCTGGGGAGTGACCGTGGAAGGGCTCCAGGACATGTCTGGCCCATCTCGCTCAGTCCCGATCTGCTGGACACCAGCAGCAAGCTAACCTACCGGTTGGAGCATCTGCCCCCTGGTGGTCAGTGCACATCATAGCGACTGGTTGACTAGTCAACTGCCTGCCCCCTGGTGGTCAGTGCACATCATAGCAAACAGTTGAGCAGCCTTAGCATAACATTAGCATATTATACTTTGATTGGTTGAATGGCTGACTGGCTGACCAGACACTTAACAAATTAGGATTTTATTATATAGGATTAGTT